>NC_090933.1:291705340-292015016 GCF_040938575.1 Ambystoma mexicanum | reverse complement strand
ACGGAATAGCTTTGTGGAGTATTTGCCTGGTTGGAAAGCAAGAGGCATGGTTACATATAACAAAAAGCCACTTAAGCATGGAAAAATGATACAAGCCATAGACAAATTGGTGTCAGAGAATAAGTTAACAATATACTGGAGAAAAATTCGTGGGCATTTAAAAACACCAGGAGAGGATAAGGAGGGAAATGATAAGGCAGACTACCTGGCTAAGATTGGGGCTGTGATGGGAGAATTGCTACCTATCGATTATTTAATGGGTGAAATACAAATTGATGCAGTCACACGTTCTAAAGCACCAAAGGAGGTAGATCAACCGGTGGTGCAGTGGAGTCATGACACGCCAGACCAAGATTTGATTGAGGCACAAAAGAATGATCAAATTTTGGGAATCTATTATAATCATTTGATAGATCCCGAACAAAATCCTTTAACAGAAAATGATTGTATGGGAAAAGAAGAGTTGAGGGTGCTATTAAAGAACAAAACACGAATTAGATTACAGGATGGACTCATGATTAGAGAGTCCATAACAGGACAAATACAGTGGGTAGTACCCCTTTCATTCAGAGGACTAATGCTACACCATGCACATGATGCCATAACTGCAGGCCATAGAGGTTCACAAAAAACATTAGAAATACTAAAAGATTATGCTTACTGGCCACATATGTCCCAAGATGTGGAATTATATACTAGAGGATGTCTAGTAGGCGCCCAATTTAAACCTGCTTCACCAATGCATAGAGCACCATTGATGAAAAGAGGCCTAACTCTCCCATGGTCAGATTTGCAAATAGACTATGTAGGTCCTTTAAAAAGGTCGAGCAGGGGACACCGTTATATTTTGAGTGTGGTATGTTTGATGTCGAAGTGGATTGAATGCATTCCTGCACCAGATTGTAGTGCGCAAACAGCAGCCACATTGCTGGTGAACCATGTGTTCTCAAGGTTTGGGTTGCCACAAAGAATTGAGTCAGACAGAGGAAGTCATTTCACAAGTACTCTAATGAGTAAGGTATGGCAAATACTAGGTGTGAAAAGGAAACTACATATCGCATATCGGGCGGCGTCTTCAGGTACAGTTGAAAGAAGCAATAGGTCTGTTGTGGATATTTTAAAGAAATTTGTGGCAGAAGCAGGTTCCAGCTGGGATTTACGTTTACCGTTGGTTTTGCTGGCAATCAGGTCAACTCCTGCCAAAGCAACAGGTGTTAGCCCCCATGAGGTCTTGACAGGTAGGAAAATGGTGTTACCACAACACCTACTATATAGAACACAGGAGCAGACACTTGTGAGTGCATCCACAGTTCATGAATATATTGATGAACTGAGGAGGCATTTGCAACATGCATTTGCTTTTGTGCAGAGAAATCTGGAAAGAGCTGCTGACAGTGCAAAGTCTTATTATGACAAAAAGACATCAGTAAAGGAATACAGTGTAGGGGATCAGGTGTACAAGTTTCATTTTTGAAAAAGTAAACAGAAAAATTTTAAATTTCTAGCAGCCTGGCAGGGGCCATTTCGAATTATAGATAAGGTCTCTCCTGTAGTTTATAAAATTTTGAAAAATGAAGGTGAAACAGCAATAGAGTAGTTTGTCCATGTAAATCAAATCAAACCATGCCATCCCAGACATGAGATCAGGCAGCTTGAGCATGTAGAAACAGATAAAGTCCCTTGAACACAAAAAGAGAAAATAAATAGGTACAATCAGGAGGCAGTGACAAAGAAGTTAAAAATTTGATTGTTATAATGGCACATAAACACTGTAATATATGTAAAAATATATAATATAAAATAAATAAATAAATAAATAAATAAATATATAATGGAAGCTCATGGTTGGTGTGCGGAGAGAAAATGTATTAAATATTGAATGCTGTTTATATGTGCTTGTTTTCTTTTAACTTGTGTTTAATTTCAGAAAAAAAAAAACGAAATATTTTTACCAAGCATGTTTTATTTATGGCAAAAGGGTGAAGTTAGTATTGTGCTATGTACTTAATTTGTTTATTTTCTATTTGATTTAGAAAATTAACATTATTTGGTCGGAGGTTCCGGGATCAGAGGCCACGGGAGACGATGGAGTCCTGGAGTCCCCTGGATGAAGACCAAAAGATGCCTGCCTCCAGGTGGAGGTGAAGACAAGATAACCAGAATGCTAAAAAAAGATGACTCCTATGGATCTAAGATTGCCAAGATGAAAGTGTACTCGAATGAACCAAATAACATTGCTGGTCGGGACATATCAGAGGCAGACAAGAGTCCTGACATATGGAGTTCCACGTATTTATTATTTTAATTATTTATTTTAATTTGTTATATTAATTATTTGTTTTGGTTAGTTGTTTTATTTCATTGTTTTTAATTGACTTGTAAAATCTAAACTTAGAGTAATGCCACTTCCACTGAGAAGGCAAATGTAGAACATTTTGTAAACTAATGAACCCAGATGAATACTGTGTTGATTGCAACTTTTTCATTGATGCACATAAATATTCATTTTGTTGGATTGCTATATTGTGAAAAGAAGAAAAAGAACAAATTGTTTTTAGGAATTGGCTTGGATTGTAGCCAAGTTCTAAAAACAAAAGGAGGGTATGTAAGGATATTTGGCGTGTAACGGCACAGAGTACAGCACTACTGCACAGGTAGCAATTTTTTTTATGCAGCACCACCACAAGGGTGCGGTGCATTGCTATATGTGTTACCAGATTAACAAGGAAAGACAGGCTATTCAGTTAAAAACGATTTTAACATATAAGATGCAAATCTATTTTTACAGTTAAAAGCACACGTGCACATTCAAAAATGCACACTATTTTTCACCTGAAATGCCTATGGTGCAAGAGACACATTTGAAAATTAATAACTAACATTACTCATAACTAACCTGACTAATGAAACTTAAGTTAACATAATCCACTAATAAAAATGTGTCTCCACTGCAGAAATAGGCCTACTCTGAAAGTGAACTTTTAAACGCACATTCATTTTTTTTTTGTTTTCTCTGCTGCTCTGTCCACATAACTACAGGAAGCAAAAGAGCTCGAAAGAACAGGAAATCAGTTGGTTACAAAGTATTACTATAAAAATGAGCTATTGTGTAGAGAGGGAGGAGATGGCATGATTGATTCTGATTGGAGCAGCGTCATAGCAAGTATCATGCTAGAGGCAGTGATGAGGGTTTTGCTGGGGGGAGTTTGAGGAGAGAGGGAAGACAGTGGAGATTTGGAGAGCTGGGAGAAGAACCTGTTTTTTCCTGGTTGGAGCATTTCTGCTGAAAAATCTGAGAGTTCCAGGCAATGACCCCGGTTTGAGAATGAAAGGCGCTCCTTTTCACTGGGGTTAATCTTCAAGGGAGCCACATTCAGAAAGAGAACAGCTAAAGAAAACTCGGGCTGAACAGATAAGGTAATTACATAAGTGTGGGAGCTGTGTGTGTACGAGAATATTCAGTCAGAGTAGGAAAGGAGATTCCGGTGCCTTAATCACATGTTAATGTTGCAAATCGAGTTCTTTTCTCCGCCACTCTCTTTTCAGTGTATCACAGACAATGCTGTTACTGTGCTATTTTATTTATTTCTGTAAAGAGTGAGATCGTGTTTAAATGCAACTTTTATAATACAGATAAATATTTGAAAGCAGACGGGTGGTGTATTTTATATTTACCAATACAGTGCTGATGATGAGGGGAGATTTTTAAACAGTGCAATTGTCATTTTAAGACAGATGTGTGCATGATCATATTCAGTATGGACAGTTGAGAGTGATTGTTTGTAGCATAGCTCGTTGGAGGTACATGAGCCAACGGGAAGAGGGACTCTCTGGACATAGTTCCCTACCGTATATAAGGTAGTGGAAATTACCACAAAATTACCACATATAGCTCTCTGTCGTAAATAAGTCAGTGAGATCGCCCATGGTGGCACACTAACACTAACACTGAAAATGTGGTATTCCTGAAATGTAAGTCTGAGGTCTCTCTAGTGATTACACGAAAAATCTAAGCAAAGATAAGGGATTCTGGACATTGGGGCCACAAATAAAACAAGGGAATTATGCTCACCAAAATACCACCAACCACGCATACCAACCACGCATACCAAATATGCATGTCTGGGTGCTGAAATAATGCATGTCCACTGTATTATTGTTGCACATGGCCCAATCTGAATACAAGGAGTGATTATTGCTAAGTTATTTTTCGGCGGTAATAAAATACCGTCAGGCCCCAAATCTCCACAAAATACCCTACAGAAGGTAATGAGGTAATGTCTGCTGTGAGTAGTTGTGGCTTATGAGCTACACTCGTTTTGGCTCTACACAGTTCAAACAATTGGCTTACCAAGTGCAAATCTCTGATGGGATACATGTTTGTGGAATGTCAATGGTTGTTTTCCGGCATCTGCAAAAGACAGGATTCATGAAACAATTGTTGATGACCTTTTCCCAAGAAATGTTCTGTATGACATCTTGGCTGTCTTACTGTCTCACTGGATGCAATCTTATCTCTCTCTTCATGGTCTTAAAATGTCTTTTTCTTTTACAGATGAATTGTTGTGAAGATATGATGTGCCAAATTCTCCACGAGTATGTGCAGGCAAGTGATGTTCAAGGCAATGGGCCTCATTACGACCCTGGTGGTACAGTGACAAAGGTGCCCGTAAGCTTACTGGCACCGTTATCACTGTACCACCATACTAGGAGCTGTGCTTGCGGGTCTCGCTCTGCATGCCAGGTCCGACCTGGCGGACAGTGCGGCACCCGCAAGCACGACTCGTGGATGCACCAGCACCATTATGAACGGTGCTGGTGCATGTGGGATGTTTCAACCCACACATCTAAGCCCTGCAACATCATTGTGCAGTACTGGTATCAGAAACAGCAGAAGGGCCACTGGAAAGCATGCTGCTCACGAGAAAGTGCACAGTGAAAACCTGACAGATAGGCAACCATCCACTTTTGCCTCTGTCAGTGTTAATACAGGAGACCATTGCCAGACCCCATCCTTCGGCTGCACACAGAGCAAAATCAGTGCAAAGGAATATAGAGCTGTTCAAAATCCGTTTTACTTGATGTCAAAAATTGCTAAAATCGTGGCTCACCAAAACCACTAAAAAGATCCCACCTCCTTGTTTGGGAGTCAACATCATTCTCCCGCAAGAATCTACATGAATCGGAGGTCCACAGAAGTGCATCTATATTTGAACAAAGTATATTTTGAGGATTGCTTACTGGTAAGGCAGCTATCAAAAATAGGTGCAATACCGGTGCTTGACACTGACCGGCGCTGGTGATCTAAATTCTGACTGGAGAACTGTATTTCAGAAGCTAAACAGTAGCCTGATGCAGTTCAGACTTCAAAAGGCTTGCTGTCCCCGGGAATCCTTCACACCCGGGGACTCCACACCAGAAGGCAGGATATCACATGGTCCTGTTGATTAAGAGGGAGGAGATGTTTTCTGAAGCCTGGATGAAGGAACAATGGGTGCTTTGGGATGAATAGAATATGCTTATTTGAGGTGTGACCACAACAACTGCTCTGAGAGAAATAAGACATGTGACCTCTGAGTCAAGCCAAGCTTCTAGGGGCGGGGACAAACAAATGGGTGTACTGAAGTGGAGGCAAATGTATGTTTTATTAAATTGTTTATAAAATATTGTATCAAGCTGACAAAAATGTACAATTTGGGGATTCTTAATATGAAAAATGCACCCACAATTTGAGACTAAGTTGGACGCCGTGGGCTGCTCTGAGACCAAACCCTGGATTTATTAATATTGTAGACACTGTGTTTTTACTAGAAAAATGCAAACTTACAGTAACATGCACAGAGAGGGTATGTACCTCTGTGTAAGGTTTGGTGCGAACCCAATATTGCGAAACCCACGAATATCGTGAATAAGTTGTCATTTCTGAACCCAAGCTCTTAGAAAGAGCAGGGTTGAACAGAGACATGTCTTAATTAATTTGTGATGTGTACATGTAATTTCAACAACTTGTGTATCTAGGAAGCATGTTTGGTTATGAAAAATTGTTTTCTAAGTAAATGCAAGGGGGAGTGTTCTTTCCTTCAGCCATAAAGATGATACCTGATGACTCATTCTGACTCACTACTCCCTTCCCAAGTCAAAGGACAGAAAATCCTTTAACCTATCAGGATCCTCAGAGGGTTGGGCATAGAAAGTCAGCCTCCACACCCACTTTGAGAACACATAAAAAGAACCACTGAGACCCAGATAGGGACACTCATTTTTCCACTACTTATCGATTCCTGCGCAGCATGCTGCCCGACCATATCCAGACAAAAACTCCAGACTCCTGAGGCTCCAGGCTCCAGAACTTAGACTCCAGATAAACTCCAGAACCAAACTCTAGAACTAAACTCTAGAACCTTGGAGAAAAGAGGCATAATCCACAAGCTGAATCCTTTTCAGAGGCCCCAGAATGCAGCAACCTAACCAAACTATTCAACAGCCTTGCTGTGCTGTTCGCTTCTGGGCCAGAACCCCATGCCAGAACCGAAATCCAGAGAGAGCAGTGCTGTATCCAGACCGACCAGACCAGACCGCTGTGCAGTGCCGATAGCAGACCAGAGAGTGCGCTGCGAGCAGAACCAGTGCCTGACCGTCCGATGGCGAGAATGCAGTCCCAGGCCCATTCCAGTCCAAAACTAGGAGTGAGTATCCAGTCTAAGAATTGTACAGAACCAATCTCTTAGTCTAAAATAATCTTATTTAAACCATTTCAACCTGACCAGACTTGCATAGAAATCATGTGTCCATTCTGTGATTTCAAATCTGTAAAAGCGTCATCTGTCATTCTGAAAGATTTAGTTTATTTTTGAAAATCTACCTCCACAAAAATGTCCGTATGTTTTGAACCGCGAGATTTAACTGTCAATTTAAAGCTAAGATTCGAAGTTTTCCAACAAACCGAAAACGACATCCCAACTCTTTATAGTTTTTCCATAATCGCGCTTTACGCACTCAGAAAAAGTGCAGCAAATTGAAAATGATCTCCTGTCAAAATTGCTTTCTTTTGCTTGCAACTGCTCAATTTTGTTTTCAACCTGATAATCACTCATGAATCATTACTAGTGTTGACCTGTCCCAAATAAAAGTCAATATCACCTACCCTGAATCTCCTTTAGTGAATTAAAATTATTTTAGCATAATTTTCACTTCATTGCAATCACATTTAAAAGTATTTTTGCCTGTTTAAAAGTATACCGGTTTTCTCTAAGCTTGCTGGGGGGAACTGGAATTTGAACTGCATTTGATTGAATCCCTGAAAACTGTGTGCTCTCCTTTCCATCTTTTTATATTGCCTAAGGGGCGGAGTGAGTTGTCACAAGGGAAAAAGTGATCATATTATCTCTTGTTGAAACCATATCAAGTTTATTTCTGTACTGCATTCTTTCCCATCTTGCATTTCCTTGAAACCATACAAGTAGTCTCTGCTACCTTATTCTTTCTATACCAACTCCTCATTGATTAAAGAGAGTGTGCTCTTGTAATATTACCCATAGTTGATCACTATTATATTCATAAGTGTGTTATCAAATATTAATTTATTCATAAAAGTTATATATATATATATATATATATATATATATATATATATATATATATATATATATATATACTGTTTAATTTTTCCAATAAACCTTTTAATTTGCAAAACAAACCTACTTCTTGACTCAGTGAGGTCAGTGGGATTCAAAGAGAGGGGCGTTATATAAGGGTTCTTCATCCAGATTTAAGAACTTGACATCAAAATATATAAATAAGGGCTTCCATTGGGCATCCCAGACTAGGCATTGACTTAGGATTGCTGGATTGAAGTCACTTACAAAGTGGGGGCTCGTAACGGGACGTCTGGACTAGACCTACCAGTTGTGCAGCTGAATACAGTGTGCTAACTGATAGGATACATAAATCCTGTTGGGCTACTACACTGTGTCACGCTGTGAAAGCACCCCTCAAAAAGGAACACTCTATGAAACGGTCTGTTTTGCAAAATAAAATAGAAACTTCTGTAAGTCAGGAAGGAAATCATATTCCAGAATGACGACATTGGTAGATATCAAAATAGCCCGAGAGCACCTCTCACATAAGCTATTTGTGAGAGGCGAATGGACGGAGCAGGATCAGAAGGTGTGGGTGCAGGCAATCACACAACAGGTCACTGCAACTGAGTTAGATATCTGGAGAGATCAGGGCCCCTTACACATGGCCCTGAGTGAACTATACATGGCCCCTAAAGCCAAGGATGAGCCCGACAAGATTGTCAGGATAGCGGCATATTTATATTTATATATGGGAGCCATACAGGACAAATGTGCTGAAGGCCAAGATCTGGCAAATAGGCAACTGATGGCCTTAGAGAAGGCCCAATCTGACCTGGACTCTTCTGAGCAGAGGCTGCACAGGAGCCAGGAGTCAGAAAATGATAGTAGACAGTGTATCATTAAAATAAAAGAGGATATGGATATCCTGCAACAGGAAAAGGCAGACCAGGAAACAAGATTTTTGGCCTTGCCGAAGGAGTACCAAGAAGGTTTGGACTCCCTACTGCAGAGCCAGAAAAAGCTGGAGCAACAACTGGACTTCAACAGGGCATGCGCAGAGCAGGAACCTAGATAGGGAGAAGGCAGAGAGCAATACATTGATTTTGAAAGAGGGGAGACTGATAGAGTCTAGTAAGGCCTTGATTGAGGAACTGAAAGCACAGGCTCTGGCAGGGCAACAGGGAGCAGGGGCTGATAGAGATGAGGTTTGCTGGGAAAGGGAAACACCTAAGCATAACCTCAGGAGCCCTAGTACCAGAGGCCTCCATCTCTCCCAGTACCTGGACACTTCCACCCCCATGTCCCCTGGCGCACATGAGCCCAGGGCCACAGGGATGGCAGATTACTAGCCAGTCAGAAGTATGGGGCTCATAGGCCAGTACCTCCCAGGAATGGATGGGCGGGCATCCGGGTATGGGCACCCAAGTACAGTGCAATTTAATGGGGAACCCCGAGAGAGTAGGCCCTCTAAGGGCATTCTAAAATCCTCTGCCCAGTTAGGTCAGTTGTGGGGGTACCCATCTAATCCAGGCAGCAAGGAGGAATCTGAAGATGCCTCTGCACGTCCCAGAACACAAGAGATTAGGTCCCCACATTCTGCCAGCCATTCCCAGGCTCGCAGAATCCGGGAAAACCTGGAAGATCAGACGGGCACCTCTGGGAACAGCGCTTCTGAGTCAGAGGATGAATGGACCAGGGTTACCCAAACCAAGAAGGCCAACAAGGCAAAAATGGACTTGCTTAAGGACCCCTTAAAACAGATCAAAGCAATAAGGAGCGTCATCACTCCTTATCATAAGAACTCCAAGTATTCTGTTTGGGAACGTTTGGAGCACTTTGAGCAAATGATGGAGACTTTCCATTTGAAAGACAGCAGTAGCTGCATTCAGTACGTAAAATGGACATTCTCCCCAGAATACTCCAGTTTCTTTGCGGGGCTGGAGGACCAGAATCATTCAAGATGGTCCACATATAGGGCGGCCATCATGAAACACTTTTCTGTTCACCGAAATCCCCAAGAGGCTCGCAAGGCAGCCTATAATTTGCAATGTGGGGAGGTTTAGGCCCCACAAGAATTTGTGCAGGAGTTGAAGTGTGCTTTTGCGCAGACTACCAAAAGGGTGCGCACGGACAGTAAAGAGTTTGTAAATACGTTTTTCCATGCCTTGCCCAAATACATCATGACCCAGCTAGTGAGAGATTTTCATGAGAAAAGGTCACTAGACGGGGTCATTGAACAGGCCACCCAAATCTATGAAGTGCAGAAGCCCATAGAAAATAAAAGTAATGCTCAGAAAAACCCCAAACCGACCAGCACCCCTGCTGCTGCTAAGGTGGCAGAGGTAAAGGTTGCCCCCATTTTAGATTTGGAGATGGGGGGCCTAAAAACTTGCCTGCACAGAATAATTCCAAGCCCAGAAGGCCCTCGGGCCAGTCACAGACAGGGAGTCAAGGAGGTAGTCCCACAAATGGGGTCACTCACTCCCCTGACTATGTAAGTGCCCGCTACAAGGGAAACCGACCCATCCTGGGTTATGTGTGGACTCCTCCAGCCCAAGGGGGGATTCAGCCAAGCACCTAACCAAGGGAACTTCCCTCCTAACTTCCCACAGGATGGCATAAATTCACCAAATCCTGGGCAGAACTTTTTTTCCCAGGTATCCACCCAATTTCCAACCCCAAAATCATCCATTCTTCTTTACCCACTTCCCTGAGCCCAGACCACCTAATCCGGGGGAAGGGAGGCCAAGGGTGGAGGGGTACCCAAATCTTCCCAACCCGGGGTACTACCAGAGAAGGGATAGCTACCCTTCCCGGGATCAGCCCAGGGGAGAAAACAGAACCCCGTATCAGCCTGAGCGGGTTTCACAGTTAGAGCACCAGGGCCAGGTCCAAAATATGGCACAGGATCTGGGTCGCATGCTGAGGGCTCAGCAGAACCCCCAGATGAGCATGCCAGTGCAGAATGCCCCAAACTCTGGGCCTGGTGCTCCAGAACAATGACGGGGTCAGCAAACTGACAACCCACCGGTTCCCAGGGAGGAGGCACAAGGGGAAGGAGGGTGTAAAGCCTCGGAGGAAGCTTCCTTCCCCACTTGTGAACAGCCCCTGGAAACCCAGGAACCAGAAACAAAATCTCCTACCCCTGAAAGTCTGCCACCCAAGGAGCAGAGAGGAGGTAGGAGAAACAAAGGACCCAAACAGACCCACTTTGAGGAGGAAGTTCAGATCTTCCAATTTTAGGGAGAGGGATCCTCAGAGGATCCTGGGAAAAGGATCTTCTCCTTCAGAGATGGGGGAACTCCTCCCAAAGAAAAATGGGTCCCAAGGGATTCACAGACAGACTGGGTAGATGTGGGGACTGAGCTAGCGCCGCCCATCATCTCATCCCAGAAGCAACAGCATCAAAATCCCCTGGTTCAACCCCATTCTGGTGACTGCTTCCAAAAAGGGGGGGGGCCCAGAAGCAGAACCAGGGGAACCCAACACTTTTCCCATTTCTAGTTGCCAACTTTTTCTTTCAGATTCCCAAGACTCTCCACAGAATTCTGCCCAAATCTCTTCTCTTTGCATGTCCAAAACCAGAAAAGTGGCCCACCAGTTGTCCAAAAATGTGCATTATCTGTGCCCCCTTGAGGAGAAGGAGGGAAGATACTATGCCCCGGTACAAGTAAAGAGGCAGGGTACAATTTTGGCACTGGTGGACACTGGATCCCAAGCTACCCTTCTGTCCAAAAAGGCCGTTGATGGACTGAATTCAAGGAGGGGGGAGAATTACCAAATTCCTCTCACCTCTCTTCCTGGACAACTTCAAAACTTTGACGGGAAGGAAATTCCCGTCGAGGGGACTGCGGATTTGGACATTAAAATTGGGCGACACAAGGTGAAACATCCCGTCATAGTAGTGACTCCAGAGGGCACCCATTGTTTACTAGGGAATGACCTCCTGAGAAGGTTGTCACCCCTAATAGATTGTGTAAACAAGGTCCTCTGGACCCAGACTAGCCGACCAATAAAATTAAAACAGAGTGTTAACCATGTTAGTTTAAACGGCACATGCCACATGGTTGAACAAAAATCTGACCAAGTAGACTTCACTTCCAGAACAACCAAACTCCAGATGTGACAGTAATTGCAGTAGGACAACAGACTGGTGATGGGGGGTCCTCTCTATTTCTTAAAATCAACCTTCTTTCCAGTTTAAGGTGGTATTCCACACTGGAAGGAAACACTCTGAAATTCTTTACCAATCCACAATCAGACATTCCAACTCCTATAGTCCAGTGAGATGTTAAATCAGCTCAGAGCCTGGCTGATGTTCAGCAAATTGGAGAGCAGTTGTTCATACCTGTTCAGTTAAATGAAGGGAAGGACTATGTTCTCGCCCGAGTGTGTGAGAACAACGGTAAGATCTTCATCAGCGAAGCCATGTTCCGCCAACTCCCAAAAGATCCAGCCATTCCCACATTCAAACTGATAGACAAATGGGAAATGGATCTGGAAGCACCCAATTCCAAACATCTCCTGCCAAGCAGGTGCATGCTCAAAATCTCTATTGGCAACAAGAGCATAATCCATGATTGTTGGGTCGTGCGAGACGTCACTGCCGCCTTTTACTTAGGCAGTGACATTCTCAATCGCTTTGCCATTAGTTTGTACCTAATAAACTTCAAAGCTTGGTCCCGATTAGGGGATAATCCCATGGGCTTTGATGACCAAGAAAAATCATTTAGGTCAGCTCAATTGCTACCTTATGCAGTTGAAATTCAGTTTGGAGAGGAAGTAACCATACCAGAAAGGACCCGACAATTCTCCCTGGGAGTGAAAGTTAAAAGATGACAAAATTTGAAAAACCCTGATGCTTATATTCATCTAAATGCTTCTCTCCAACAGCAAGGATTGGGGGTAAACCCAACACCATTAGTCAACATAGAACATGACACCATTCCAATAGGGGTGGATAACAGTGACTTAAAGAGTATCACTCTAGCCGCAGGCACCATTATTGGAATGGTGGTTGATGACCAACATTTTTCCATTGATCTAGGAAATTAACTGTTAGGACCAATCCCCAAGGACTATTTTGACAGTAACAGTGATGACAATACAACACCAGACAGGATCTTTACCCGGCATGGGGGGATCTTCCGGGTTTACACTTCCTGCCCTTATGGTAAGGAAGATGTGACTTGTGACTTCAGAGGGGATGAGGTGATTTTCCAGGTCCACGAGGGCTGCCTTTCCCACCTGAAGCCACCAGTCCAAATCAGCACTCTGACCAGGGACTTCTCCACCCACCTGAAGGAGGCCGCTGAGATAGCGAAACTAGAAGTCTTTCCAGGCTTCAGGCAGATGGTTGAAGAGAGAGTCAACCTAGCTGATGCCTGTGTGACTCTGGAGCAGAAGCAAAAGTTGAAAAAGTTTTCTTGGATTTTCAAGATCTCTTTGCATTGGACTCATATGACTGTGGTCGCACCGACATCCACACAACAACAATTCCCAGGGACGCTGGCATGACTCCAGTGTTTGTGAAGCAATATCACTTGCCTCTCGCATCCATGGAGTCCCTTACTGAAATAATTAAGAACCTTGAGTCCAGGGGGATAATCCGTCCAGTCCACAGCACCTTCAATAATCTGGTGCTGGGAATATTGAAGCCAAACGGCCAGTGGAGCCTCTGCGCTGACCTTAGGGAACTCAACAAATGGGTCCAAACTTCCCGATGGCCTCTTCCCTACATTGACCAAGGGCTGGCCCAGATCCAGTGGTCACAGGTATTCACTGCAATAGACCTGACCAATGGATACTGGACTGTGCCTGTCGGTAGAGAGGACCAATACAAGCTGGCTTTTACCTTTGGGGGCCAGCAATACACATGTACCCGGACTCCCTTTGGATACCTCAACTCTGGCAATGAATTCAACATTTTCCTACACAAGGCCATGCCCGACCTGGGTGCGAGGGGTAACCTGGCTTATGTAGATGATGTCCTCATCAAAAGTTCAACTGTGGAGGAACACATAGCAGAGATCTGTTATGTTCTGACACAGTTGACGGCCACCAGAGAAAAACTTTCCTTTCAGAAAGCAGATTACTCCTCAGGGTCTCTGTCCCCAGGAAAAGAAAGTGGAAGCACTTCAGAAACTGAAAGACCCCACAACTCTGCGGGAGCTAAGGAGCCTCCTTGGACTGACTAATTACAGCAGAAAGTTCATTGAGGGCAACGCAGAGATCACTAGACCCCTGATATATCTTTTGAAGGGGGGTGTCAAGTGGTAATGGGGTCCAGAACAAGCCGAGGCAGTAAGACAACTCAAAAGAAGCCTCTCACAAGCGCCCTGCCTAGCTTACCCTGTCAGAAACAAGGAGTTTTTCTTGGAGACAGGGTTCTCTAATACATGCTTGACTGCAGTATAAGATCAAAAGCATGACAAGGTCAATAAAGTCATCTCCTATGCAAGTAAAACTTTATCCTCTGTGGAGGCAAAATTCAACGATTGTGTGAAGGCACTCCTGGCAATGGTGTGGGCATTGAAGAATTACCACCCGTTTATCCAGGGGGAACACATCATAGTGGAGACTCCACACCAGCCTCTGCAATATCTCCAAAGTGACAGAATCCAGGCCGGAAATGTGAGTAATTCCCAGATTACTTCCTGGATTCTGTCAATGCAAGGCTTTCCTGTGGAGGTCAGATATGGCCAAAACAAGAAGAGTCCCCTCACGCAAGGTCTGGCTGACTTGCATGATTGTGCCAGAGAAAACTGTCTCGAGGATGAAAGTCTAAAAATCAAGGACAACATGGAGGCATACCTTAATTCCCCACACAAAGTCTTTGAAGAAGACAAGTGTGAGGGAATGCCCACTGTCTATGTGGATGGATGCTCTTACCATGTTGACAACAACGGGCAGAAAGAACTTGTGGCCGGAGTAGGGAATGCATGTGTGAATGAGTCCCCAGAACCCTCCACTGGGTACCAGATTGGTCCCCGAAGTAGTCAAGTGGCAGAGTTGATGGCTGTGCATCAAGCCATCCTCACTGCTGTCCATCATCAACTCCACAAACTGGTCATAATCACAGATTCGGATTATGTACGGAACGGGTTCGTGGAGCACCTGGTTAATTGGAAAACCAGAGGCATGTTATGTGCTAATAACAAACCCTTGAAACATGGGAAGTTAATACACAATATTGATGATCTGGTCACCTCGAATGGGATGACCATCTACTGGAAAAAGATCAAGGGTCATTCAAAAGTAGAGGCACCAGACAAAACTGGAAATGACTTAGCTGATCAGCTGGCAGAAACCGGGGCCATCCAAGGGGATCTAATAGAAACTGAGTCCCTGTTGGGGGAAATCCAGGTCACCGCTATCACTAGGTCCCAGACAAATGCTCACAATGATCTTTCAACTGCACAATGGAGTAAGGAGACCCCAGATGCTGATTTGATTACGGCTCAGAAAGGGGATACAATAATTGGTAAGTTTTACCAACACATCGAGGACCCTGAGAACTTTCCCCAGACGGATACTGATTTCATTGGGAAAGAGGACCTTAGAGTGTTGATGAAATGTCCAAAAAATGTTCCGAATCCAAGACGGTTTGTTGGTAAGGAAATCCCAAGCTACTCATGATCAGTGGATGGTTCCTACCTCATTCCAAAGCCTGATGTTAAGTCACGCCCATGATGCGGCCACAGCTGGTCCTAGGGGGTTTCAGACAACACTTGAAATCTTAAGAGAGGTTGCATACTGGCCACACATGGGGCAGGACCTCGACCAATACTTGAAGGAGTGTCTTGTGTGTGCACAATTTCAGCCAACATCCCTCACACACTGTGCGCCTCTCCAAAAGAGGGGGATGACACTGCCATGGTCAGATATGCAAGTCGACTTCATAGGGCCTGTGATTCGCTCCTCTAGGGGAAATAAGTACATGTTGACCGTGACATGCTTATTTACTAAATGGGTGGAATGTCTCCCGGCCCCAAACTGCAAGGCAGAAACTGCAGCTGCCCGGATGATCAACCTCATCTTTTCAGTTTTTGGACTACCCCAAAGGATTGAGTCAGACAGAGGTAGCCATTTCACCAGCAAAGTAATGACAAAGATGTGGGAGATACTGGGGGTTAAAAGGAAGCTACACATTGCTTACCGGCCAGCCTCTTCGGTCGCAATAGAAAGTTACAACAAAACCATTGTGAGCATCTTAAAAAAGTTTGTGGCAGATTCAGGGCCAAGTTGGGATATCTGAATACCTCTTGTCCTAATGGCCATCAGATCTACCCCTTCATCTGTAACTAAAATGTCACCATTTGAGTTGATGACTGGACGCAGGATGGTGCTTCCCCAGCATCTGTTATACAGGACCCAAGACCAGACATTGATCAATGCCTCCACAACTCATGAGTATGTTGAGAATTTAAGGAAACACCTTCAACATGCTTTTTCCTATGCTCTGCGAAATCTAGAAAGATCAGCTGATAGCATGAAGACCCACTATGACCTGAAGACCACCAGAAAGGAATACAATGTAGGAGATCGGGTTTATCTGTACAATTTCTAAAGGAACCAGGCCAAACAGCGGAAAATTCTGCCTACTTGGAAGGGACCTTTTGAAATTGTAGACAAGATCTCACCAGTTGCCTACAAGATCCGCATCCCCAAAGGCAGTTTGGCTGAGGGGGAAGATAAGTGGGTCCACAATAATCAGCTAAAGTGTTGCCATCCCAGGCACACTCTGCAGCAACTGGAGCAGACCTCTAGAACCCGAGAGGGGGCCGCTCCAGATTAATACATTTCCAACCCTGAAATATTCCACATATAGTGTATGAAATACCATAATAAGAATGCAAATGTCTCCTGATTAAAGTATGAAATACCATAATAAGAACACAAATGTCTCCTGATAAAAAAAATGTATATGTTCACCCCACTACATTAATAGTGGTGGGGAAATGTCTATGAATATGTTTCTGCCACTTTTGCTTTGTCATCCTAGGAGAGATGAAACCATGGAGACTGCCCAAGGAGGACGACCCGGGGACCGGGAGCAAAGATCTGAGGGGCCCGGAGTACCGCCCAATACTCCCATCAGGACCGTCAAGGAGAACCGATGGATCCACCCTGATGGAAGAAAAGATCCTGAACTTTGCCATCTGCGGAATCAGAAGAAGATGAGGCGAACATCCCAGTCTTGTGAGTTCCATTGATGGAAACTCAACGCCATCGCAAGAGGGGGGCTTGTGGGATGTTTCAACCCACGCATCTAAGCACTGCAACATAATTGTGCAGTACTGGTAGCAGAAACAGCAGAAGGGCCACTGGAAAGCATACTGCTCACCAGAAAGTGTGCAGTGAAAACCTGACAGATAGGCCACCATCCACTTTTGCCTCTGTCAGTGTTAATGCAGGGGACCATTGCCAGACCCCATCCTTCGGCTGCACACAGAGCAAAATCAGTGCAAAGGAATATAGCGCTGTTCAAAATCCGTTTTATTTGATGTCAAAAATTGCTAAAATCATGGCTCACCAAAACCACTAAAAAGATCCCACCTCCTTGTTTGGGGGTCAACATAATTCTCCCGCAAGAATCTACATGAATCTGAGGTCCACAGAAGTGCATCTATATTTGAACAAAGGATATTTTGAGGATTGCTTACTGGTAAAGCAGCTGTCAAAAATGGGTGCAATACCGGTGCTTGACATTGACCGGCGCTGGTGATCTAAATTCTGACAGGAGACCTGTATTTCAGAAGCTAAACAGTAGCCTGATGCAGTTCAGACTTCAAAAGGCTTGCTGTCCCCAGGAATCCTTCACACCTGGGGACTCCACACCAGAAGGCAGGATATCACATGGTCCTGTTGATTAAGAGGGAGGAGATGTTCCCTGTAGCCTGGAGGAAGGAGCAATGGGGGTTTTGGGATGAATAGAATATGCTGATTTGAGACGTGACCACAACAACTGCTCTGGGAGAAATAAGACATGCATTCTCTGTGTCAAGCCAAGCTTCTAGGGGCGGGGACAAACAAATAGGTGTACTGAAGTGGAGGCAAATGTATGTTTTATTAAATTGTTTATAAAATATTGTATCAAGCTGACAAAAATGTACAATTTGGGGATTCTTAATATGAAAAATGCACCCACAATTTGAGACTAAGTTGGACGCCGTGGGATGCTCTGAGACCAAACCCTGGATTTATTAATATTTTAGACACTGGGCCTCATTCCGAGTACGGCGCTAACCAATGGTGCTATTAACGCCTTGGTTGACGCCGTACCCGGACCGGCAGCGCCTTGGTGGATGGCGGAATTACCGCCCCATTCCAAGGTTGGCTGGGCGGTAATTCCCTATTCACCAAGGCTCTTCTCCATTCCCAAATGAGCCCCCATAGGGCTCAATGGGAATGGGGAAGATGCAAATAACGGTGACCGTTCATTACGGTCACCGTTATTGGCTTGGAGGCCCCTTTGCGCCCTCAACTTTAACACCTGCTCAAAGCAGGCGTTAAGGGCGAGGGCGCAAAGGGAACTCGGAGTATGGTGATAAGGGATTACCGCCACCGGTCTCGTTACCGGTGGCCGCTATCCCTTACCGCCATACTCGGAATGAGGCCCACTGTGTTTATACTAGAAAAATGCAAACTTACAGTAATATGCGCAGAGAGGGTGTGTACCTCTGTGTAAGGTTTGGCTCAAACCCAATATTGCGAAACCCACGAAAATCGTGAATAAGTTGTCATTTCTGAACCGAAGCTCTTAGAAAGAGCAGGGTTGAACAGAGACCTGTCTTAATTAATTTGTGATGTGTACATGTAATTTCAACAACTTGTGTATCTGGGAAGCATGTTTGGTTATGAAAAATGTTTTTCTAAGTAAATGCAAGGGGAGTGTTCTTTCCTTCAGCCATAAAGATGATATCTGATGACACATTCTGACTCACTACTCCCTTCTCTAGTCAGAGGAGAGTAAATTCTTTAACCTATCAGGATCCTCACAGGGTTGGGCATAGAAAGTCAGCCTCCACACCCCCTTTGAGAACACATAAATAGAACCACTGAGACCCAGATAGGGACACTCATTTTTCCACAACTCATCGATTCATGTGCAGCACGCTGTCTGACCATATCCAGACAAAATCTCCAGACTCCTGAGGCTCCAGGCTCCAGAACTTAGACTCCAGATAGACTCCAGAACCAAACTCTAAAACTAAACTCTAGAACCTTGGAGAAAAGAGGCCTAATCCACAAGCTGAATCCTTTTCAGTGGCCCCAGAATCCAGTAACCTAACCAAACTATTCAACAGCCTTGCCGTGCTGTTCGCTTCTGGCCCAGAGCCCCATGCCTTAACCGAAATCCAGAGAGAGCAGTCCTGTATCCAAATCGACCAGACCGCTGTGCAGTGCCGATGGCAGACCAGAGAGCACGCTGTGAGCAGAACCAATGCCTGACCGTCAGATGGCGAGAGTGCAGTCCCAGGCCCATTCCAGTCTAAAACTAGGTGTGAGTATCCAGTCTAAGAATTGTACAGAACCAATCTCTTAGTCTAAAATAATCTTATTTAAACCATTTCAACTTGACCAGACTTGCATAGAAATCGCATGTCCATCCTGTGATTTCAAATCTGTAAAAGCGTCATCTGTCATTCTGAAAGATTTACTTTATTTTTGAAAATCTACCTCCGCAAAAATGTCTGTATCTTTTGAACCGCACGTCCTAGAAACTACGGTCAATATAAAGTTAAGATCCTAAGCTTTCCAACAGACCCAAATCGACATCCCAACTCCTTATAATTTTTCCGTAATCACGCTTTACGCACTTGGAAAAAGTACCGCAAATTAAAAAATTAGCTCCTGTCAAAATTGCTGTCTTTTGCTTGCAACTGCTGAATTTCGTTTTCAACCTGATAATCACTCATGAATTATTGCTAGTGTTGACCTGTCCCAATTCAAAGTCACTATCACCTACACTGAATCTCCTTTAGTGAATTCAAATTATTTTTACCGTAATTTTCACTTCATTGAAATCACATTTTAAAGTATTTTTGCCTGTTTAAAAGCATACCGGTTTTCTCTAAGCTTGCTGGGGGAACTGGAATTTGAACTGCATTTGATTGTATTCCTGAAAACTGTGTGCTCTTCTTTCCATCTCTTTATTTTGCCTATGGGGGGGGTGTTGTCACAAGGGAAAAGTGATCATATTATCTCTTGTTGAAACAATATCAAGTTTATTTCTGTGCTGCATTCTTTCCCATCTTGCATTTCCTTGAAGCCATACAAGTAGTCTCTGCTACCTTATTCTTTCTATACCAACTCCTCATTTATTAAAGAGAGTGTGCTCTTGTAATATTACCCATTGTTGCTCACTATTATATTCATAAGTGTGTTATCAAATATTAATTTATTCATAAAAGTGTGGTATGTATATATATTGTTTAATTTTTCCAATAAACCTTTTAATTTGCAAAACAAACCTACTTCTTGGCTCAGTGAGGTCAGGGGGATTCAAAGAGAGGAGCGTTATAGAAGGGTTCATCATCCAGATTTAAGAACTTGACATCAAAATATATAAATAAGGGCTTCCATTGGGCATCCCAGACTAGGCATTGACTTAGATGGATTGCTGGATTGAAGTCACTCACATGCATCCGAGCTCCCCATTCCCATTCAGCCCTATGGTGCCGAATGAGGATGGGAGTCCATTACTACCGGAACCCGCAAATGGGAAATTACCGGGTTCGCCAAATGCGACATTACCCGGAAATGCCCATTCACGGGTGCCGGCAAACCCGAAATGAGGCCCAATGTCTCTATGTCGTTGCTTTATGCATTGCTTCAAAATACAAGTCGCAGCGTGCATATTCACTGGGGGCTTCTGTCTGGGGTGTGTGTGTCACAGAGTTAGCCCGTTAACTTCACACGGCGTAGTTCCATATATCAGAGCAGCGGAGGAGCGGCTGCGCTCAATGAATGCCTTAACTTCACTGGTCGAGGATGCAGCGGCAGAGCGTAAGCACCCTTTTCATGAGTTCATAGATGCTCAGTGAAAGAGCTCAGTGGGGAGTGCTTAATGCGAGTGAACACCTTTCTTCATTGTCTCAGCTTCCGTTATTTCCCTCTTGCCTTATTGTTCTTAAGTTGCATTTCCGAGTGCTGCTAACATTTAAAACAGCTGTTCCTCTTCACAAACACGAGCATGCTACCAACTGAATCCAAAAATGATATTTGCTTGACTGTTTTTTATGATGAATGAGAAAACGAAGGTTAGAAACTTCATCCAAGACACCTACACGTTTGTTACACTTGTATTTCTTCCTGTGCTTTAATCTTCATGAACCAAACATATGTTTAACATGAGTTTTCTGAAGTTCTGAATTGCAGTAAACGTACACACAAGTTGGCCATGTATTGACCTGGAGGTATTTGTGAGGATGGACAACCTGTTGAACCACATCATTGGAAAGGTGGCCATGGCTTCTGCTCTTAGATGATTTATAAGTGTAGCCAAGGTTTTTGCTCTGTGAATATCCATTAGGGTAGCCAACATCTTACACTTAGAAGACTTATGCTGTTGGACATTGTGCTGCACTTGGAATAATTCAGGGGGGAGACCTAAACGTTGCTCCCAGAGGATTTTGTGAGGGTTGCCATTGAATTGCACGGATTGTAAGCTTTGCACCAGAGGATCTCTTGTGAGTGCCATTGTAGTGCTCTTGGAAGGGCTGTGCAGTTCACCATAGTGCTGCACTTAGTCAAGTCCATGAGGGTGACCATGCTATGGATTCTAGGCGACAACAGAATGTGTTCCACTGCAATGAATGCAGGTGTTGGCATTACTGTTAAGTGGGTCTTGAATGTAGCCACTCGATGATAGCTGGAAGCATGTAGATTATATCCACCATCATCTATCAACCAAGATATTTTAGAATGTTGCTGAATTTACCAATACTAGGCTTTTTTCCTCTCACAATCGGCACTTTTGGAATTAGCCAAAGGCATGGTCACACTCCCGCAAGCATCTGTGTTCACATACAACTTGAATATCATTTTGCACAACACTTCTGCCATAAGAATGTAGCTATCTTTCATGGCATTGTAATTTGTTACAAACATTTTGTAAATCTTCGTCTGTTCTTGATTCCGTTAGGAACGTGGCAAGGTTTACTGTTTTGTATCTTACAACATGGACATTTGGGCTTGAGATAATAATCTCGTAAACCGATGCTCTCTGAGTGGTGAGGGTGGACTTTGATCTTTCTAGAATTGTAAATACTCAGTGCTCCACGTATAATGTTACTGAGCACCCCATTACAATCGTGGAGCTTTCTTTCTTTAGGGAAGGCAGCTGCAGCGACTGCTTGTTTACATGCAAACTCTCCTTGTATTACTCAGTCTAGTGTACCGCTGTAGTAGGCCAGTGGTTTATGGCTTATGGCTCATTGTGCTCTTTTGTGTCAGTATAGCTGTCATGAGTGTGAAATGATGTAAAATTCCTGCCTGTAGTCTGGGGTGGCGAGAACTGGGACTGTGGAAATCAATTATTTCAGGTTATTGAAACTTTGCACCATATCTGCTGTCCATTCTAGTTTGTGTCTCCCTTTTTGTGCTTCCTGGAGGCCTTGTAAGAGTTGCCTTGTGTATGCTGCGTGGTCCAGAATCCAAGCTCTGCAGTAGTTACGCATTCCCAGGAAATTCTACATGTCTTTTACTGCTATTGGCTTAGGCATGGCACGCACTGTCGCTGCTCTGCCAGGTATAATTCTCTTGCCATCTGCTGCAATGAGCTGCCCTAGATAGAGTACTTCAAGCCAACAGTATTGGATCTTGGCCTAATAAACCTTATAACCCTTGTGGGCTAGGAGTTGGAGCAGGGTGGCAGAATCTCTGTGGCAGTCCTGCTCACTTTTATTGCACACCAATAAGTCATCTACATATTGGATGACTGTACTGGGCACATGGATATTACCTAAGTGTTCATGCAATATCCTGTTATATATGCTAGGACTCTGGCAATACCCTTGGAGCAAACAAGTGTGCTTGTAGCGCATCCCGCCTTGTGTAAACTCTGTGAGATATTTTGAGTCTGGGTGGAATGGTATTGAGAAAAAGGTGTTTTTTAAGTCGACCACTGTGAAGAGTGTTGCTTCCTGGGGATGCTGCACAAGATGGAAGCCATGTTTGGAAGGAGAGGACATTCCTTTTGGACTACGTTATTGAGGGGGAGGAGATCCTGCTTCATTCTCCAACTACCCCCATTGCTTTTTGAACAGGGTATATAGCCATGTTGTATGGTGAGGTAGAGGGCACTGTGATCCCTTGGTGTAGCAAGGCTTGTATTGTGTCTTTTATCCCATATTCTGCCTCCCTTGAGGGTGGGTACTGTTTCACTCATACCACTCCATTCTTCAGTGTTATTCTTACTGGGGTCACTTCTTTTAGCAGCCCTAAGTTGTGTGGATTAGTTGTCCACAACTGTAACGGCACATGTTGTAAGTTGCCGTGGGTGAATGGGGGTGGGGCGACAATGGTCGTAAGGGGGCTTGCACTCTCCTATATTGCACCATGATATTGTAGGGGATGCTAATCTCCATAATGATTTCCCCATCGCTGTCATTATCCTCAAGTAGTTCTGCATCTGTTAATTCCTTGAGCTGTACAGTGGGGTTTTGGTACCTAGGACCACAATTCCCCTGGCTGATACTAACAACCCCTGCAGACCTAGGGACAATATTGTGCCTGCCACCAACTCTGGAGATACTACAGGGCAGAAAATGAAATCAGTTGGCACTCTCCAGCAGATTTTGGTAATTTGCAGCACTGCCTGCACAAGCACTGTTATGCCATAGATGAACATAACTGGGCTTACGGGGATGTCTCACACCACAACATCACGTGCCATGACGTGTAGTATGAGCATCACCCTCATTGAGCACATGCCTGGTGTGGAACACACAATGACGTTGTCTGTAAATGAGATTGTCATTTTCAACTTAATTGGCAGGTCCATGCTGAGCAAGTTGACAGATGGGCTCTCCGAATTCAATAGGGGGGCATGTACTACCCTTCCTCCACTTTTACGTCCAAATCTTTTGTATATGGAACCATTAAAACAGCCCCAGAAAATCCCTGCATGAATTGTTTGTTTCCTATCTCTGCCCCCACCACTGGCTCCTCTTCTGGGTTTAGGGTCATCGACAGCACTGGACACACAGTTCCTCTCTGTGGGCTGTCCTAGTCAGGATAGGTGTCTGTTCCTGGGAATGAGAAACAATTTCCCCTCAACACATTAGCACCTTGAAACAAGGCCACTGTACCAGTGGGTGTGCTACAGAAGGCATTTGGGTTCCCCTCCTGCTGCATGTTGGTGTGGGGCTGGTACTGCTGCACTACCTGATGGGGGTGTTGCAGTGGGGGAGGGCCTGAGATTTGTGGGGGTAAGTGAGTGTAAGCTTGGTGTGTCCCATATGGTGTTGGGGTCATTCTGGGGTGTGGCCCTTGAAGGGTGCCCTAGGGTGGTGAGCCATAGTTTTGCTGGCCATAGCCATATCCCACACCTTGGGCCTCATCACGAGTTGGGTGCTAACGCCAGCGGTATTACTGTCAGGGCTGTTAGCCCTACCACCAAACCCCCGGCACTATTATTGTCGGTTCACGGGTTTGGTGGAACGGTAAGTCCCCATTCCCCATTGGGCCCATTCAGGAATTTCCCAATCCCCATTGGGCCCAATGGGAAATGTTTGGTGCTATTATCGCTAGCGCCGAAAATTGGAAAAATCGGTGCAGATTTGCCCGCAGCTCAGAGATGGGGTAAATCCACCAAGCTTGTGATTTGGCGGACCCTTAAATGTGGCAGTAATAGCGTTACCGCTGCATTTAAGGGTTGCTGCCAAACTTGCGATGAGGCCCATTGTCAACTCCTTCACTCCCTTGAGAAATTCCCCCACTTCCCTCAGGTCAAACAATGTCCCGCTCCTCCTTCTCTACGTCCCATTCCTCCAAACTCCCTCCTCTTGAACCCCTGAACCAACCTCATCCTCGCTGTACTCCTCCTTGCCACTGTGGCCCCAGGAAGTGTGGGTTTCCGTCCCAGTGTTCTTATCCTCTGCCAGCCCACACGCAGCTATTCTGGCATCATTAAGGCTAGGGGTATATCCTCTCTCCTCCATCTTTGTGGGCTTTGGTCCCCATGCTAATTTATTCTGTACCAGTTTTGCTTCCTCTGCCTGTTGTCTCTGAAGCGTTTCCTTCTCGTGCTCTGTTATCCTCCTACAATGAGGCACAATAATGCTTTGGATCTCAGGCCACCCCTTCGTCTCGACCACTATGATCTTGTTGAGCGCCTTTAGTACTTCTTTGGGCAGGCCTTGTTCTACTATAAGGTAGAAAAATGTTATTGAATGGCCCCGGGCTTTACACATTTCTGCCCTCCACATCTCTTCGACCTTAAGAAGGAATTGTGCGGCATCTTAATCGTCACCCATTGTACATGTCATAATGGACTGTAAATCTGGTGTGTCTACAGCGCATCCCACCCCTTTGCTCTGATCTTGTTAAACGATGATCCATCATGAGCGTCGTGCTCAGTGTTACTCCCGGGTACCCTGCCTTCACCCACACATCGGCAGCCTGATCCCCAATTACGGCCACCAATAGGCTTCTCATGTCTCCTACTGCTATGATACTTCCGCGGTGTGCTTCTCAAAAGCATGTATCCACTTCCCTGCGCCCGCCTTGGTGCTGGAAGTGTCTTTATTAAGTCATTCTTGTCCATCTGTGCCCAAGGTACATATTGTGGTCTCCCTGTCCCCTTGTGTATTAGGGCATTTGCATTTCAGTCTGCTCTTTCCGCCCTTGACTCCACTCCCTTTTTCCTTGCTTCTGCCATCCGACCAAACCTCTCCTTCAACTTGCTGTCCCACAAGCTCTCTACCCTCGGGGTGGGTTGAGGCGCCTGTTCAGCCTCTCCATCTCCACCATTCTAAACCTCATCAAACTTGCTCCACTCGTCATCGTCTCCCCCATGGGACCCAACATGCTATCCATGTCGCAGTCACACTGTACCATGTATAGCTTTTATGGGTGCACTGACTATTCTAAATGAAAAAACTCCTGACTTCCACTCATCTGTTGCCAGTGGCACCGGCATGTCTGCCTTTGTTACGTCACATGCAGCTCATAACCTGGCTAGTTCTCTTAATGTTGAGGTCTGTTGAGCTCACATCGGAGTGTGCTATGACCCCTGGAGGGGACATATGGGGAGGGGGTGCTGTTGCTGGTGTTGGTATATTTGAACCTGTTGAAACATATGTTGGATTTGTTTATCCCACCACGGGATGGACTGCTAAAGGGTATATTCCCTTGTGTCCCA
Source organism: Ambystoma mexicanum (assembly GCF_040938575.1). Classification (NCBI taxonomy): domain Eukaryota; kingdom Metazoa; phylum Chordata; class Amphibia; order Caudata; family Ambystomatidae; genus Ambystoma; species Ambystoma mexicanum. The sequence goes on along the minus strand of NC_090933.1, from coordinate 291,989,066 downwards.
TCAATGACTTCTCATCTTCACCTGGACCTGCGCCTCTACTATCATTGCGCACCCCTCCGGCCCCCCCACACTCCTCTGTATCCTAGAACATCTTCCAGAGGTTCAACATTTCTCTCCTGTTTTGTAATTGTTTCCTTTTGAGCGTGTTCACCCAAACTCCTCCGTTTAAGGGGTTCCAACACCGGCCTGCATCTCTCCTTGTGCCACACCCCGCTTCAAAGAGCAGGCAGGATTCTGCAAAGACGGCTCCTGAACAGCCATTGGGAAGTTTGCTTTTTTGGGGCTGGTCATTGCAGGTGGGTGCAGCCCTTCTGGAGAGGTCGCCTGGATACCTCCACAGGTACGGTGGCAGGATATCCAATTGAAGACACACCCCTGTACGCTCACACCAGAAGGAGTACAACCAGCTGGGGAAAAAAGGCCAAGAGATTGCTTGAGAGGATAACAAGTTTTAATTGCACAAAAATTAAAGGTGCAAGCAAAGGACTGACAACATTCTGTCAGAATCTGCATGAACAATACATTTAAGGGCACACAGTGTCATCATTGACACCATTACCTACAGTCGAAACTCGCAAGACTGGTTGGTGGGCCCTATGCATGGGCCTGCTCCACAGGGGATGCTTGGTTATGAGTGGTTCCCGTCTTGTTTCCTTGTCTCTTCTCATGTGGGGTCAGCTGGGCTCATCTCTCCAGGGTCTAAAGGTCAGGATTTTCACATGTTGCTGTTTCAGGGCTACTATTGTACAACAATACTACTATATCATGAAGGCATTATACCAAATCCTGCTTCTCACCCGCCTGGGCTCCATCAGCCTCTCTGGGAAGGTCCTGGCATGGTTCACCTCCTTTTTGACTGACAGGGGACAATCAGTTTCTCTTTCTCTGTTTTGTTCTTCTCCCTCTCCTGTGGGGTCCCTCAGGGCTCTGCCTTGTCCCAGATTTTATTTAACATCTACATCCAGCCATTGATTGGCCTTAACCTCTCCTTTGGCTTCAGATGCTACTCGTATGCTAACAACACCCAGATCCTGGTCCGATTAGATCTAGACACGGGAGTGGTGTCCTCTTGTCTGCGTGACTGTCTGTCGGCCTTTTGGCCTCCTTCACTGGGTGAGTTTCCTATTCCAGTGACGGTTATGAAGAACCTGGTGGTCTATCTCTCAGCATCTCTTTCTATGGCACTGCAGGTGGGTGCAGTTTGCCAAAACAGGCATTATTATGAGGGTTCTTCGGAAGGTTCTGCCTTTCCACCCTCCCACTCTTTGTCCTGTGGTCAATAGCCTATCTTATCTCGAGTAGGTTTGACTACTGTAATGCTCTGTATCTGGACCAAAGTGCAAGCCAAATTCATTGTCTTCAGCTGCTACAAAATCTTACCGCCTGGGTAGCCACAGACACACATTATGGCTCTCATATCAGTCCAGTACTGCACCGTCTTCACTGGCTCCTGCTGTAACAAAGAGTAGCCTTTAAGTCCCTCTGCCTTGTCCATCAGGTGTGGGCAGATTTTCTTTGGGATAAGTTCCAACCCTATGTTCCACACCGTACCCTACAATCCGATAATGATAGCTTGGTTCAGGTCTCCAAATTTCGCCTTTATTGAATGGGAGGCCCGGCCAGTAAATTATGCAACACTCTCCTGCTTCAACTTAGGCTGACAGAGAATCACTTGCTTTTTTTTTTTGTCACCTGCTAAAAACATACCTTTTTTCTAGTCTTGGGATAACTACTGCCGTGCTGTGCACATTCTCACACCAAGATGCCCTCGGGTGAACGTGCACGCTACAAGTTCTATTAACATAAAATATCAGATGGGGGTCCCCGCCCACCTGATGCCTTCCTGTTTGCCACTCTTTCTTCACTTAGCAAGCCCCGCCCACCTGGTGCCTTCCTGGTTGCCGCTCTTCTTCCTTACTTAAGGAGCCCTCCAGCCTCTTTTTCTTTGCAGATGGGTAGCAGGTGCAAGTGGATCTGGGTCACCTGGCCTAAGCCCCACCCACCTGGTGCCGTCCTGGTTGCCACTCGTGACCCCACTTAACAAGTCCCGCCCACCTGGTGCCTCCCTGGTTGTCGCTCTTTCCCCACTTAGCAAGCCCCATCCACCTGGTGCTTTACTGTTTGTTGCTCTTTTTCCCTAATTAAGCCTCTTTTCCTTCGCAGATGGGGAGCAGGTGCAAATGGATCTTGGTCTCCTGACCTAAGAACCACCCACCTTCTTAGCCCTGCCTCTTCCATACTGCTCCTAACTCTTAGATCAAGGGTGTCTTTCGCCCGGGCGTCCGACGCGAAGGCAGTCGAAGAAAAGGGCAGTCAAAGAAAAGGGCAATTTCTGTTTGGACCTCTTCGGACCAGGAGGATCCAGGGCCGGAACTCCTGCTCAGACAGCAGGTAAGCATGCACCAACATGTGTTTACTCCCTCTGTCTGCACGGGCCATCCCCACCCCTCTGTTCTCCCTGTGATGTTCCCTTGTGCCCCCCCTTCTCGCACACAGGTGTTGCCTGTTTTGCCTGATTCGTCTACCCTGCTTGCCCTCCAGCCTAATTCTCTAAGAGTCTGTCCTAATAAATTCTGGTTTCACTATCATCATCTTGTAGCAAATGTTTGATTTGACTGTAAAGACTGGAGGGGATGTCTGTACTCCTGCTGTCTGGATGGCAGAGGAGAGGCACAGAGGACCCAGCCAAGATTCTCTATTTGGTAAAACATGGACAAGAAATCAAGGCCTAGCTACCAGGAGGTGATGCAGGTTGGCTCTTAATTACAGTGTAGTCCCCAAGCACCCGCAAAGGAATGTCCACACACTGTATTAGTGAAAACACAGTTATTTATATAATGAAGGTTTAAGGTTATATGCACAATCACAATAATTCACTTTGTGCTCAGTTAATCTACAATGGCAAATATATACACAGTTATGTGTGGTACCACAATTCCTATTAGATTTCATTAAAGTTCATCAATAAAGGGAACCAACAATAGACATAGGAGGAAAAGCAGTTGGTTAGAACAATAGGCAGAATACTGGCCCCTACCAATAGACACAGTTCTGTGTGGAGATCCCCCCACCTGGGCAACCTGTAAAATAAAGATATACTACAATCCCAGTTCATATATTGTTCACAAGAGTCTTAGTTCCCCCTCAAAGGTTCTACAACCCCAATGTACCTAGAATAGCAGAGTTGACGTCGGGTCATCGACAGATCCCTCTTGAGCAGCTCCCTTTAAGGCAGGAGCCATGGATCGTCGAGATCCCAGGAGGAAAAAGGGTGAACACGGTTCTTGCGGTGCTCATAGACGATTGGTCGAAAACGTACTGCAAAATGAGACATGCGGTGCACCTCGACGACGAATGTTCGTTGCCGCAAAGAGTTAATGAAGAACTTTGGCCCAACAAGGGGGTTGAGTTGTTCGGCATCTCTGCAGTCTTCGGGTGGTGAGAAACTCAACGGCGGATTCTCCTCTGTCGTCGGCGGCCTTAACTTTCTCCGGCAGGATGAAAGCAGTCAATGAGGGTGATCAAGGGAGTCCTTGTTTCAATGTTCTTAGGCAAAGGAGCACTGCGGCTCCGGTCGGCGACGGTGGTCCGAGCACTTTGCTTTCGTTATTCCGCTGCAGTCCCCGTCTCCGGTCGGCAGCCTTTCGAGGGTCTGACATCCAGGGAACTTTGGCAATGATCAGCTGGTGCACGATGGTCCCTCATAGCTCAGGAAGAGGTCTCCTAACCAGGTCCTCTCTTGGATTAGTTCCTTGAAGGCAAAGCCTCTTTCAAATTAGCAAAGGACAGCAGCAGCAGTTTTTCTTCTTCAAGTGGGCTTCAAGGTTAAGAATCAGTATCAACTTCAGCTTCTGAATGAATTCTATCTGTGAGAAGCCCCCAGATATACTTTTTGGACTCTCATTCATTTTTCTGGGTACACTCAGGCAATCAATCACTCAGAAAGGCATTCAGCAGTCATGCCTACAGTGCATTCAGGCCATTCTTCTCCCTCTCAGGCACTCACAAAAACAAACGTGTATTGGGACAAGAACCCAGACATTCAACACTTCGCACTGCATTCGACCAGTTTCGGGCAGGGGTGTCTCAGTCATTGTATCACATACCAGAAACTAGACATCCATAACAAGAAGTACATATTGCTCACACACTTCATTCACCCAGGTCACACAGGGTGTACCCACAGCATACAGTTACTGGGAAGGCTCTAGCCAGTCTGGCCTGGACTTCCCCACACTACCATATATGGAACTTCCACCCAACTGCCAGTCAGGGGGAAGGGACATAGTCAGGGCTTCCAGGGACTTCTGGAAAAGTAAGGTAACAGGCAATGGAAAGCAAGAGGCCACATGGGCCATCTTGTTTCCTATCAGGGATAAACTGATTCCAATGACAGGGCCTGGGTATCCCCAAAATACAGGATACTCAGAGCACCTGTCAAATTCAGCATGGAGCTGCCACCAGCCCATACCCTGCTCTGTGGGCCAGACACAGGTTCCCCAAAACATACACTAGGAGTACAGGGTTTTACTCCAACCCATGGGTGCCATAAAGGTACCCCAGGGGTTCACCAAACCAAAGAGGAAGAGCCGCACCACCAGGAGTCCCACATGAACTCCTGCGTGGAAAACAAGTCATAACCTACATGATAATGCAATAAAGGACAAGGATATGGAGGCCCTGTCCCTCCAATGCATTTCCAGCATCACAGTGACCCCCCCCAGACTGAGGTTAGGGCGTCTAATCTCCCACAAGATTGACACCCTCATCCAGACGGTCAACATTCCTTCTGGAAAGGCCATCTGCATTATCATGACACTTCCCTGGTCTATGCTCTATGGTGAAATCTAGCCTTTGCAGGCTAATGGACCACCTGAGCAGTTTCAAGTTTTCACCCTTCATCTGCAAAAGCCACTTCAGGGGCTTATATGTTTGGACCTTGAAGGTAGACCCCGTAAGGTAGGTCCTAAAGCACCAAGGCTCCAAACTATACTGAAACATTCATATTCAACAGTAGCCCACCTACATTCTCTACCCTTGAGTTATCTACTGATGAAGATGATCGGATGTTCCCTCCCTCTGTCATTAAACTGGGACAAGACAGCTCCAATTCTGGTGCCGCAGGCATCCGTCTGGATGATAAAGTGTTTGCTGTAATCAGGCGCACACAACACAGGTTCCCTACACAGACTTTTTTTCAAGCCAGCATAGGCCGTCTGACAGTCTTCTGTCCAATTAACCTTCCTTGGTTGTTTGGGCGAATTCAGAGCTGTCAGAGAAGCAGCTATGGTTCCAAAGTCCACCATGAAGTTGCAATAGTACCCAGTGAGGCCCAAAAAGGCTCTCACCTGGGTTTGAGTAGTGGGAGTCTCCCAGTCATGTACATCCTGTACTTTACTGGGGAGAGGTTGGATTTGACCCCCTCCTACCTCATGACCAAGAAACTTGACTTCCCCCTAAGCTATCTGGCACTTGGTTGCCTTGATAGTGAGGTTAGCCCTTTTCAAGGCCTGCAACACTTTATCCAAGTGAGTCAAATGCTCTTCCCAGGTGGAACTGTAGACAGCAATGTCGTCTAGGTAGACCACACAAAAGGCCTCCAACCCACTGAGTGCATTATTGACCAATCTCTGGAAGGTGGCAGGTGCATTTTTCAACCAAAAAGGCATGACTCTAAACTGATAGAGCCCCTCAGGTGTTGAGAATGCAGATTTGTCCTTGGCATGATCCGTTAGAGCGATTTGCCAATAGCCTGAGGTAAGGTCAAAGGTGCTCACAAATTTGGCAGCACCTATGGTGTCCACAAGCTCATCAGCCTTGGGCAATGGGTGCGCATCAGTTTTGGTGACTGCATTGACCCCTCTGTATTCCACACAGAGCCACCAATCCCTGCTACCTGCCTGGGAGCTTGCTTTGGGGACAAGAACCACTGGACTGGACCAGAGACTGGTTCAGTGTTCAATGACACCCAGATCCAACATCTTGGCGACCTCAGCCTCGATGTGGTTCTTAACAGTGTCTGACATCCTGTGGCATCTGCTTTGACAGGTACGCTGTCACCAGTGTCAATTTTGTGCCTACACCATGTAGTGCGCCTGGTGTCAGCGAGAACAGAGGCACATACTGATGGAGAAAAGACCTGCAGGCCCTCTGCTGCTCCGGAGTCAGATCTGGAGAGAGATGCACTCCCAACACTGAGCCATCCTGAGAGTTGCTATGCAGCAAATCAGGAAGGGGTTCACTCTCATCCTCTTCTTGCCCTGAAGACAGCAAGATACATGAGACTTTGACTCGCCTATGGATACGCTTGAGCCTGTTAACATGGAATACCTGAGGGGCTTCCCCAGGGACACCCATGTCAACCATATAATTGACTTTGCCCATCTTGGAGATAATCCTGAAGGGTCCAGTCCACTTATCTGTCAAAACTTGAGGCTTGGTAGGCTCCATCACAAGGATCTCCTGTTCCGGAGTTCAATCCACTTGCGAGGCTTCAAGGTCATGCCATTACTTGTTTAATTCCTGGCTGGCCAGGAGATTTGCTGTCGCCCGACCCATCATCTGTGTCATCCTCCATCTGAGGCCTAACACATAGTCCCCCACTTGCTTGGCAGGACCAGGAGGGATGACTTCCAAGCCCTCTCTGAACAAGGCAAGGGCCCCCCTCATGGGATGTCCAAAGCGTAACTCAAAGGGGCTGAACCCAACACCCTCTTGATGTACCTCTCTGTATGCGAACAGCAGGGATGGCAGGAGGAGATCCCACTTCCTCCTTAGGGGCTCTTCCAAAGCATCTAGCATTCCCTTAAGAGTTTTATTAAATCCCTCGACCAGACCATTGGTCTGGTGATGATAAGAGGTGGAGAACTTGTAGGTAACCATGCACTCTTTACACATGGTTTTCATGTAACGCGACATGAATTTGGATCCTCTGTCAGAAACAACCTCCTTAGGGAATCCAACATGGGTGAAAATGCCCAAGTGAGCCCTGGCAACGACTTTGGCAGTAATGGTCCAAAGGGGTATAGCCTCAGGGTACCTGGTAGCATGATCAACAAAGAGCAGGATGAATTGGTGCCCTCCTGAAGTGGGAGGGTCGAGCAGGACCGACATGTCGATGCCCACCCTCTCAAATGGTGTGCCAACCACTGGCAATGGCTGCAGTGGGATAATGACACTGCCTCCAGTATTGCCAGGCAACTGACAAGTTGGGCAGGTCCTGCAGTGGGACTCCACTTCTACTCCCATCCGAGGCCAGTAGAAATGGTCAGAGAGCCTTTGCTTTGTCTTTTTGCTAGCAAGATGACCAGCTAAGGGCACCTCAGTTGCCAAAAGAAGTAGGAAGGGCCAGTACACCTCTTGAGGGCACCAGGTTCAGGCTTAGCGGGCTCATTAACAAGGAGCTCACCCTCCCAATAGATTCGGAAGATCATAGGCACTTCTCCCTGGGACAGGGCCTGTTTCCTCAGACCATCAAGAGTGTGGCACTCTCCCTGACATTTACAGATGTTGAAGGCAAGCGTCCCCAAACAGCACGATCCTCCCCGCAATGAGAGACAATGAAGGACTCTCCCAAAATGGGAATAAGGCCAAGACAGAGTGCGGGTGAGCGTAAACGGGAGTTTATCAATCAGAATAGGGCATGCAAAGAACTCTGCAAACTCCGAGAGCGCTCTGTCTGACAATAGCAAAGACAGGCGTATATATTTACAAAAAACGTCATAAGAACCTACATACTATAGGGGGCACAAGTTCAAGGGGATTGGGTGGCGACGACTAACTATAGGTGCTGCTGTGATGTGGTTGGCTTTGGCTGGAAGACGTCACTGGGCAGCCTCGTGGGTTGGGCTTGGCCTGGCAGGGTGGCGGAGTTCATCCGGCTGGTGTTGTCGTGCCATCGCGGCCAATGTCAGAGATGAATGTCCTTTCCTGACTTATTTGCCCTAGGCCATGCACACCGCAGTCATTCACTCGTTTCAATATTATCTTCTTTAGTAAATCTTCCAATAGGTTATACTACAGGTTAATGCAACACAGGAGGAATGCACCTTGTGAGGGGACTGGAGGCAATACGTCAGGGCATGGTTACCAGTGTCCTGTTGACCGGGGCCATAGGTCGAGGGGCTAAGCTTCAGGGCCTGGCACGGGCGGTACATGTCTTTCTGCCTTGTTAGAAGTTGTTATGGATGTTCCGCTGTGTGTTGTCAAAGTGTTGGGTGTCCTGATTGCACAGGGCCATAAGTCTAAGATGGTCCGGTGGGTTGTAAGGTTTGCGAGGGGGCGTGTGCGTTCAGGCAGAGGTTTACTGCTGTGCTGTAAATAATGCGGGTGGCGGGTGGTGGCCTTGGGTGCTACAGAGGGGGTTACAAATCTTTGAAGCGGCTCCAGTCTGGTTTGGGGGAGGTAAAGCAGCGCGGCGCGGTCTCTGTTCTCATGCCTTTGGCAGCCTTCACAGGGTGGGAGGGGGAATGGCCTTGCAAGTATTTCACAAAGGTATCTCCCTCGTGCGTTGCTGAATACAAGTAAAAGACATCGCAAATATTTGAACACTTTCTATAATACTTATTTAACATCACGTCAAAACATGCTTTTAACCTTTGCTGGGTGCGCTTTGATTATACCCAGATCGAGCATCATATTTGTACATTACACTCTAGCAGCTACAGCGTTTCAGTTACATGCATATACATTCGCGGTAAATGAGGTAGTGGTTAGATCAGTGGAGTACATAGAGAACGACCCGCCACCGTTCGTGACGGTGGTGGTATATGAGAGGCTCAGACATTCACACATGATACGTGCACTCTCGCGCATTCTTTAATAAGTTCATAGTGTAGTTGCATCCGCTTTCTCGTGTACTCTAGCAGCATCAGCTTTAGTTATGGCGCGAGCCCATGGGGTGTAAGTATCTCAGCAATACGTGTAACAAATAGATTCTTGGTGCGTTCCTTCATTATTAGCATCCAACTGCAATGGTATATGCTCACCATCGCTTATATCGTGGGGGCATGATCTCTTGTAATCATACGTCCTACAGGCTTTTTGTAATATAAGGGGTTTTATGAAAGAGAAAAGCATCCTTTGCAAGTAGTCTCAGCATTAATATACAAAGATTGTCTGGCATATAATCGACCATTTTACTGTTCTTTTCATTTGTCTAGGCCTGCTGGCCGGGTCATGCTGGGAACGAAGATACACTGCGGGAGGTGAACTGTTACAATGTTAGGCTATTACGCTAGCTCATGTCCGTCTTGTTCGTGGGAACGTGCTCGCAGCGGATCTACCAGGGTGCTGCGGCAGCAGGGATGTTCTCCAAGGGTGGGGGCCGCGCTACAGTGCGCTGAGCTCACACCATCTTTACTGGGCAGAGAATGGTTTCTGGGCCTAACTAAATTTGTGTTGTGATCAATAGATGTGGGCATTCGATATGTGCGGGCAATTAATACGTGCGGGCAATGTCTCCAGTGGGTGAGCCCTCCACCACCTGGGCCCGGGCGGCAGGAGGGGACGCCCAAGAGAGCCATAGTCCTCACCTGGGGAGAAAGTGTAGGCGAGGGGGGGTCGTCTTTGGACCAGTCCTCCCCTACATTTCCCCCCTTTCGTTACTAAAGTAACGAATTCTTTAAATCTTCTATCCTCCTACATTCTGCCTCGTCCATCACCGCCTCATCCCATGCCGGAGTTCCTTTGATGGGCATCCATGCTCTGCATACCGCTCTTAAGCTCTCACCTCTCCGGGCATATTCATCTGGGGTGCACGTTAGATATATGCACCCACCATCTGCTTCTAAATCTACCCAAACTTCCTCATACCATTCTAGTATACGGGGCTCTTTGATGGTGGTGTGCCACAACTTATCTACAATATCTTTATCATGGTATATGGGCACTAGTTGGTACCTGGGCGAATTATCTATCCCTGTTTGTACTTGTGCTTCTTGCATTGTTTTTATTGTACCGTGTGAGTTGCCCATTGTCACCATCATCATTGCACCGTTTGGTACTGCGTTGGCACAGACTCGAAGACCCACCTGGCACAGGCAAAAAAGTAGAAGGAGGAACACAACAGCTGGTATTAAAAATTTCACAGTTGTTCCAAGCCATGAGGGAACCCAGGAGAAGATGTTGTCAAACCAGGTGCTCGCTTCTGCTCCACCTTCCATTTTCATTTTTTCTCCCAGGTTATGGACTGCTTCGATTACATGGGACAGGGAGCCATTCTCTGCGTCTTCAGAAGGTACGAAAGTGCAGCAGGCACTTCCTATTTTTCGGCAAACACCACCGTCCATCGCTGTCAACAGGTCTAGAACATACCTGTTTTGCATGGTCATTAGTCGTAAGGCTCTTAGTTCAATTCTGATGATGTTGAATCCTTCTTCAGTGTCGTTCGCCAGCTGAATCAATTCCCAGCGTGTTATCTGGAGCCATTTTGCGTTTGCCCGTGCTTGGACACTTGAGACGAGTGAGGCAAAAAATGTTTCTGCTGAGCTGAATAATCGATATTTGTCTGGGATCTGAGCCAATAGTTCTGATGATGCCTTTGATATGTAATTTGATGCTCGCCTGTTACGGGTCAGCACTTCTCCCTTGTTTCCAGAAGACAGGACATATATTTGTGTCTCTGTAGTTGGTTGAGCCACACTCTGCATGCGTTCTCGTGTCCCATCGACGTGGCTTTCTGGTATCACCATCAGGGCTGAGTGCAGAGTGGCCATTGAGCATCTGCCACTCCATGACTGGGGGAGGTGTAGGTATGCCTGCTTGCCGCACACCCAGTACGTGTCCATCAGGGCCGCTGTTCCTTTCCTTAGGTCTGGGATGGTGAGGGTCTTGTTGCAGTTCTTGTTTATTCCCATGGGGGTTCTCCCTTCTCCTTTGAAGCACAGTTTATAGTCCATTTCGCTCTGTAGTTTGAACGGCTTTTCAATGGCAGTTACCCAAGTTAGCTTTGAAATGTGTTCTCTCCATACTGGTGTACATGTTTCCACTATCCACTGTAATTTATCCGGCGCCACACCTCTTAGTGCTTCCGCTTTGCACAGTACTTCTTCATCCTTCTGCTTGTTGTCAGAAAAAAGTGTCCCTTTTATCACAAAAAATGGTTCTTTCAAACATACCACTCCTGTCGTTTTTGGGTAACACGTTTTCTCGTTCTGCAGTATTTGAAAAGTTACTTCGTGTGCCTGGAAGGTGTTCTTAATCCTGCACAGCGTGAGATGAAGGAGACATTGGGCATCCACAATAGGCAACTCTTTAGGTAACAATACTTTGGGTGTACCTGATGCATGGGGGATGAGGGAACAGACATAACAGCTTTCGTTTGTAGTCTGTTTAGCTGTGGCACTCATGTCTGCATACCACTTATTTGTTTGATGGGGGTGTCGTGGGTCTTCCATCTTATCTAGACCTAGCCCATAATACTCATCATACTTCTTCCTCCCTGTTTCTCTTTTTCGTCTGATGTTCTTGTTACTCATGTATTTCCCACCCCCCTGAGCAGTGGGCAAACTAGACCCCCCTTTCTCATTCCCGCCCCCCTGGGCCCATTCATCATATAGTATTTCGTGCATTTCTAGTAGCTTATCGTTTTCTTTCCTGACGTTATCTGGCAGATTGTTTTCTGGGGTGGGGGTAAGCTGGCTGGTGGGGGTGTTATATAACCATGATATGGCAGACGGGATTCGGTCATTGAGACTGTGGGCATTGTAAGTGGATACCCCTGGTGGAGATGCTGTGTTGCTCTGCATTCCACCCTGTGGTTTTTCTCTTTGTGAGGTCACAACACTGGATGGTGTGGTATGATACCCCAACACAAGTTTAGTTCCGTCCCATATCAAAAAATCACCTTCCTTGGTATTGACCCCTGCAGTTGCATTGGGCCCGGTGGTACTGTTAATTGGTCCAGTAGTGTTATTACTCCCTCCCCCCTCGTACATCTCGATAGAGATGAACGCTATAAACCAATATGCAACCAAGCCAAACATCATCATAAAAAACAATGTAATGCATATTGATAATCCACACTCATACGAATATCTACATCTCTCATATACTAATTCTCTCATTCTACTAATTCTATCCGTTGCAGGCTGCCCGTTAGATGCCATGGAAGCTCCTGTTTGAGATATAAAAGTGCATTAAGTGCATGCATGTAAACGTTTTGTTGGCACCATCTGTGACAATACATTTGACGGGGAATGGAAGCGGGTGGGGGTGCGGGGGAGGGGTATTCACAGACAAGGGTATATACAAGTTATAATATTATTATTTCACTAGTGATACATCATTCACATAGATAAAAAAAAAAAAGAAATCCCACACATTTTTTTTTTTTTTTTTTTTGATATCCTTGTCAGGCATTATTTCATTCAATTCCAGTGCTGACAGTATTCCATTTAGGTCCAGTGTTGACACACACACACACACACACACTCACGCAAGCCGAATTTTAGACATCCTACTCATTTTCATCGTTTGCTGTTGTCTGTGCCTCCTCGTCTATCTCCTCGTGTACATTGCTGTATGCTTTTCGTACGTCGGTCAGGTGCACCCAGTACCTCAAGCCCTTCACCTTTACTGCCGTGGGCGTGCAAAATATTACTTCGTATGGGCCATGGAAGCGTGGTGCATTCCACCGACGCACGAAGCTTCTGACATAAATTGAGTCGCCTGGCATTAGCTGTAGCTGTTGCTCTGGCTCCGTGACAGATCCCGTTACATTTCCCTCTTCTCTAGTGAAGGGTGGGGATAGTTGCTTCGATATTGCGCGGGCTGCCCTTGTTAATTTTCTTAGATAGTCTGTGAACTCATCTCCCAATATTGCGGCGCTTCTGTGAGCATCTGAGTGTTCACGCAGTGGAGAGTGTGCTGTGTTCATTCGTCTCCCAGTCACGATCTCGTGTGGGGACAAATGGTGGTCTTTACTTGGTTGATTTCTCAACTCAAATAGTGCCAGGGGTAGACAGTAAATCCAATTTTTCTTTAATGAGAAGCATAGTTTTGATAACCTGCCCTTTAACAGGCCGTTCATCTTTTCCACTACGCCATTACTTTGAGGATGATAAATCGAACATAATTTATGATTTATACCCAATAATGTGGTAACTTCCTTGAAGAGTTCATTCACAAAGTGAGAGCCGTTATCTGAGCGAATCACGTCACAAATTCCCCAGCGCAGGAACACTTCCCTTACTAGGAACTTGGCGGCGCTTTTGGCATCAGGTCGCGCACAGGGTCCTGCTTCCACCCATCTTGAAAACGGGCACACAACCACGATCATGTACTGTACGCCATTACACCTTTCCCCCATGTCTGCATAATCTATATGCAGTTCTCTGAAGGGGCCAAGGGGTTTGGGAATTGTTCCCCGGAGTGTGCGTAGGGTCATTCCTGAGTTGTATATTTGGCATGTTGTACATTCCATTGCCAATCGAGACACATGCTCCTGGAGACAAGGCACAAACCATTCTTCCTGTATTTCTGCTGCGATGTGCTGTTTAGTGTTGTGTGCGGGGAAGTGTAGCTGCTGGAATGCTACTTCTAGTAACTGTAGTGGCATTACCACTTTCCCTGAGTTATTTTGCCGCCATAATAGGTCTGTTCCTGATTGGCTGCATCCTCGTTTTGTCCACGTTAGTTTTTCTTCTGCACTAGCTCCTTCCTGTAATTCTAGAATTTGTGATAAGGACATCATGTTGTACCCTTCTGACAGTTCTTCGGTTGTTATGTTCTTCATCATGAACTCACCTGTGTCGTATTTTTGAAAATAGGAAGCCTCTTTGGCGGCAGCGTCCGCTGCCGCGTTCCCTAAAGACACAACGTCTGTATTGGATGTATGGGCCTGGCACTTCACTATTGCTACAGCAGTAGGGTTTTGTAGGGCCTCTATTAATTCTTTTAACAATTCTGCATGCTGCACTGGCGTTCCGTCTGCCCTTCTGAATCCCCTACGGCCCCATCTTGCTAGACCTCCATGTACTGTCGTCGTCATGTAAGCTGAGTCTGTGTATATTGTAACTGCACAGCCCTTTGCTGCGTGTAGTGCTTCTATGAGCGCAACCAGTTCTGCTGCTTGTGCAGAGTAATGCGACGGGAGGCGGTACTGTACTAATGTTTCAAACTCACCTTCCTCTAATCTCACTACCTCCATGCCAACGTGTTTTTCTCCCGTATCCATATCAATTGATGCGGATCCATCCACAAAGTACACCTCCCCCTCGCTGAGAGCGTTTTCACACACCACTGTGCCCTCCCCTCCTTCTCCTGTGTAGGTTGCGCAGTCGTGATTTTGCATATCTTCTACTGTGCATGCTTCTGTAATGAAGGTGGCGGGGTTGACTGTTTTACATCTCACTATGTGAATGTTGGCGCTGGACAATATAATCTCGTATGCTGTTGCCCGCTGTGTGGTTAGTGTGCTTTTTGATCTTTCAAGTATTGCAAATAATGAGTGCTCCACAAACAATGTCACAGGGCATCCCATTACTATTGTGGCACTTTTTTCAATCGCAAATGCGGCTGCTGCGAGCGATTGTTCGCACGCGAAATGACCCTGCATTACAGCATCTAAAGTACCACTATAGTAAGCCAGGGGCTTGTGTCCCAAGGATGTCCTTTGTGTTAGCACCGCTGTCATAAGTGTTCCTTTGCAATGGGAAAATAGGTAAAATTCGTGTCCATAATCAGGGTTTGCTAGTACTGGAGCGCTTGAAATTAGTTCTTTCAGTGTTTTGAACGATGTGCGCATTTCTTCTGACCACTTTATTTTTACATTCTCCTGTTGTGCTTCTTTGAGTGCTTGTAGGAGGGGCCTGGTGTATGCTGCATAATCTAATATCCATGCTCGGCAATAATTGCACATCCCCAAAAATTTCTGCATATCTTTCACCGTCGTGAGCTCTCCTACTGACCTTATTGCCTCCACCCTGTCGGGAATTATTCTTTTTCCATCTTTTGATATGAGCTGTCCCAGGTATAGGACCTCAGTCAGGCAATACTGTAGCTTCTCCCTGTCTACCTTGTAACCCTTGTTGGCTAGTAAAGTCAGGAGTATTGTTGAATCTTTTCTACATGTTGCTTCGTCTTGTGCACACACCAATAAATCATCCACGTACTGAATAATTGTACTCTCTACTGATAGGTTCCCCAAGTCTTCATGCAATATGCGATTGAATATGCTCGGGCTCTCACAGTATCCCTGTGGCAGTCTGCAATGTTCATATCTTTTTCCCCCCAGTGTGAACGCTGTAAGGTATCTGCTCTCTTCAGCCAGAGGTATTGAGAAAAATGCGTTTTTCAAGTCCACCACTGTAAAATGTGATGCTGTTTTTGGGATACTGCATAGTATGGATGCAGGGTTCGGGACTAGAGGGAACTCTTTTTGTATTACATCATTAAGGGGGCGTAAATCCTGTATCATCCGCCAAGATCCCCCCTTTGCTTTTTTGATTGGATAAATACATGTGTTACATGGGGAGTTTGAAGGCACTATTATTCCTTGTACTAGTAGTGCATTTATCGTCTCTTTTATCCCTTCTTCAGCTTCACGGGACAATGGATACTGTTTAACTCTTGGTAAAATAGCTCCTTGTTTTAGGGTTATTCTCACAGGTTGTACTCCATGCAACAGTCCTACATCATGTGGGCCTGTTGTCCATAAATTGTTTGGTACTAGCCTCATGTCGTCCTCAAAAAATGACGGTGGTGTTCCTACCACTGCCATCAATTGGACGGGGATCTCTCTGGCTTGGATCAAAATGTCACAGGGCATCGCTATTTCCATTACTATCTCACCATCTACTTCTGTGTCTGAAAAGAGATCCTCATCTGTTACCTCGCGCAGGGCAAGGTTGGCGTTTGTACACAGTACGGTGCGCCACTCACATCCTTCTCTGTCCATTCCAATCACAGCGATCCGTTTCGCTGATACCTGCACAGCGTGCAAATCCAACGACACCACTGATCCTGGTGCTGCATTCGGACACACTATGGGGCGGAAGAGGAATTCTGCTGGAATCCTCCAATCCATGTTTTTTAGCTCTGGGACTATAAAGGCCAGAGTCTTTAGCCCTGCAATGAACATCTCTTCCTTTTGTGGCAACCCTCGTATTTCCTGTGTGGTTGTGTAGGCTTGTACTACCAACATTGCACGCAAGGGGCATATCCCGGGTGTAGAACACACTATTCCTCCTTCCATAAATGATATGGTCATGTTGAGTTTACTCATAAGGTCCCTCCCCAGTAAATTTATCGGGGACTGTTCATAATACAGTAAGGGTGCTTTTACAGTCTTGCCCCCTATAGTTACATCCAAAACTTCTGTGTAAGGAACTTCAATTACAGCCCCAGAGAACCCCTGCGTCTCTAACTTCCTGTTAGATAACGGGAACCGGCCCTCCCTGACACATGATTTCTCCGCTCCCGAATCAACCATGAATATAAATTGCCTGTCTCCTATCTGCGCCCCTACCAATGGTTCCTCTGCTGCACTGTGGGAGGTAGATAGAACTGGACACGCAAGTGTTCTCTGTGGGCTGTCCTATGCGGGGTGTCTCATGGCCCCCCCTTCATTAAATACGTTACCTGAGACCACTGACATGCCGTTATAGGGTGCTGGTGCGGGGGCCCCGTTAGCTGCTGTCGCGAAAGGGTTGCCTGGTGTATATTGCATGCTGTCGTTGTTAGACATGTTTTGCGGGTGGTTCTGTGTTCTGTATTGGGGTCCCTGTTGCTGGCTCGTGTTACCCTGGCTTGGGTCTCTCAGTTGCTGCTGTCCCATCGGAAGGCCATATGGGCTTCCCGGATGGGGATGGCCATACTGTTCCACCTCCTGGAACCCGTTGTTTTGTCTACTTCTGCATTCCCTGGAGTAATGTCCCCATCGCCCACAGTTCCAGCAACTCCCCTGGGGGCCCCGGGGACCCTGCCATCCACTTCCTCCCATTCCTCCGTACCCCTGTGGTCCACCTCCTCTTCTGCTCCTGTACCCACCTCGTCCCCCTCGAGGGGTCCTCTCTTGCCACTGCAGACCTCCACCCTGCTCCTGCTCGTCCCACTGCCGCTGTCCTGTTCCCGCCCAATTAGTTGCCATCCTTCCTTGTATTGCTATCAGCCCCTCCTCTTCCTCATCTCCCTCCCTACTGTGTGGGAGTGCGGCTACTGCTGCTGCAACCTTCACTAACTTTGACTGTACTAACTTCGCCTCGTCTGCCAATCTTTTCTGCGCCACCTCCTTCTCCCTCTCCTTTATTCTTTTACAATGGTGTACTATTATGCTTTGAATTTCTGGCCATCCCTTTGCTTCAATACCTGCTATCTTGTCAAGCGCCTTCTGTACTTCCTTTGGGAGCCCTCTTTTTATAATGAAGTAAAATAAAGATGTCGATTGATACCAGGGCGTGCCCGTTTCCGCTCTCCACATCTCTTGGACCCGAAATATGTAATCCATAGCCTCCTCCCCGTCATTCATTGCACACTGCATCACGGACTGTAAGTCAGGTGTGTCTGGAAATGTTTCGCGTAAGGCGTCCCACACCCTAGCCCGCACTGTGTTAAAAGAGGCCCCATCATGGCGGTCACAGTCTAAGGTTACTCCCGGGAAACCGGCTTTAACCCATACTCTTTCAGCCTGGTCGCCCACCGCTGATACGAGCAGACTTTTCACATCTCCTACAGCTAGGGGTACCCCAGCTGTATGTTTTTCGAAGGCATATATCCACTTACTTGCCCCGCCTGATAACGGGGGCAATAGCTTTAATAAATTAGCTTTATCCATCTGTGCCCATGGGATATAGTTAGGTCTCCCTCCTCCCCTATGTATCAACGGGAGCTGTAGCTTTCCTCTCGTTGTTGCATCCGGACCCGTTTTGGCTGCTGATGTTCCCAGTGATGCCATCTTCCCCACTCTGTTCCTCAGTCGCCCCGCCCACTCATCATCTAGGGTTCGCATAGAACATGCACCTTCCTCCCCCTCGCTTCCCCCTCCTATTGCCATACTCAACCTGTCGCTTTCATCAAGCTCCTCTCTAACATCACATAGTAATTCCTCTCTGAATCCCCCAAGCCTTTCTTCGTTACCACCATCTTCCTCTCGGGTTCCAACTTCTATTATTCGCGTTGGTTCTTCCTCAATCCTAAACAAGATCTCGCCCTTTTTCCACCCCTCTTCGGGCCTTCTGCTTTCATCCGATGCTCTAGACGTACGTCCAGCTCTGGTTGCATCTAGTGCTGTTCGTTCGCATATGTTTTTTATCCTCGAGAGCTCATCTTTTGCTATCGACAGTCTTGATTCTAGATCATCTGTGAGTTTCTCTATGTCCACCCTTTGTGTGCTCGCCTGGCCTCGCTCCCTTGTACTTTCATATGGTGGGGGTGCAGTGGGCCGGTGGGGTGTGGTAGTTGTCGGGGGAGGTACATACGTTGGGTCACTGTATCCTTCTGCGGGTACAGGTTTCTTTAATATCGGGTATAAACTTATTACCTCCACTGGTGGTGTGACACCTGGCAATTCTTTGATATCTTTCTGTAATACCAGTGGATTGTCTGTAGTAGATGGGAGATCAGGATTTGGTGCTGGCGCTTTAGGCGGTGGCACCTCTTCGAATAACCGCCAAAGATCTAATATTTCCCTCCTATTCTGCAGCTGTTTCCCTCGGTACTTCAAGAAAATGCATGTCATCACCATATCTAGAACGCTTTTGTCAAATGACCCTCCCTCTGGCCATATCTGGGGTAGCCCCTCTCCTTTCAGCTCGGTTACCCATTGGTCGTGGTATTTCTTGATCCGCTCCGCGTGCCCTGGAAGGCTTTTACAAATATGTGATAATGGTGTTTCAGGCCCCATCTTTGTGTGCTCCCCTGGTGCTTATGTGTCTATTTCTACACCTCCAATGGTACTATAGTATAGATATTACTTTTTGTATTCTACTCCACTCCCAGTGTTATGCTCGCTTGGGCTCTCCCTCCCTTAATTGTTCAATACAAAAACTGTCTGTACACAATTTCTACTTTGTTCTCTTCGGGGGACACATACAAGAGCAATCCATCATTTATTTTGACACTATCAACCCGGAAATCAAAGGGTACCCACTCACGTCACTTTCTCAGCGTTGCTTCAAAAACAATTTTTATCCGGTCACACTTACCATGACCATTTAACAATTACACGTTCATAGCCGTTTTACACATTCTTAAATGACAAAGTTATCCCTTAACACATACGAGGTGCACACACCTCTTGGTAACACTCCGTACACCAGTCACGCTGCCCTCCCTTTCCTCCCTAGCCGGCTGTCCCTGTCTATCTTGCTCAGCACATGTGCATATATTTATAGGTTTTAACCTTCTCTCCCCCCCTAGTAGGACCGTTGTTCTCTTATTTTTCTCCCAAGTTTGTGCTAATTCCGTTGTTATTCTCCCCCTACCCCTAAAGAAAAAGAAAAAGAAGTAGTAGCGATCACTAATATATTCTCAGTGCCCCCTTTTGCTGAACACTTTTATCTTGTATTTCACTTCGTCATATATTCCCAGCACTAGTCAATATAGCACTATGCGGCGCCGCCTTCCACCCCCTTTCGGAGCTAGGTTCCCGTCACTTCTATCTCTTTATTCACCTCGTAATCCTAATGGCCATATGCAAAGAAAAAGAAAGGAAATTTTAGAATGATCTTTAGTATATCTTCGTACCCCCTTGTCGTTCCCTGTCCTACGCTTCTCTCCCCGCTCCCTTTACAATCGCTCACACTCAGTACTCACGTGCCCGTCTTGAACCGATAGTCTCCGAAACTGGGTCCGTCCAGGCAGTGTCACCGGTAACTCAACGGTCAGCCCCTGGCTCCGGCGAGCGGCACTCAAAGGGGATTTTTTTCCAATCGGGATCCCATACCCTTTCTTCATTGAGTGCGCACTTCTTAGTGTGCCGGTCGCCGTTGGCGGGCAGCCTCCCGGAGCCGGCTCACCGTGCGTATCCCTTCTCGACCGGAGATTCTCGTGCCAAACGGGGACGGTTATAAGGAGTTTAGGAAGAAAAAATCACGCTATCGGGGTCACCACTGAAGGCAAGCGTCCCCAAACAGCACGATCCTCCCCGCAATGAGAGACAATGAAGGACTCTCCCAAAATGGGAATAAGGCCAAGACAGAGTGCGGGTGAGCGTAAACGGGAGTTTATCAATCAGAATAGGGCATGCAAAGAACTCTGCAAACTCCGAGAGCGCTCTGTCTGACAATAGCAAAGACAGGCGTATATATTTACAAAAAACGTCATAAGAACCTACATACTATAGGGGGCACAAGTTCAAGGGGATTGGGTGGCGACGACTAACTATAGGTGCTGCTGTGATGTGGTTGGCTTTGGCTGGAAGACGTCACTGGGCAGCCTCGTGGGTTGGGCTTGGCCTGGCAGGGTGGCGGAGTTCATCCGGCTGGTGTTGTCGTGCCATCGCGGCCAATGTCAGAGATGAATGTCCTTTCCTGACTTATTTGCCCTAGGCCATGCACACCGCAGTCATTCACTCGTTTCAATATTATCTTCTTTAGTAAATCTTCCAATAGGTTATACTACAGGTTAATGCAACACAGGAGGAATGCACCTTGTGAGGGGACTGGAGGCAATACGTCAGGGCATGGTTACCAGTGTCCTGTTGACCGGGGCCATAGGTCGAGGGGCTAAGCTTCAGGGCCTGGCACGGGCGGTACATGTCTTTCTGCCTTGTTAGAAGTTGTTATGGATGTTCCGCTGTGTGTTGTCAAAGTGTTGGGTGTCCTGATTGCACAGGGCCATAAGTCTAAGATGGTCCGGTGGGTTGTAAGGTTTGCGAGGGGGCGCGTGCGTTCAGGCAGAGGTTTACTGCTGTGCTGTAAATAATGCGGGTGGCGGGTGGTGGCCTTGGGTGCTACAGAGGGGGTTACAAATCTTTGAAGCGGCTCCAGTCTGGTTTGGGGGAGGTAAAGCAGCGCGGCGCGGTCTCTGTTCTCATGCCTTTGGCAGCCTTCACAGGGTGGGAGGGGGAATGGCCTTGCAAGTATTTCACAAAGGTATCTCCCTCGTGCGTTGCTGAATACAAGTAAAAGACATCGCAAATATTTGAACACTTTCTATAATACTTATTTAACATCACGTCAAAACATGCTTTTAACCTTTGCTGGGTGCGCTTTGATTATACCCAGATCGAGCATCATATTTGTACATTACACTCTAGCAGCTACAGCGTTTCAGTTACATGCATATACATTCGCGGTAAATGAGGTAGTGGTTAGATCAGTGGAGTACATAGAGAACGACCCGCCACCGTTCGTGACGGTGGTGGTATATGAGAGGCTCAGACATTCACACATGATACGTGCACTCTCGCGCATTCTTTAATAAGTTCATAGTGTAGTTGCATCCGCTTTCTCGTGTACTCTAGCAGCATTAGCTTTAGTTATGGCGCGAGCCCATGGGGTGTAAGTATCTCAGCAATACGTGTAACAAATAGATTCTTGGTGCGTTCCTTCATTATTAGCATCCAACTGCAATGGTATATGCTCACCATCGCTTATATCGTGGGGGCATGATCTCTTGTAATCATACGTCCTACAGGCTTTTTGTAATATAAGGGGTTTTATGAAAGAGAAAAGCATCCTTTGCAAGTAGTCTCAGCATTAATATACAAAGATTGTCTGGCATATAATCGACCATTTTACTGTTCTTTTCATTTGTCTAGGCCTGCTGGCCGGGTCATGCTGGGAACGAAGATACACTGCGGGAGGTGAACTGTTACAATGTTAGGCTATTACGCTAGCTCATGTCCGTCTTGTTCGTGGGAACGTGCTCGCAGCGGATCTACCAGGGTGCTGCGGCAGCAGGGATGTTCTCCAAGGGTGGGGGCCGCGCTACAGTGCGCTGAGCTCACACCATCTTTACTGGGCAGAGAATGGTTTCTGGGCCTAACTAAATTTGTGTTGTGATCAATAGATGTGGGCATTCGATATGTGCGGGCAATTAATACGTGCGGGCAATGTCTCCAGTGGGTGAGCCCTCCACCACCTGGGCCCGGGCGGCAGGAGGGGACGCCCAAGAGAGCCATAGTCCTCACCTGGGGAGAAAGTGTAGGCGAGGGGGGGTCGTCTTTGGACCAGTCCTCCCCTACAATGTCCACCCTGGAGGGTACCCCTTCAGCCAACAGGCATTAAAGGTCGGGTTGGTCCACTGGGTTGAGCACCTCTCCCGCAGGAGGGTCTTCTACCTCTTCTCCCACAGGAGTTCAGTTTGGGTTTTCCACTGAACCCAGTACATCCAGACCGTGAAAACCGATGGGTGTTGCAGGAGCAGCAGGAGGAGAAGGAGCCCCTTGCACAGAGTTGGCTTTGGTGTTCCTCTTTCTTGCCTTAGGCCTCACCTTTGGCTTCGGTATCTGACTCTCAGTCAGACCTGGTGTCACTTGTGACCTAGGGACTGCAGCAGCAGTCATCAAGCGACCATCAGAGATCAACCCCAACTCTACTAGATCATTGCCTAACAAAATGTTAGCAGGAACATTGTTCTGGACCAGGGCAGGAAGCTTTGCTGTCTTGTCTCCAATCATGAGTGTGACTAAGGCTACAGGCGATAATTTGGGAGGCCCACCAGCTAACCTGGTAGTTCTCAGAGGAGAACAGCATAGTCCTCTGGCTTGAGCAGTGTCCTGTCCACCACTGTCATGCTTGCCCCATTGTTTCTCAAGCCAGTAGAAGGCTGGCCATTCAAGAGGACACTTCTCAAAAACCTACAGGTGTTCTGTGGTATTGTCACCAGGACTTTGGCATACTGGTCCCAGGCTCCAAGGGACACTAGGGAACTCTCTACAGGAGCACCACATGTGATCCCTGTAGAGGAAGGGAGGACAGTAGCCTCCACCTCAGACATGGGTAACGGTAATTCAGGCTGACAGCCTGGACTCCAAGTACCTTATCTTTACACTTGGGGTCACTCTTCTTGTGATCCAGAGCCCCACATTCCCAACAAGTGCCAGGAATGCGGGGTACGGTACTGGAACCACTGGGATCCTTCTTTTCAGCAGGTGACCCACTACTCTTACTCCCAACTACATAGGATTTATCCCCACTAGACATTTGGGTCTTAGGAGAGGAAGGTTTTGGTATATTCGACTGTCATTCCTTTTGGTAATCCTCAGCTTTCTGAAAGGACCCATTTTCTTTGTTCTTGTTCTTCCCACTGGATTTCTTAGGGAACAACCGTTGGGAGACCCACTTGTCAGCCAGCCTGGCCAGCTCGACCAGTTCCAAAATGTTCTGGTCAGCAATATACTGACGCAGCTCTGGTGAACACGCTTCAGAAAAATGCTCAAAATACAAAAGGTGAGATAATTCAACAAAGGTTTTTACCTTGTATCCATTAGTCCACCCCATCATGTTCATATGTGCAGCACTCAGCCAGTCAATCCAAGAAACATTCTCTCGTTTCAAAAAATCCCTGAACCTTTTAAGGTATTGGGTAGGTGTCTTGCAAAATTTGGCAATCAAAGCAGACTTCATGGACTCATACTGACTCCTTTCTTCCACACTCCGTTTCAGAATACAGTCATATCCAGTCTGAGGCACTCTGCTTAACAAACACTTAGCCCAATCTCTTTTATCAACATCATGAATTTCACAAGCCATTTCAAATGCTTCAATCCATTGGAGGACATCAGAACCCTCCACATACACACCAACCAAATATTTCATGAACTTGGGGGCTGGGGACCTGACACTATCAACTGGTTTTGCTGAAGTCTCCACTCTAGCTTCCTCTAGCTGGATTTTCTGACACTCATTGTCCTTGTTTTTGAGTTCAAGATCCTTATCTTTGAGTATCACTAGCTGTGCCAACTCCTCTTTCTTAAGTTCAGCTTCAGTTTCCAACTTTCTACATTCAAAGGCCAATTCCATCCTTAATAAAGCAAACTCCAAGGAATTCCCTGCAGAAACATTGCTGGAGGTCGGATCAGAGGTAGCAGGAGTGGTGGCGTTCCCAGAATCAGATTCAATAACAACCCCAGGGGCAGAGTCCTCATTGATTGCATTCCCCCCTTCAAGAGCTTCACAATCAATCTGGTAGTCCAACAGAGCAGCTATCAGCTCAGCCCTAGACCTATCCTCAAAGTCTAACTCCCTGGCTTCACAAGCACTCTGGAGAGCGTCTAAACTCATCCTAGTCAATTTAACATTTGAAATAGACCCCATTGTAATGTAGTTATCTTGTACACAACTAAACCTCAATTTAACAAAGTGTAGTTATTTTGGAAGTGGCAAGGTCACACACAGATTCTTAAAACCATGAGCATCCCACTTCTGCCACCAGTGTAAAGACTGGAGGGTGGTGTCTGTACTCTGGCTCTCTATATGGCAGAGGCACAGAGGACCTCAGCCTAGATTCTCTATTTGGTAAAACATGGGCGAGCACTCAAGGCCTAGCTACTAGGAGGTGATGTAGTCTGGTTCTTAAGTACAGTGTAGTCCCCAAGCACCCACACAGGAATGTCCACACACTGTATTAGTGAAAACACAGTTATTTATATAATTAAGGTTTAAGGTTATATACACAATCACAATAACTCATTTTGTGCTCAGTTAATCTACAATGACAAATATATACACAGTTCTACATTGTACCACAATTTCTATTAGATTTCATTGAAGTGCATCAACTGTACTTAGTTTGAATGTCACTCAAATCAGGTAGTAAAGGGAACCAACAATAGACATAGGAGGAAAAGCAGTTGGTTAGAATAATAGGCAGAATACTGGCCCCTACCACTAGACACAGTTCTGTTTGGAGATCCCCCCACCTGGGAAAACTGTAAAATAAAGATACACTACAAGCCCTGTCCACATATTGTTCACAAGAGTCTTATTTCCCCCTAGAAAGGTTTTACAACCCCAATAGTAGAGTTATATTTCGTGTGGTCGACGGATCCTTCTCGAGCGGCTCCTTAAAGGCAGGAGCCATGGATCGTCGAGATTAAATGAGAAAAAAGGGTGAACACTGTCATTGCGGCAACAGCTTTGGTTCTTGCAGTGCTTGTTTACGATCCGTCAAAAACGCCCTGCAGACTGAGGCATGCGGTGCATCTCGACAACAAGTGTTCGTTGCCACAAATAGTTAATGTAGAACTTTGGCCCAACAAGGGCGTTGAGTCGTCTGGCGTCTCTGTAGTGTTCGGTGGCTGGAAACCCACCAGCGGCTTCTCCTCGGTCGTCGGCGGCCTTGACTTTCTCTGGCAGGATGAAAGCGGTCGACGAGGCTCAGCAAGGGAGTCCTTGTTTCAATGTTCTTAGGCAAAGGAGCACTGCAGCTCCGGTCGGCGACTGCAGTCGTCGGCGGTGATGGACTTAAATGTCTGGGCACTTCGTGTCATGATTCCGCAGGGGTCCCCGTCTCTGGTCGGCAGCCTTTCGAGGGTCTGATATCCAGGGAGCTTTGGTAAAGATCAGCTGGTGCACGATGGTCCCTCGTAGCTTGGGAAGAGGTCTCCTAACAGGTCCTCTCTTGGAACAGTTCCTTGAAGGCACAGCAGCTTTCAGATCAGTGAAGGACAGCAGCAGCAGTTCTTCTTCTTCCAGAGGGCTTCAAAGTTAAGCATCAGTATCAACTTCAGCTTCTGAACAAATTCTAGCAGTCAGAGGCCCCCGACATACGATTTGGACTCTCATTCATTCTGCTGAGTCACACTCAGGCAACCAATCACTCAGAATGGCCTTCAGCAGTCAGGCAGCCAATCACACTTACATTGCATTCAGGCCATTGTCCTCCATCCTAGACACTCACGACAAGGAATGTGTATTGGGACAAGTACCTAGCCATTCAACACTATGCACTGCATTCATATCAGTTTCAAGCAGGGCTGTCTCAGTCATTGTATCACATACCAGAAACTAGACACCCATAACAAGAAGTGCATATTGGTCACACAATCCATTCACCCAGGTCCCACCCACAGGGTCTACCCACAACATACAGTTACTGGGAAGGCTCCAGTTGTTCTGGCCTGGAGTTCCCCACTCTACCATGTATGGAACATCCACCCAACAGCCAGTCAGGGAGAAGGGACAGAATCGGGGCTTCCCGGGACTTTTGGAAAAGTAAGGTAACAGGCAATAGAAAGCAAGGGGCCGCAAGGGCCATCATGTTTCCTATCAGGAATCAACTGATTCCAATGGCAAGACCTGGGTATCCCCAAAATGAAGGATACTCAGAGCACCTGTCAAATTCAGCATGAGCTGCCACCAGCCCATACCCTGTTCTGTGGGCCACACACAGGTGCCCAAAAACATACACTAGGAGTACAGGTTTGTACTCCCACCCATGGGTGCCATAAAGGTATCCCAAGAGTATGTTTACCAAACCAAAAAGAGGAAGAGCCGCACCACTAGGAGTCCTACATGAACTCCTGCGTGGAAAACAAGTCAGAACCTACATGACACACCAATAAAGGACAAGGATATGGTGGCCCTGTCCCTCCAATGCATTTCCAGCATCACATTGACTTTTATGGACATCATTGATTCACGGTGCGTCACCCTTTCTCATGGTGTCACCCTTTCTCATGGTGGCCCTGAATCATGCTGTTCCCATCTTCATCTTTTATCCAGGCTTGCAGCATTGTGTATTACTACTGACTTCTGCAATTGTATTCGCTCTTCCCTCTTGGTTCTCCACTCTTTTTGACTGCTTACTCACTGTTCTCTCCTCCTCTCCCCTTCTCTCTTTTCCTATATTCTCACCTCCTCCCCTTACTTTCTTCTATGCACTTACTCTATCATATTTGTCCCTGGACCTAGTATGATAGCAACCTCGTCTGTCTCCTCCCCCATCCCCTTACTTGTTTTTTTTCTCCCACCACCCCCTCCAGCGCTATCTGAAATGTTGTCAGGCCTAGTACGATAGTCCTTTGTTTTGTTCCTCACCTCCCTTTCTGCACCCCTCTCCCTAACCTTTTGTTTTCTCCGGCTCTAACATAAATGTCACCAAGCCTTATACAGAAGTCACCTGTCTTTTTCCATTTTCTTCCTACTCTACCCCTTCCTTCTTTATCTATGGCTTAGCTCTTGTACTATCTGAAATGTCATCAGGCCGAGTACGATAGTTAATTTCACATCCTTACTGTTCATGGCCTCTAAGAATATAATTGTATTTTCCTTTGTTCCCTCCCTTGCCTCGAAGCGCTTTGAAACACATTGCGTATAGGCGCTATATGAATACACTATCATATCATGTCATAACATTTGGCATGCACCTGGGAAACTTGGGGACTGGCAAAGGGGGCGGAACACGGTCATGATGACCCACACACTCTCTGCCCGGTTCATATCGCACTCTGCACACCCAAGACTTCAACCCTCATTTTGATCTATAATTTATTTCTCCCTGTACCTCGTACTACAAAGGGTCTATTTAGGGGATAAGGTGAAATGGTCGTGTTTGTTTACATCTCTTATGGCCATTGGTTGTATTGCTGGTCATCAGAGGTCACCCACAATCATGGAATGCAGGGGTTCTTGGACTGGGTCAGTGGTCGGTGCCATTACTATGGGTTGGCTGGGTGGGGGTTGTAGGTCTGCTGTTGGCCTGGCTGTGATGAATGAGTGCTGCAAGGAGCCTGGTGCTATCCTATGGCCTTGCAAGTCGCATTCCTTTCTGGGATGGTAAGTAATTGCAACAGTTAAGGAACAACAGGAGGTTTCTGTGAGAATTAGCAGCGCAGGCTCATCTGCACTCAGTGTTTGGGCCTGTTCAGATTTCTCTACCGGGCCTACGTTTACCGCACAGCCAAGTCTATGCATCTATAATTCCGACAATATTGTGTTTGTGCTGGATTTCACAGGTTCATTGCAGGTCTATCTTTGGGACTCGTCTCACTCTAAAGCACCTAGGGGGGTCGGAAAGGCAAATTTCCTTTCCAATACTTTTCTCAATTTTGCATATCTTAAGATTTTGCTTCTGAACCAGTCACAGGTCTCTGTCTAAGTCATTGAGGTTCGGGGGCATCCTCTGAAAAAAACGGCCTGCAGTCTGCTCCAAAGGCAAAACAGACTCTCTGTCCTCTCCAAGAAGAGGGCCTATATCCAAGCCAGCATCTCTGCATCCTCCTACAACATGGACAAACTCTTTAAAATCGCAAGGAGCTGGCTAATCCTACTGCAGTCTCCATATTTCCTGTTCCCTCCCAGGCCCTCTTTATGGCTCTTGCTTCTCATTTCACCAATAAAACCCAGGTCATCCTATGCTCGCTTTCCTCTTCCTGTCCTTATACCTCTCTCAAGCTCTCTTTGGCCGTCTCTCCTTCTCCTCTTCCTTTTTCCTCCTTCTCTCTGACAACACCCAACAATGTTTCTAGACAAGTCTGATCTATGAAAGTGTCATCCAAACAGGTGCTCTCCTGCTCTTCTATCACAGACCACATTGCCGCCCTCGCTCCAGCCTTGGAGCCTATCTGCAATCACTCATTCGCCACTGGATCTTTCCCCTTTTTCCTCAAGCACTCCCTTGCGCATACCCTCCTAAAAAAGCATTCTTCCGATCATACCTGGCCGGCAAATTATTGCCTGATCTCTATCACTCCTTTCATTGGCAAACTACTGGAAAAGCTGGCCATCTCCCAGCTTACTCTCCACACTGAATCTGTCAGTTGTCTTCTTGTCCATCAGTCTGGGTTCAGACCAGCCAGAGGCACTGAAACTGCTCTCCTGAACACCTGTGTAGATCAGCTCTCTAATTTTCACTACAGCTCTCCCTCTGTCCTCATCCTCCCTGACCTTTGCTCTGTTAATCATGCCACCCTGATCAACCAACTCCGTATGAACCTTTGCGTCATGGATCCAGCCCTGGCGTGGCTGACCTCCTACCTCCTGGACCGTTCCTCCAAAGTCTAACTTGGGCCCTTTCTCTCTACCACCTCTCTCTCCACATGTGGTGTCCCCCAGGGCTCTATCCTCTCACCTTGGCTGTTTAATGTCTATCTGCTCCCTTTGGCACACCTGATCTCCACCTTCTCTTCTAATTTTCAGTGCTATGCGGATGACACTGAGCTCTCTTTCAGACTTCCCTCAGCCTCCTCTCCTCATTCTCTCATTCCTGACTGTCTATCCACGATTCAGGATTGGTGTGCCTACAAGCGATCTTTGCCTTAATCCCAGTAATCCAGAGATCCTTCTCATCAGGACCCCTGCTCCCGCTTTCCCTCTCACCCTCTGGCCCCCCTCCTTGGATCCTCTATCCTCATCTTCCTGTGAGACAAAAAATCTTGGTGTCTTCTTCGACTCCACTCTCTCCTTCTCTCCTCACATCACAGCCCTTGCCAAACAGTCCCACTTCCAGCTGCATCTACTCATAGGTATACTACCTTTTCTCACTTTCCCCCAGAAGCTCACTGTCACCAGAGCCCTGGATCTCTCCAGATTGGACTACTGCAACAGCCTCTTCTCAATCTGCCTACCTCTACCCTTCGCCCCCTGCAACTAATTCAGAACAGCCCAGCCTCAAGCCCAGTCACTGTACCTCTCCAGCTCTGAAATCTCTCCACTGGCTCCAAGGTGGCTGCAAGGATTAAGTTCAAGACCCTCTGCATCATCCACAAATCTTTCTGGGGACGGGCCCACACTACACCCAATGCTCTCTTCCAAAATATGTTCCTTCTAGAGCCCTTTACTCAGCTACCTCCACCCTCTGAGGGTCAGACGCTTTTCTAGACAGAGTAGAGGATAGACCTCTCTCCTCTGCAGGTGCCACCCTCTGGAATGGCCTCCCTGCCCCTCTCAGACTTGAGCCAGACCATCTGAGGTTCCAGAAGCAGCTCAATACCCTAATTTTCTCTTCTCCCTCTCACACCCTTGTTAAACTACCTGTCTGTTGCACCGACTGGTTTGCTTGGTACCCTCAGAGTCTCACTGGGTAGTGGGTTCCTGCATGACCAGTCTTTTTTGCACTGCCCTCTGGATTACCACATACTTAAGGGCTGTAATTCTAACCCCTACAGCCCCCCGCCTCCCTGCACTTGGAGCCTAGCTACCCTGATAGTACTTTCCCCTACCATCTTTGTTGCACTTGCCTTTCTCCCTCCCCCCCTGCACTTCTCGTTGTGCCACTTACACAACTCAAATGTCACAAGGCCTCATAGGATTGCTTGTCTTGTCTTCCTTCCTTCCCTCTCTTGTCTTGTGGCGCCTATAAACACTTGTGTACAGGTCATGTTATAAATGTCATATCACATCACATCATATTATACCATATCATTGCACTTCTTAATCTTCATAAGTTTACAATTGCAACGTTTCTAGGTAGCTTCAAAAGAATCCAAATCTGCAGTGCCTCACCTTCAGGTATCCAGGCACTTAGTACTCTAGGCAACGTGAAATCATGGAGCTCAGTTGCACACTGTTTCAAAATGTATTGAGTAATTCCAATGATAGACCTGTGTGTACCTTTCAGAATAACTGTGTGTGCACTACCCTTCATCCTGCATCATTATGCACAACCTGCTCTATGTGCCCACAAATAAGTGAGCATGTGTCAAATATTAGAACATTTGGATACAAACAGAGCCCTGTCTACTAGGAAGCTTGAGAATCCCAGATATCCTACAACAGATATGTAGCGCACAACACATAAATATGATTTGTGACCTCAATGACACAGACTGCCAATGGCTATACCTTGCATCAAAGTGTTAGATTTAGTGCCAGAATAAGCAGATGTGAATTATTTTTTAATTGTTTAACAATATTTGTGCTGTAAGATGTAGGGCCCGATTCATGGACTTTTTAGTGTGGTGCAAAGTGACCAATGCATTTATTTATTTATTTATGTATGTATTTATTTACTGGGCATTTGTATGGCACCACAAGATAAAAGGGGACGTGGAACAGGGGAGGTTAAAACAACAAGACACGGTCCTACTGGGGCTTGTGACATTCGGATCGTGCAAATGCAGTAAATAAAGTGAAAAGGGGGGATCAGGGTTGAGGCAGGCTAAGTGCTAGGGGAGCCATGGAGGACACGTACGCAGGGAAGCAGGGGTACGGGTAAAAGTGCGAGGAACAGGGGTGGACCAGACTAGGTAGGCTAGTCAGGGAGAGGTGCCTGAAGACAAGTGCTGGTAGTGGGGTACTGTGAAAGACTGCTAGGAATCTTTCGGACTCAGAAGGGACCAGGCAGCCAGTCATTGCAGTGGGGGTACATTAGCAGGGGAGGGGAAGAGGGAAGGAGGAGAAGAAGAGCAAAGTCTTGAGGTGTTTCCTGAACTTAAGGAGATCCGGCTCAAGTCTGAGAGGGGCAGGGAGGCCATGCAGAGGAAAGGGATCTACCCCCCACTCTCTGCTTGGATATTCGCTTGACCTGCAGAGAGTTAGGGCTAGAGGTCAGAAGCACCCTAGCGGGACAGTATTTAGGGAAGGAAAGTTGGATGTAGTGTGGTCCCAGGCCCTAAAAAGCCTTGTGGATGATGCAGAGGGTCTTGAATTTGATCCTTGCGACCACCGGGAGCCAGTGGAGAGATTATAGGGCTGGAGAGATGTGGTTCCTGTTCTTGTGGCCAAGGATAAGTCTTGCAGTTCTATTCTGGGTTAGTTGGAGAGGGAGGATTGAGGCAGATTGGGGAAGAGGTAGATTGAGGAAGAGGCTGTTGCAGTAGTCCAGCCTTGAGAGAACCAGAGCGCTAGGTACATTGATTGCAAAGTGGCTTTGCACTACCAACAAACACCCTGATTCACAGAGTGGGGCAACGTGTATTTTTGCAGTGCAACGTGACTTTGCACTGCAAAAATACACATTGCACCACTCTGTGAATCAGAGCGTTTGTTGGTAGATTCCATGAATCAGGCCTCTAGGGTTTGCATCAATAGTAGCTGAATGTGTGCATTGAAAAAAGTTGTTTTCAGTGATAAGAAATGTGTTGTCTTCTTGCTTCTATTATCCAAGGGCATGTAAGCTACGTGGAACTGAAGGGCATTTCCTGCATTATTTTATGGGTGAGACATATTGTGTTTGGCCGGGAAATACAGTAGGTATTGCCTGTTAGATTTGTCAGGTGCAACACACTGGCAATAAAATGCAGGACCCAGTCTGTGCAAGGACTGAGCAATCGGGTGCTGTGGTCGTCCAAGTCTTGTAATTGTATAACTTCATCACGTTTGCACTTCATCACGTTTGCATGTGTTGCCAAGAATGCCAAAGAGACACCAGCCCTCTGCACCAATCTCCCACTGCCGAATATTAACTTTGATCGTATAATTTACAGGCTGCATCTTTCGCCCACTGGGGCATATTAATAAAGAGATTGCAGTTTTGTGTTTTATTCGTGCTCATTATGACGGCAGCTTTTTACCCCAGTGACTAATCAAGGCCTTTCCTTAGTATCTAGAAGGACAGTAATGAGCCGAGCAGCAATAAACCACTAATCAGCATAAAACAACAAAAAAAAAACTGGATAAATGTGCACGTGAGCAGGAGGGGAGCAGCAGTAGAATACAACAGTGAGACTATAGTGCGAGGTCAAAATGAAAAATGGAAACGAAATATTAACTATTTTTAACTGTGGGATGAAGACAACATGTTATGTTTTAAACATGTGCCCATTTATTGATAATGTTCTAGTTCAAAAAACGTGCAAGCACACAATGGACACGTTGGAAAAAAGCATAACGTGTACACCTAAGCAGATAGCGGGAGCCTAATGAGGAAATAAGGGCTCCAGGCAGCAGTGATGAAGAAACAGTAATTTATTTCATTACAGCGACAGCGGCCTATGAGAGCCGTGTGCCAACATTGCTCTCTCCCTGCAGTCTCCACTGTCTCTCATCCACATTCTTAGAATAACATTCTTAGAACTTAATGAGCTCATAGTGCAGCTCAATGTTTAACTAGGATCTGGTAATACATTTTTATGACTTTTTTTAACTTACACTTACATCATAACACATCTCATCCCTTATGTGCATACAGCTGTTCACTCCACATAATAATCCTTAAACCAGCCGGGTTTGTTCTTGACTCTATTTGAATGTGTCTCTGCAACAGACCTTGAATTGTTGTCATCCTTGGAGCACTTATCTATGACACTAGAGTCTCTGATACTGTTATTATCATGTGCATTGTCCTTCATGCATTCTGGACATTTCACAATTCTGGACATTGACCAACACTCCCCCCCTTCTACAATTACTACATTGTTTCTTACCGCAGATATTTTCTTGGGACCAATGTATTTGCTTTCTACACATTTGGGAGTGAATCAAGGGTTCTTTATGAGAATACAATCTCCCACTTTCCAGGTATTACTTTTGACACTCTTGTCCTCATCAAATCTTACTTTGTACACATCCTGTGCTTCTTTGATGAGAGTCATAATTCTCTCGTGATCAATGTTGGAACTCTTGGCTAAGTCCATCCACACTGGACATAGTTTTGTTCCAGGTTGTCTCCCTTTCAATGACATGAACGGAGATACATTTGTAACTGAGTGTGGTGTGGTACAGTAGTTCCATATCATTTCTCTTACTACACCAAACCATCTTAGATTAGAAGCCATGGCCAATTGCAAACCACCCTTTATGAACCTATTGGCTCTCTCAACGAGGCCGTTGGCCCTTGGATGATATAAAGCAGTTCTAGTGTGTTTGATGCAAAATTTCTTCAAGAAAGTTAACATCCTTTCAGAACAGAATTGTACTCCGTTATCAGTGATTAATTCTGCCAGGAAACCCTCCCTGTAAAACACTTCCTCGAAGAATAACACCATCTCTGCAGTGGTTGCCTCATGCAAAGCCTTCCATTCAATCCATTTGGAATGGTAGTCTACTAACACAACAATGTATTTATACCCATTGTCAAGGTTTTGTAATGGTCCCATCAAATCAACTGCAACTTTTTGCCATGGTTCACTCGGTACTTTGACAGGATTTATTGGTACTTCTCTAACCATCTTGGTCTTGTCACTCTTAGTACACTCTCTACAACCCCTAACACACTTCTCTGCATCGCTGTCAATCCCGGGCCACCAGAAATATTGCCGCAAATATCTCTTTGTCCTCCCATGCCCAGGTGACCTTGATGTGCTATATTCACTAAATGAGATCTGACTCCACTGGGGGGTATTATCCTATTTCCTTTTCTAAGTTTACATCCGTCCTCAGACATACTTAACTCGTCCTTCACACCAAAATATCTGTCAAACTCTTTTCCCACAATATTCTTGTGAGGCCATCCTTCTCTGGTCCAAATCATAACTTGATTCAATATTAAATCCTCCTCACCAGCTCTTATCCACATCTCTTTATCAATGGCATCATGCTCAATTTCTGCAATGCTCACATTCTGAAATTCAGGTGCTCCCTCCAATTCACCATCACACACAGGATAAACAATCTGGTACCACATTCTCCCTCCCGGGAATGTAACACACCTTGAAATTATAACCCAAGAGTTCTACCATCCACCTCGAAACTCTTGGAGACCCTTTGGCCCACTCAGAACCGTTCATCAATTGAACCAAAGGCTTGTGATCTGATCTGACAATAAAAGGTCGAACCCATAGAAAGAACTTGAAGTTCGTGACTGCCCAAAATACTGCTAGTGCCTCTCTTTCAATGACCGAGTAATTTATTTCTGCTCCTCTAAGTGGCCTGGATGCAAATGCAATTGTGTATTCAGTTTTACCTGAGTCAAACTGAGTCAAAACTGCTCCTAAGCCAAGGGTACTAGCATCAACTGAAAGCAACATTTTCCTGCCAAACATGAATCCACTTAAGGATGGGGCCTTGACTATACAATCTTTGATTTGCAAGAATGCTTCCTGACACTCTTTGGACCATGTGTACTTCACGTTCTTTTTTTAGTAACTCCCTCAATGGAGATGAGATGGATGCAACGTCATTCACAAATTTATGGTAATATTCCACTAGTCCCATGAAAGAACGTAGTTGGTCCTTGTCTTGGGACTGAGGAGTATTACTAATTTTTTCTATGAGTGACTTTTTGGGAGAAATACCTTCTTTCGAAACTTTGTGTCCCAGATACTCCACTTCCTCAACACTTATTTTACATTTGCTTCTTTGGACCGTTAAGCCAGCCTCTTTCAGTCTGCATAGTACTGCCCTAAGTACTCTGTCATGCTCATGCTCATTACTTGCAGTATGTCATCTTGAAACACCTTAACATTTTCCAACCCTTTTAACACTTCCTCCATCACCTTTTGGAACACAGATGCGGCCGAGGCCAACCCAAATGGCATGCGATTGTATTTATAAGTGCCTTCAGGTGTGATAAAGGCAGTGAGATGTTGCGATTCTCGGGAAAAGGGAACTTGGTGATAGGCAGCAGAGAGATCAATGACAAAGAACAATTTGGGTTCGCCAAGAGTGGAGAGTGTCTCGGAAATGTTGGGTAGGGGATGTCTCTCCACCAGAATATTATGATTAAGACTGCGCAAATCTACACACACTCTTAATTTACCATTATTTTTGGCCACTAAAACAATGGGGGACAACCACTCTGTGGCCTCAACAGGTTCAATGACACCCTTAACTACTAAGTTATTGAGTTCACTGCGTAGTTGCGCTCTCATGTTTAACGGCACGTCTCACTTTATGAACAATAGGCTGAGATTCTTTCTTTAGTCTAATATGGTGTTCGAAGTTCTGGAGTCTCCCCAGACCTTAGGTGAAGACCTCTGGGAACTCTCTTGACCACATATCATCAATCTCGGCAATGGTGAGAGGCTCAGTGGCACTAGCTTGCACCCTGACTCTCAACTTCCTTTGTTCCTCCCAACCTAAAAGGGAGGCTCCCTTTCTTTCAACCAAAATGTCAGCTATGCATTCTCCACCTCTGTATTGCACACTTGCAGTAAACGGTCCCAGCATCTCAATAGGGGATTCCGCATAGCCGCAGGGCCGAATTCTTGGTGGATCCAGCATTGATTCATCTTTTTTTAGAACATCTTTAAATGTCTCTTTAGAAATGATGGTCCATGGGGAACATGTGTCAACTTTCATGAGTATTTCTTGACCATCATTTACAAAAACATCTGTTGGACCTTTGCTGTCTCCTCCTCCAATGGTCAAAATCTCGAAGACATGTCTGGGGTTGTCTTGCGAGGAGTACACCTCCTGTATGTTGTAAGCTGAGTGAGCACCTTCTTCTTGGTTGTCTCTGGTTTCTAAGAGATTTATTGATGACCTCCTGCATACATTAGCGAAATGTCCTCTGGTCCTACACTTGAAACATTCAGCATTCCTTGCTGGGCACGAAGGGTAATTCGGACCACGCTTGACACTGCCACATCTGGTACACTTCGTACCCCATGTTCCTTTCCTGCTTGTATTGACATTAAGTCTCTTCCTGTGATCAACTGCGCACACAGCTTGGGTACTCTGTTTGTCAGACTTCAGTTCTTTGAAATATTGTGAGGTTTGTTCTATGCTTCTGGTTAGGTCCGCTGCTTCATCCAACATCATGTCTTTTGCCAACAATTTCTCCTGTATCCTAATATTATTTGTGCACCTCACTAACTGATCTCTAATTAACGAGTCAGATAGATGTTCGAATTCACAGGAGTGGCTTAATGTTCTTAATGAGGCTATGTACGATTCCACGGATTCTGAGGACTCCTGCGTACGCTGAAAGAACTTGTGCCTCTCGAATATAACATTTTTCTTAGGCTCAAAATGATCCTTGAGTTGTTTAATCGCAAGGGCATATTCATCTGTGTCCTCCGCTTCACCAGTTTGTGCACTGCCTAACCCATCAAACACTGCACGGTTTTCCACACAGAGATTGTGAAGTAATAATGCCTTTTTGCGAGTTGAGCTGAATCTCTCTCCTCCCATTGCCACAAGGTAGTTTTCAAACATGTCTTTCCACCTCTCCCACCTAACTTGGGGGCGTCCAGGTTCATTCAAAAATGTCATTGGCGGAGGTATTGAAGCTGCCATGTCTTAAGCGGTAAAAAGGTGGTAAAGAGTGGGCTTGCTGGATGCAACCAATAGACTCTGGATCAGTTCAAGTATGCCCAGTGGATGCACAGACTGAGCAGTGACAGTGCTGTGCTATGCAGACAAAGGGATCAGTCTTGTAAGAGTACAATCCCTTGTGTATGATGTCACAATCCTCCTTACATCAGTCTGAATTGGAACATGATGGCTGCTCATCCACAGAATGGATACATGTCATAATGGCTGGCTCCTGAAACTTGCCAGAACTGCATGGGCAGGTTGCTCAGCAACGATAATGTCAATGCTAGGGATACTTGAAAGTAAACACTGTTGCTTTCAGACAGAGTCAATACAGTAATGGGGAAGGCAAGATTACCCCCCAGGGGACATGCCTGCTGACCTGTTGTTCCTCTCCTCCTGACCTTCCTGCAGCGTCCGCTGTCACACGGGAGTGTGGAATAATGCAGGCTGCGCTATGATGAGACTTCAAAGGAGTAGGGAGACACTGCTGAGAGCCATCCTCGTCGCCAATGAGGAAATAAGGGCTCCAGGCAGCAGTGATGAAGAAACAGTAATTTATTTCATTACAGCGACAGCGGCCTATGAGAGCCGAGTGCCAACATAGCTCTCTCCCTGCAGTCTCCACTGTCTCTCATCCACATTCTTAGAATAACATTCTTAGAACTTAATGAGCTCATAGTGCAGCTCAATGTTTAACTAGGATCTGGTAATACATTTTTATGACTTGTTTTAACTTACACTTACATCATAACACCTGACTTGTTCAGATGAAACTCTAACGCCGAAAATAGAAATATAGCAAAGGTTCACCAATACAAGTTGGACAAACTGGTTTTCTGCATGACCCTCTTCAACATCAAAGACAACACTTAGTGCTATTTCCCTGGTCCAAGGCACAATCTCGCCTATAAATATATCAGATACCAATGATTCTCTTCATTTCACTGCCTAGTGGTCCTAGTGAACGTCCCCAACTCCACCTGCCCACAACGCCTAAGGTCCAATATGACATCTACCTCCCACTAGAGAGGCACTTTGTGAGCAATGCATGTATTGTATCACTGCTCAGTTGATTGAAGTCCCAGAAATGGATTGCTCATGCAGGCAATGTTCACATCATACCTAGAAGTCATGACCTGGATTTTCAATGAAATATCGTCATCCTTGGAATTTGCACTGAGCGAGTGCAAAATGAACTTATAAGTAGGCGTAACTCTTAACACGTTCATGTTGAGCTCCAACTCATGTGACAGGCTCTTCCAAGCATCAGAAGTGGCACACATTTGAGTTTGCATCTCTGCTTTGATTCCCTTCTCTGCTTTGACAAGCACCAGACTCTGCGCCGGCATGAGATTGTCACATGCACATAACACCAATGGATTCCTATGGAATGCTCATTGCGTTTGCACCAGCCAGTGAGCAGGCAGATTCCATCCATATCCATCAGTAAATGCTGCCTGCACAGTGTAATTTGCAGGCAGCGTTTACTTGTTTGGAAACAGGGCAAAATTAAAGAGTAAAGGTCATTTGCCTTGTTTTACTCTTCACTTTTACACACTACCTTGCAAATGTTTAAAATTGTATGAATGGACCCATCATCATGAACGTGCTAACATTAACGGCCCTTGGGTTGTGGCAGTATAAGTGCTAAATAGCCATAGAGGGCAAGTGCACAGGGAGGCAGGGGTATGGCTAAAAGTGCGAGGAACAGTGATGGACAAGACTTGGTAGGCTAGTCATTGAGAGGTGCCCGAAGGCAAGTGCGGGTAGTGGGGTTCTGTTGAAGATTGGTAGGCCCATGGCCTAGCAAATATATTGATGAATGGGCAACAGGTAACGAGGGGAAAATGTTTACAGCATGGCAAGCAGAAAGCACGCACGATAAGGGGATTATTGAATAAAAGTACACGCATTAGTTATCAACTTACAATGGTAAACAACTGAAAAGAAGGCATAACATTTTAGAACTCTGGAAGCTGTACAATGAGGTAGGCAGGGAGTCAGAAGGAGGGGATGGAGCAGAAGGGAAAACACCTGTTGTAGCCTCTGCCTCTCCATTACCCAGAATCAGAACAAGCAAAACACAGGCTGTGAAAACTGCACAGTCATTAGTCCAGCCCCACACAGAGAAAGCACCATTTTGGCACATACTCCAGTGCCTGTGCAGCCAATAGACCAACCAACAAACTGCAACATATGCTGTAAAACCCTTTGCAAGACATGCAAATCCCGGGTAGAAACCTAGAAAATATTGAGAACTGACAGCATCATGGAGCGGTACCTAGAATAATAAAGGTCGAAACCTAACTATGTAGAAAAAAGAGGGGGTGAGGCACGCACTCTAGTTCCCAGCTTTGTATACCTGTTGCAGTTCAGTTGCTCTTCTCCTCCAAGCGCTTTCATGTCTTTTACAATCTTCAGGGAGGCAGTCTTTTCAGTTGTTACTGAATAGTCTCAATTTTGGTCTCAGGGAATTGCCTCCCTGAAGATTGTTAGAGACATGAAAGCGCTTGGAGAACAGCAATTGAAATGCAGCAGGTATTCAAAGCTGGGAACTAGAGTGCACACCTCACCCTCCCTGTGTTTTAAACCTATTGGTTCAAAAGTCCCGGGCTTTAGAAGCAGCGGTCAGAAGCAGCGGCACCGGGGTCACCATGCCCTATCCAGGAGAGCCACATCATGGGTCTTTCCCCTCTACCCCCACCATGGGAAAAAATTGTGATATTGAAGGGGAGTTGGTGTCTGGTTACCAGAATTGACTACAGCTACCAGAATTCCTTGATACCAACTGAGACTAATCTGTACACCTGAAAAGACTGCCTCCCTGAAGATTGTTAGAGACATGAAAGCGCTTGGAGGAGAACAGCAACTGAAATGCAGCAGGTATTCAAAGCTGGGAACTAGAGTGCGCGCCTCACCCTCCCTGTGTTTTATAGATATTGGTTCAAAAGTCCTGGGCTTTAGAGGCAGCGGTCAGAGGCAGTGGCACCAGGGTCACCATGCCCTACCCAGGAGAGCCATATCATGGGTCTTTCCCCTTTACCCCCATCATGGGAAATAATTGTGCTATTGGAGGGGAGTTGGTTCCTGGTTACCAAAATAGACTACAACTACCAGAATTCCTTGAGACCAGTTGAGACTAATCTGTAACACCTGAAAAGACTGCCTCCCTGAAGATTGTTAGAGGCATGAAAGGGCTTGGAGGAGAACAGCAACTGAAATGCAGCAGGTATTCAAAGCTGGGAACTAGAGTGCGCACCTCACCCTCCCTCTTTTTTCTACGAAACCTAACTATAACGAAGCTAGAAACCCAAGCATGCAATGATTTAGAAGCAGCTATTCAGAAAATGGAGGAAGAAAGAGCTTCAAAGGGTAATGAAGAGATGGGAAGAAGAAGGACCATGCCCCATAAAAAAATGCTGAAACATGGACAGCAGGGGAAGTATTGTAGACTATGAATAGAGCAGTAATTAAGCATGTGAAAATAGAAACAGAAGAAGACATTCAGACAGAAGGGAGCATGTCGGTTAGGGGACATAAATAAGCAACATTTTAAATATGAGTCAGAAGCAACAAAGAGCGACAAAGATTAGGATGAAGGCGAGGAAGACTGGGATACAGAGAGAGAGAACTCCATGGTGGGAGAGGCATAGACCACACCCCTTATCAACAGCAGTGGTGAGAGGGAAGAAAAGGACACACATGTACAGCGAAGGGAAGAGGGGGACCCACTGTCCATTAAAACAGAAAGAGATAGGATGATCACAATATATGCCTTGGCAACAAATGGACAAAAAACACTTGATAAAGATACTCCCAACTCTTACAGCACGAGTGGGTAAGTGGATCTATACACTTTAAAAACAGACAGCAGGAGTCACATTAGCAGTGGGAGACATGAAGAGTTTACTTACCACCATATTAGGGGTAAAGTCAAACACCATTTGAGAAAAAGCAGAGTAACAGGAGTTTAGCTAGAGAAGGACACATGTGATGGGGCTCCATTTAATAATTTTCGAGCCCATTTATGTGATGCTCTGAGAAGAACAGACCCAGACACTCCTGACATAGGATCAATTATGGCCCACACAATGGAAACGGATGAAGACCCAGCAGTATACATTCATTCAATTCAGGAAATGTGGCGGGATGAAAAAGGCAATGCATTTGATAAAACCATACCAATATTTTATCATGTGTTACACAGAGTGCTCCCAACAGATGTACAAGCAGAGCTTGATAAAATAATGGGCATTGATGCTAAAGCATGGGGAGAAATACAAGCACATATACTACATTATTGCAAGCAAAAGCGCAACAAAGAAAGAAAAAAGGAAGAGCAAGCACAGAGTGCAGAAGCAAGATTACTGCAGAAAAAGCTAGCGATGGTGAGTATTGAAGAATTGGTGGTTACGAATGCCAAAGATAGGCAACAAGAACAGGATCCCCCTGCAAGGGGCAACAAGTATTTCTGGAAATGATGGAAGAAACATGGGTGGTCTGTGCTATAGTTGACATATATTAGGCACAAAGCATGTTAAACCTTCCAGTAACTATTTCTGATGTTGCATTTTATTAGTAGATGAATTGTAAACTAGTTTTATTTATGTGGCTTTCATCTTTATGTTGGTCAGAGCTCATGAAGTGAAATTAGAATGACGAGAGTCAATGAGATGTGATATATTAACTGTTTTGGGACATTAGAGAGAGCGTCTGCATGCGTACTTTACAGCGTGCTGGGGAGAACTTCATCTCCCAGCTTTCTGGTGCTGGTGCGCCGGTTGTGATACACTCCAAAGGTGATGCAGCCTATAACTGTCCCACATCAGCGCAAAGCGCTGACAGAAAGCCTGTTTAGGCCTGTTTGTGGCTAAGTTGCGGCGTTCGGCTGAAGGCTTTGCCCGACACCGTTTTGATTGGAA
This sequence comes from Ambystoma mexicanum, assembly GCF_040938575.1. Classification (NCBI taxonomy): domain Eukaryota; kingdom Metazoa; phylum Chordata; class Amphibia; order Caudata; family Ambystomatidae; genus Ambystoma; species Ambystoma mexicanum. The sequence continues at coordinate 291,947,179 of NC_090933.1, read as the reverse complement.
AGTTGTACTGTATCTTGGGTAAGGAATTCGCTACATACACTGGATTACATTAGGTATCCAGAGAAGAAAATCTGAGGGGATGCTACCCCTGTTAACCCTAATAGAAATGAACGATCCTTTCAAGCAGCCTTATTGAATGTGAGGTCAGTAGTAAAGCATGCCATAGAGATCTACGATTTTATTGAATCTTATGATTTGGATTGTATATTTCTTTTCAAAACCTGGTTTAATGATACTTCACAGTCGATGTATCATTTATTGGTTCCTGAAGACTATTCTATACAACCCACAAATAGAACATCCAAAAGAGGTGGCGGGGTGGCGGTCATCGTTATAACACCATTAAAGCTGTCTCATCTGCAGGCGCTAGATTGGGACGATGCTACCCAGATGAGGCATGCATGTATTCAGTGTACTACAACTAGAACTATAAAACTCTTGTTTGGATATCGACCTCCAGGGCCTGCAAGAGCATTCCTGGATAATTTGGATTTGTTTCTTGCAGATACTGGTGGTATGCATAAGGAATTACTCTGCTTGGGTGATTTCAATATCTGGCTGGGGGCTTCGACCTCTGCTGAAGCTAAGCAATTATTGGGGATCGTGGAGGCTCATGAAATGAGATCCTTTTACCTCCCCTTCGCACAGCCATGGTCATTGTCTTGACATATTGCTGTACATAGGGGATATTATTCCTTTTCTTGAACATGCTTCCAGTCTCAAGGACAGACCATGATGGTAAACTGTTTGAGATGACAGTGTCGGAAAAATGCTGGAGGTGCATGATAATTGTTTAGTTGGCCAATTTCGTAAAACAAAAGACCTATTAAAGATATCTGGGAATGAGCTGAAACTTGCTTTCGCACAAATTGACCACTCTCTTCCTTGTGAGAAATGTTTTAATGAAGGCACGGCTATTATGGATGTGCTGTGAGAAGAGCTGGCTCCACTTCACCAAGGTAAACTCAGGAAAGGGGCCAATCCTTGGTTTTCGCAATACCTTGCCAAAAAAAGGAGACTGTCAAAATCCTTTGAAAAGAAATGGCAGAAAAGACAAACATGCAATCATTTTGAGCTGATCAAAACTACTAAAATAATGTATAGAAAGGCTGTTTTTGAGGCCAAATCAAAATTTCTTGTGGGCAAGATTGAGAAAGCAATTACTAGACCACGAGAATTGTACTCAGTGATCTTGAATTTTGTGGAGCCCAATTGTGCTGGGGCAGCGCCAGAAGCCTCACAAAAGCAAGCAGATTCTTTTAACAACTATTTAAAAAAAAAATAGAATTGATTAGAGAAAAGTTTGCTCATTGTATACTGACAGATTCTGAGGAATATTTGGTTGAGATCGAGGCTATTAATCCAGAGGGCTCTCTCATTCACAAGACTTTTGTATTTACGGAAGTTTCGGGGGAGACAGTATGATCTGTACTCTCCAATTTGAAAGATATGAATGATGCGCTATTTGCGATCCCATCTTCAGTAGTCAAGCAAGTGGCTGCGGATATTTCCCTGTTTATCACAGACTTTGTTAACAAATCCCTAACTACATGTATAGTTCCAGCAAACTTGAAGAAGGCAGTTGTCACCCCATTGCAGAAAAAAGCAATTTTAGATCTCCAGAATTACAGACCAGTGGCAGGATTACCATGGCCTGCAAAAAATAGTTATGTCCCAGCTATAGGAGTATGTGGAACAGGAGAAACTATTGGATCCTTTTCAATCCGTTTGCCGACCAGGATTCAGGACAGAGACCACATTACTGACAGTTTGGGACAATCTTTTGGAGACGGCAGATCAGAGGGACATGTCATTATTGATTATGTTGGACCTATCTGCTGCATTTGACATAGTAGATCATAAGATCTTGCTGAGGTGGTTTGGGGAGGTTGGAAAGATCTCTGAACAAGCCCTACAGTGGTTTAACTCATTCTTGACTGGAAGGGAACAAAGAGGTAAACTGGTGGGATTCCTGTCAGATTCCTTTCTGCAAATGTGTGGGCTCAAACAGGGCTCTTCACTCTCCCCTCTGCTCTTTAACTTATACGATAAACCACTTATGGACATCTTGAGGAAACATCAGGTGAAATTCCACTCTTACCCAGATGATACTCAGGTGTTCCTGAGAGTAGAGAGATCGGAGGAGACCCTTGAGCTAGTGGAACAGTGTTTAAACCAGTTGTTGCTAAATGCCAATAAGGCAGAGGTTGCATTATTTGGCTCCAAACATAATTTGCAACAAAATAAGCAGACACTGTCACCATGTTTTCTGGGCTAACAATTGGACTTTTCTCAAATAATAAAAAATTTGGGATGTGTTTGGGAGGACAATATGGGATGTGGGGCACAGGTTAGTATGAATGTGCAGTCTGTGTTCTACACCCTAGGAATGTTGAGACAGATCCTGTCATTCATAGCAGACAAGGACTGAGTGACAGTCGTAGGAACTCTTACCAATTCGCGACTGGATTACGGAAACATGCTGTTGACAGGAATATCAGTATTCCAACTGTGGAGACTGCAAGTGGCACAAAATGCAGCCGTTAGACTAGTGTTCCGGGTGGCTAAATCATCCACCATCTCAAATCTACAAAGATCTCTACATTGGCTGGCAGTGAAAGAGCGCATAGAGTTTAAAACCCTCTGCATTGTGTTTAAATATGTTAATCAGTTAGCTCCAAGCTATTTGTTGGACAAAATGTTGACTTACATCCCAGGCCATCATATACACTCAAGTGACAAGAATTTGTTGAAGGTGCCACAATCTAGATGTGTGAGCAAAGGGGACAGAAGATTTGGAGTCTATGGACCAAGACTCTGGAACTGTCTCCCGAGAACTATTTGAGAACTTAAATCACTGCATTCCGTAAAGCCATTAAGATCCATTTGTTCTGTTAAGGGAACATTAATGGCCAGTTACTGGACTGTGTAAAGACTGTTTGACTTGATAATAGTCTTTTAATAAGATCTGTTGTTATCAGTGCCCAAGTACGATTAACTTTGTCCGGTGCACGGTGCAAATAAATCAAATCAAATCAAAAGGAGCAAGAGGTAACTCCCAGAGAGGGTGAAGTAGGAGGATTCAGAGGTTTGAGACCAGGATTTGGAGGGGGATGTTGGACATGTGGGAAAGTGGTACCTGTAGCATGAGATAGCAGAAGTGGGCCACCCATGCAATATCATCCAGCCGTGCCCTCAAATCATAAATCAATATAGAGCCTATGCTTCAACCTACAGGGTACCAGCAGATGGTGGATATGCCCCAGGATCTTCACAGCCACAGAATTCAGGCCCAATGCAGATAGCAGCGCCAACATAGGTACCGCCAATACAATACAATACAATACCCAAACCCTGACTATCATCACACAGAATGCCACAAAGCAGGCCCCTTCCCAAGCCATCACACTGCCATGGGAGCTGAATGCACTTCCTTAAGGGACAGTAACATATTAAGCAGGAACAAGTGGGATGGGAGACAATGTGTTCCCGCTATCGGGGACAAATATGTATTCACAATAGGACAGCCCACATCAAGCCCTGACATGTCCAGTCCTATAAGTCACCCCAGACCAGAAAGGAACCTAAGGTGGGATTGAAGATAAGAGACAGGATGTTCACCTTCATGGCGGATACATAAGCTACTATTTCCTGAATACATGAAAGGAAGGTTTCCTTTAACCAACAAATTCCTGGACACACAAGAACTTTCTAGGGATATAACAAATGTTCCCTTCACAGAAGACTTACCATTACCATAGGTACACAGGAAATGTTTTCACCATTACTGTACAGTACAGAGATACCAATAAACCCACTTGGTAGAGACCTATTGAGTAAACTAAACATGACCATTTCATTCACAAACAAAGGAATAGTATGTTCACAACAGGCATGCGCTATAACAGAGTAGCCACAGTAGTACAAGCACAATGCAGCACAAATGCAATTCAAGCACTAAAAGTGCAGGAACAGATGTTGATGTACACAGTAACAGTCCTGATTAGCTGGCTCGGAGGAGTACAAAACATGATATTGATTTTGCCATCAGAATTCCTATTTAGACCAGCAGTCCCACAAGAGAAGGCACTTGAAACAATGTTCACCTTGCATATAGATGCAGTGATCACCAGAGAGATGCATCATTCTAACAGGCGCAGATGAAGAGGGAATACAATGGTGAACAGTACTATGCACAGACCCCAAACTACTATGAGAAAAATAACTGACGAGTATGTATTCTCAGGCAATGAATCAGAAGGGGAAAATACTGTTTTAAATGTGTATGCCTTGTCAAATGGTGGTACAACACAGAGTGGCACCAAAGACAACACTAGTTGCAATGGTGTCCAGACATTTGGTCGACCTAAAACTGGTCGAATGACATTTGGTCGACGCAATTTGGTTGAAAACCAAATGGTCGAATTTTTTTTTTTAATTATATATTTATTTTTCGGGTTTTCGTTTTTTACAAAAATGGGTTTTTAGAAAAAAAAGGGGGTTGGGGGGGATCCCCCCCCCAAAAAAAAAAAAAAAAGGTGAAAATAAAAAAAAATAAAAATTCGACCATTTGGTTTTCGACCAAATTGGTTCGACCATTTGTCTGGTCGACCAATTTTTTTCAACCAAATGTCTGGTAACCGTTGCAACAGGATAAGTAACACAACTGTACATGGACTTGGCAGCAGTGTCTAGTTGACTATGGACAGAAAGCCCCCATGATGTTCATTTATTGAACAGCATACGAGCAGTGAAAATCAAACTCAAACCAGGTGCAATACTCCCTAGAGTAAAACAATTTCCACTGCCCAGAGATATAGATGAAGGAATGTATGACAGCATTGCAGCATTAATTGAGCAAGGCATCATAGTACTGTCCACATCACCATGCAACATGGCCATATGCCCAGTGAAAAAATCAAAAGGCTCATCATGGAGATCCATAAAAGATCTAAGGCATACAAACAATATAGTGGAAGCAGAGAATATTCTACAGCCAAAACCAGCTTCAATACTCTGCACCATTCCTGCCGATACAACATACTTTGCATTGATTGACCTAAAAAATGTTTATTCTCTGTACCCTTCTGTATGCCCAGTTTCTTGCTCCGTTTTATACCACCGCCAGAGGTACCAAGACACACATTTACCACAGGGATACTGCGAGTAACCTTGTTTTTCAATACGGTCACACAGATGGAGCTAGGAAACACACAGGTACCAAGCACACTACTGCAGTATGTAGATAATTTGCTAGTATGTAGAACCACAGAAGAACAGTGCAGAAAAGACACAATCAAGCAACTACAAGTCCTTTCAGATAATGGAGGAAAAAATGGGACAAAGAGAAATTAAGGTAATGCCACAAAGAGGTAGTGTACTTATGGCGGATACTTTCCTCAGCAAGTAGAAGAGTGACACCAGACAGAGCCTTGCAGTCAGAAACACACCACAGCCCAACACAGTAAAAGAGATGCAGCAATATCTGGGGCTGTGCAAGTACTGCATGACATGAATCTTTGACTATTCCACATATGTCACACCTTTGCTACAAGCACTTAAAGATGCCCAGAAAAGGAAAGGAGCCTGTCAATGAACAGAAGGGATGACCAAATGTTTAGATGATCTAAAATCAGCAAAAGGCAATGCCCCAGTGATAGCAACACCAGACTGCAACAAGCAATATTATCTGTTTTCACACGTAAATGGACAAGTAATGACAGCAGTCCTTATACATTGATCTTCCCAGAAACACAAACCCCTAGCATACTACAATGGGCTCTTGGATCTGGTCATGCAGGGTCCTTTCCCATGTGAACAGTGTCTAGCAGCGACTGCATTTGCAATACAGAAATCTGCCACCATCACAATGGAATGTCAATAACATTATATGTTGAACATGCAGTTTTCACCGTATTAGAGAGAATACAGTCCACCCTCACCACACACAGAGCATCTGATAATGAAACCATATTTTCTAACCAGCCATCAACATATTTAGGTGCCACATTGTAAACCTTGCATCGTTTGCAGCCAAACCCGTTGAATCACAAGATCAGGTAAATGAATGTGCAGTTTATTAAGGAGAGCAAGAATAAAGCATCAGGGTGAGTGAGTATGCACTTACCTTTTGAGATCGAAACTGAAGAAGTACTTTATGTAGACTTGTCATCAACATTAAATCAGGAGAATGGTCAAAGGCAAACAGGAACAGCAGTGGTAAGGTATGTGACTGAACAAGAGGAAGAATACTAGACAGTAATGCAAAAAAAGACTACCTTCACATTTCTCAGCACAAGCAGCAGAACCTATTGCATTCATAGAAGCACTTGAGGTGTCATTGGACGATGACATCACCATATATACAGATTCAGTTTATGTAACTTCATTCAGGTCTATCAAGATGGAAGAAGAGAGGGGGCAGGAGGGTATGACGTTCTTTTGCCGACAGGAGTTTTTCGATGGAATTTTTATCAAAATAAATTCTATTGAAAAACACATTTAAATATATATGGGGTGGGTAAAGTGGTTAAAAAGGATGGGAAGGGGGTTTAGGTGGGGTTAATAACATAGGGAAATTCTATGAATTTTTTGATGGATTTCTCAGTGAAAAATCCATAGAAAAAACTACTGTTGGTAAATCAACATAGAACCATACAGGCGATCAGATGGATCACCAGTTGAGCATGCTGCAATAATATATGCTTTGAAATGTCCTCTCCATGTAGCGATCATGAAGTGTGCAGCACACACCAAAGGAAAACACGGAATTCTGCACAGAAACACAGCTACAAATGCAGCTCCCAAACAGGCAGCCTATATGCCCTTTCCAATGGAAAGAAACATGCCTGTCATAGCAGTGCAACAGCAATAGTTACCAGAACTATACAGCTCAGTGTCCATGGCACATATTGTAGAGTTGCAGGAACAAATGCCTGTCTCCAACACTGTTCAGTTAGCGCACCCAGCCAAGCAAGGACCACCACTTGTCACCACACAAAGTGGTCACAGGTAGGCAGATGCACATGTACGTTGCCCCAAAGTGAACACTGACAGATGCTCACAACTGAACAGATAACCATGGGCCAGAATTTAATGAATATCTTAAGAATCTGTCAACATGAACAAAGGTTTTGTCTCATTAGGCAACAAACACGATACATGAAACTGCTCCAGCAAACTCAAGCAACCCAGAAATACACAGCCTGCATAGCTACATCCAGGGGGCAGAGTCTATGCCAGACAGCACAATTGTACATGGAATCAGCCAAAGTTCTCAGGTCCACATGAGGTCATCTATGCCACACCAACAGAGGTGAAACTGAAGAAACAAATAGCGTGAGTGCATTTGTCAGACTTCCGAAAAGAAACCAGCACAGAAACAGTACTCAAACGAGAAGCAGACACTGGAAACAGCACCAGCAACTAAAGTTGAGTCGAGTAGAGATGAGGAAATCTTATCTTCGAAGAGTATGACCAATTGGATTAACAAAACTTGAAAGGTCGACACAGATTTAAGAGACTCAAGTAGAAGACAGCAAAAGAATGAAACAGCTGTCTGTAGGGATAGGTTTGTTTTTCACTCTTCTTTATAATTCTTTAACAAAAAATAACAACAGTAGGGATTAGAAATAGGAATGGTATTGAAAGTGACATTTTGAATGTAACAGCAATTAGAGGTATCCTCGTCACCAGACATAAAAGAAGTATTCAAAAAGAAGGAAACATAAATGTTAACATTATAGATGAACATCATTCTGAAGGAGTACGTTTCTGGTATTACACTATGAAAGAAATAGGCATAACCCAGTATAATGCCTCATGTTATGTGTGCAGGCTTATCCCACATGCAGTTGGCACCCCAGATTATTCTTAGAAATGGAAGTGCTGACATTAGAGGCACAGACCTTGGCATATTTAATACTCTGCAGGTTCCAGGGAAACACAGTACAAATAATGCTTGAAGAAACCGACAAAAGGAAATATGAAGGGGAAAAAAGGACCAGAACATAAAAAATGTGCAGTAAGATCCCATGTGTACATAGAAGGTGCAACATATTAGAACAAAAATGGGTGATGGGGTGAATAGTATTTAAAGCAAAGGGACTGGTGGGGTACAAAGAATACGGCTTAAAGAATGTAGATGGAAAATGCAGACAAGTATGGGCATCATATGTCAACAAATTAACAAGTTTGCCGCAACATGACCAACCAGTAATAAACAGGAATTCACTCGAAATCCATTTTGTTTCAGAGGCGAAGGAAGCGTGCCCATTGGCACGGAAAAGTGATCCAATAAGACTCTTACCATGACAGTACTGTAAAATGACAGAGCCACAATAATGGATCTTTTTTGGCAGTGGGGGACCAATGCCTACTTCCATCTACCATCATAATGAGGTATGCTCCCTAGTGAACCCTCATACCCCAGTGCTTTTAATCCTGTAAGAACACCTATCGATCTCAAAAGGTAAAGCCCAGTAGCCTGCAGTGCCCCCAACAGTGAAAAAACATAACAATTCACAGACACTATCCCATAGAAAAAGATTAAATTATTTTAGCAAACAAGCTGACAAAGCCCTGGACGAGGTACCGACACAGTTCACTCTTCACGAAAGACTGAACTGTTCTTTGCATCCTGGTTAGCCCTAGAAATAAATGCAAATGCCAAATGGCTCACGATCATCCGTTGGGACCTTGTTCAACTTGCTAATGCCACTGATCATGGTGTCAATGTCATGCGAGAAGAGATGCAGGTGCTTAGTCTCATTACATTGCACAATCGCATGGCACTTCACTTCCTCACAGCCATGGAGGGAGGTGTGTGCAAGAACATTGGAAGCACATGTTGCACATATGTGCCTCCAAATGTCCAGGACAATGGCTCATTGAGTGTTGTAATATTTGACATCACCTAATGACAGTTATGCAAGAGGAAGGAGGAATCAAAAAAGAACAAGACTGGTTAACTTAAGTATTCTCCTGGATGCCAAACTGGTTACCAAATGCATGCAGATGAATCCTACCAATTCTGAGCCTCTTCATTTATTTTTGAGCCTGTACCAAGTAATAATGAATGATCTGTTGTGTGTTCCATGTAGATGGTGTAAAGTTACTTGCCATTAAGGTAGAATATGCCACTTCTCCTTGGAAAGATGAGGAAAAGCAAAAAGGCGAGGTAGAGATAAAACCAAAACCCAAAATGGTGCAAATAGAGAACATAATAGGGCTGCCATGAACCGTTTGGGCACAATCTCCACACCCAGAAATCATCTTGAATGTTACATAGATGCCACAGCAGATGGGGGTTGCAGATTCCTTGGGATTATGCAAAGGGGGAGGAAATCTGAGAAACATTAGCAAGACATGGGTCCCAAAAGATAAATATGATCGGGTAAGGGAACAGGAATAAGGGACAAATAATACATGGAGAAATTTGTTCCGGATGTAATGAAAGGGTGGGGATGTTGGAATGAATGTCCAACATCCCACAATTGAGAGAACATATAAACTAAGAAAACCACACCGAAGGCCAGCGGCCTAGACAGCATGAATGATAAGTCAGAAAGACACACACACACACACACACACACACACACACACACATACATTTAGAATGTGGTTCATGTAGGATGATGGCAATGATAATGGGCATGTAGGCTGTTTAGAATGCTTCTGTTTTCCTAGAGTCTCCACTACAGGTTTTCCTTTTCTGCAAACCATGCTCTGAACTCGCCTCAGGAAGTAATCACTCCCATTGTGTACTTGGTATCCACTACTGAATTCTTCTTACGTCTTCAACACATCCACAAGATCTCCGATTCTCACCCAGGACCAGTCATTGCACACTGTCTTCTGACATAGAAAGAGACACAGACGCCTAAGGACAAGCATTTTACTGAAAAAGCACCATTACTGAGATATTGTCCAAAGAGCATCCCTACCAAGATATTACCCATGCCAGATGGCTTCTTCAAGAAGCCTGTGAGGCCTTGCACTAACCTCCGAACACTAAGATTCTCAACCTCTAATTTCAAGCACACTGTACATATACATATATCAACTATGTTACTCACAAATGGCAATTGAATAACCATCCCAGCAGATATAAAAAGTAGAGTACTATATTGCCACATTATACTTTCATATTACAGTTCTGACTGATGCATCCTTGCAGCACTTGCACAAGACAAGGACACAAAAGCTGCAATGCTCACAACACAGCAAACCTAGAAACAGACCTTCACACAGATCTCAGGGAAAATCTTGCCTTTGAGCATTAACCTAACAGAAGTGTTATCTTTAATGTGTCCGCTGTATCCACTAACCTAGTATTGCTATTATTATTATTATTATTATTATTATTATTATTATTATTATTATTATTATTATAACACAAACCTAGTTTGGGAGAAATGTTTGGTGAACAGGTGAACAGGTCATAGAGCAAAGCATAAGTTGCAAGAAGTGAACAAGCCAGCAAGTAAACATTATTGATCATTATCACAATAGAAAGTATGGAGGGGCAGTGCACAAAATTGTTTGTATCAAACTTACAAAATGTTGTGGTTAGAAGAGCCAGGTCTTCATTTTTTTTCTAAAGTGATAAAATCTTGGAGCAGCTTGGATTGTCACTGGAATGGAGTTCCAGAGGACTTGAGCATAGCATGGGCAGGGGTGCCTAGAGACACTTGTGTACATGTGTGTTATAAATTACTAATCATATATCAAATTGTACTCGTTTTCACCTTGCTAGCCAGTTCAGTTTTCAGTCTGAGGCTGCTTGTACTGTGAGGTGATGATGTACCACCCAATACCTACCTTAGTTTGCTTGTCAGGTGGGCTGGAGTACTGGCAGTGGTTTTCTTGTAGGTGAGGTGCAATGATTTGAACCAGATCCTACCCGAGATGGAGAGCCAGTGTAATTAGCACGAGGTGGGGGTTATGTTGTCAAATTTTCTAGAGCTAATGATGAGATGAGCTACAGACTGGTGGGATGATTTGCGAGATTCCAGGTGAGCAGTAGAAGTCATGTGAGTAGGGAAATGCCCCTATTGATAAGCAAGATCACTAGGTTCTGCATCACCACTCAGAAAACATTGGGCAGGAGTAAAGGGTCAATATTTCAGAGTAGAGAGATCTGATATGAAAGCCATGCTACCCTTACTAACCCCATCCTTGATCCTTCACACTTGAATAGCAACCCTTCAACTTTGGTCAGCCAATATAACAAAATCTTGCTGGCAGCTATTGAAATAATTGCTCCTTTAAAAAAAAAATCAAACCACTAGCACATAAAGATCCTTGGTTCTCCCCCGAACCTAAAGTTCTGTGTGCCTCAAAAAGTTCGGCTGAAAACAATTGGCTTAAATCGCCAACTCAAGCAAATAAAAGTCTATTCCAAATCTTAGCCAACAACTCCAAGAATGAAATTATTAAATCCAAAAGTGAAGTTTACAATCAGAGAATATCCAATGCCCAATCTAACTCTAGAGAGTTATTTATTATTCTCCATAAACTGGAATTTCCAGCATATATCCCAAACCATACAATTAAAGATGAACTCTGATGTTTTAATATTCAGAATGCCCTTGCCGACAAAACTTAACTGCTACAACGAAAAATAGAACAACAAAAATCTAAAATGATGCCTACTCTAAACCCTTCTACCACATGTACCCCACTGGGTACCGCTAAAGTAACCAAATTCACATTCTCCCCACTCTCAACCTCAGATACAATCAACATCATCAAAAGTTTAAAGCCTTAGATCCCAATATCCCCACCAACTTTCACCCTATCACTACAGTTCCTTTCTTACTTAAAATACTCCATCGCACAGCTTATCTGGAGATCCAAAAATACTTAGAAGACGATCAACATTTAGGCCCAATGAAAATTTGTTCAGGCCAGGTCATGGCACCAGAACAGCCTTACTCGACTTGAAAACGCAAATGGACCATTATAAAGATGAAGGAGAATTATGTATTATCTTGCTGCTTGATCTCTCAGCAGCATTTGACCTGGTCAATGATGGCATCCTATGCCAAAACTTGGAGACTGTTGCCCAATTCTCCCCAGAGACTATCAAATGGATCAGATCATTTATGTCCAACCGGACCATGAGCATCTTTTTCTGACTCTGCAGCAGTGCACCCCGTCCCGGTGGCTTGTGGTATACCGCAAGTATCGAGTGTGTGACCCACACTTTAAAACGCTTTCACCAAGGTTTTGTTTGACAAACTTGACAATATGGGTATTACGTAATTAATTGTGCCTCAATGATGATAAGACTGAGCTTATCATCATTGGAAATAAAAAGAAACTCAGTAATCTCCCCCAGCTCTACAAATCTTTCACTATCGATGACAATACCAGACCGGTGGCTAACAAAATAAAACTCCTCAGGGTTTATATTGACTCTTCCCTCACATTAAACAGACAGGTTAACACTATTTTCTCTTCAGCAGCCTACATGGACAAATTAATAAGAGCCAGTCGCCCCTTTATATCTTCTGAAAACTCTATTACCCTGACTAGGGCATTGATACTGTCAAGGAGTGGCTACTGCAATTCTCTTTTTGCTGGAACTACTACCAGAAATATCACAATACTGCAAACAGTACAAAATAATGCAATAAGAGCAGCATTACATATCCCAAAACACAACCATATCTCAACCACCAGAAGAAACATCCACTGGCTCCCTGTCCAGGACAGGATCAAATTTAAAATGTTAACTATCGTGCACAAATGTATTATTAAAAAGGCACCCAAATACCTTAGTGACCTCATCTGCAAAGTCAACTCCAATAGACCAACCCGTTCTGCTTACACTAACTTGCTCATCACACCTAAGACACAAAACGGGGGGCTCAGGCTTCCCAGCACTTGCTCCTAAATTGTGGAATGCCCTCCCTCACCAATTGAGAAATGACACATCATTTTGTTCTTTTAGAAAAAACCTAAAAACCTTACTCTTCAGATCTGACCTCCTGCTATAAACACCAGTTCTCTAGCCTAGTGCTCGAAAGATTGAGTTAATGCAACTTTATGTACATTTGTAATAAGTGTGAATTCTCCTTTGAAAGTTATGTAAATATGTTGTCTAAGATGTAATATGCAACACAATGCCTGTCCTCGAAGATACAAAATCCTGTAACCATATCCTTGATTTCTTCACAGCGCCTAGCTGCCTTTGGGCTGTGTGTGCGTTGCAAATGAATAAATAAATAAAATAATGAAATACATAAATTTGAGCAATTTTCATGATTTGTTGTTGGAAGGAAAGATTGCGACCGACAATGGCACCTATGACTTTTACTGAGGGAGTGATTTAAGGGCATATCCAGTCCAAAATTCTTCAATCCACCATTAAGTGGGTGACTGCTTGGATGGGTGTCTCAGGATTGTGAATCCAGTCTTGGTGGATTAAGTTTTAAGCAGACAATTGGCATCCTCAAATTAATGCTTTCAATCCAAGAGCAAAGGTTAGCAATATTTTGTGGTCCTTGACCTCTGGGTACAACTGTATTATCTGTCTTCTCATACATCACAATGTTGGAGTCTTCTAAGAGTGAGACCAGTGCTTGCCCATTCATGTTAAAGATGAACTTGAAAACAATTGAACCATGTTGGAACCCTACTCTTCCCATACAGATCTGCCAAGAACATGCAAATGGCAATTAAACTAGTTGCATCTTCTCCCTTATTATTGTTAGAGAAACAAAGATCATGCCATTATTCAGAGAGAGACAGCCTCATTCGTTTCAAGACAATTCTATAACTTGTTCTGCAGCCACATTTCCCACACAATATCTCCTTCTAGGTAGGTGTTTATCCATAACCAAAAACAAAACTAACAAAGAACCCTTGATAATGGAAACACAACATCCATTCCCTAAAACAAAGCCTCACTCTCATGCCAAGTTTATGCTAGTTAGGCTCCTAAAACAGTCATTGAAGCAGACATATCTACAGTCTCAAACACATACCTTGAATCCTTCTGGAACACTCCTGGTAAAGAGAAGAACAGAATCACCATTTTCAATCACACATGTAGTTGTAACTTTCCATTCCCACCTTCTCAAATCCTCATCCTACAATGTTTGTACCCTCAGACAACTCTGGTTCCCCACAACACATTAGTGCTTCAGCTGCATCAACGTCCCTCTTAAATGGTACCGTTACAGCAAAACATACATTCAACTCAGAATGGACATACGCTAGTGAAAATCGTGAATCATTAAAATAAAGTCCATTCTTATTAGCTGCAAATTGAGAAAAGTTAAAGAGCTTTTTCAATATTTGTGTCTAAAAAATGGCAAAACATTACATTAACAAAATCATGTGAGTGGTGGGAGACGAAGGGAGATCATGAGAAGAAATACATTTAAATCTATGGTATGCACCTATAAAACTGAGCATTTAGAGTGTGTTTGGATGAAAAGAGATGGCTGGGTGAAGATAACCCTCAAAACATGGGTACATAGAACAGCTAGACAGTTGTGCAATTTGAAGGTGAAAGATTCCAAGGAGTGAGTATGACCCTTCCTTTACCCTCTTCCTAATGCCATTTGTAATGACATGCTGTTGGGCCTATGCTTGCCTACTGCTGATATCACTGGTAACCTGGACCCTGCCTACTTACTAAAGGTAGCAATTCCTGCATGTGGGGTCCTCCAGCAACCATGAAGCCAAGGACCATCTCAAACCACTTCCAGGTTGAGTTAACTGCTTGCAAGTCATTATTGAGCTGCTACGATGTATGGAGCTCCCTCTAACACTCACTGCGTTTTCAAACATCCTTGAGCATTTAAGCTACTGACTCCATGGGTGCTTGCCTGAGGACAAGCTGCAATGGAGTTGATTGCTATTCAGAAGTTCATCCCATCAATGAAAGTCATCGAACCATCTCACATTTTTGAGCCACTGACTCTACCATTGATTGCCTGTTCTTCGGGCAGACTTGGGTCATTCACTAATATAGGAAGGCAACCCATTGATTGACCACATCAAACAAGCTCTATTATCTTGTCACAGACTCGACCAATTGGTAGCCCATGACTCGACCATCTCTATACTGACTTGACGCATTGAAAAGCATCAAGAAGCCTGAATTTTATGTCTCAGTGGCCTGGTTGTATAGGTCATACAGACATTTAAGACCCTCTCTTTACCTTTTCAAAGACATTTTCAAAAACGTTAACATTGCAGTAGAGAATACTAGCCATACCCATATTTGCTTGGGATTTCATTCTCTCATTGGTACAGTTAAATCTACAAAATTTGGTGCAGATTGGTGAAACAGTGTGGAATTGTATAAGGAACAAAGCTTCACCAAGCCACAAACCCACAAACAAATGTTGACTTTTGCTGAAATCCAAAGAAAGGGGTGGAGTGTCAACATTTCATGTAGCCAATAATGTTCAGAGGGTCCTAACAGGTGAGTGTGCAAAATGTGGTGCAGATTGGTGAAACAGTGCGGAATTGTATAGGGAACATACACAAAGTCACAAACCCATAGACTTTTTCTGAAATCCAGGAAAAGAGGTGGGTTTTCCAAATGCCATGTAGCTAGTATTGCCCAGAGGGTCATAACAGGTGACTGTCCATAATGTGGTGCAGATTGGTGAAATGGTGCGGAATTGTATAGGGAACATACTCGAAGCCACAAACCCACACCCAATTTTTCCACTTTTGCTGAAATCTGGGGAAAAGGGGTGGGGTGTCCAGATGTCATGTAGCCAGTAATGTGTGGAGGGTCCTAACAGGTAACTTTGCACAGTTTGGTGCAGATTGGTGAAACAGTGTGGAATTTTATAAAGAACATATGTGTAGCCACAAGACCACAAACCCACTCCCACATTTTCACTTTTGCTGAAATCGGGAAAAGGGGTGAGGTGTCCATATGTCATGTATTCAGTAATGCCAGGAGGGTCCTAAAATGTAACTGCACAATTTGGTGCAGATTGCTGAAACGGAGTGGAGTTGTATAGGGAGCATACGCTTTGCCACAAGCCCACAAACCCACACATTTTCACTTTTAAATATTATAGGGTGGCAGTCGCCGCCCTATAGTTAAGGTGAGTTGGACTCCGATAAGAATGCCTCAAAATTCTATCATCAATAACTTTTGATTTGAGTAACAGGTCTGACCGAAATTTTGAAAGTTATTAAGGACTCATGCTCCCCTCCCCCCCAACTGCTTCTATATATAAAGCAAATCAGAACCTATGGGATTGTTCATTGTCATTTGTGCTCTTTTAAAAAAAGTTTTGCAGCCACAGACACATGTTTGGTCTGGTATTTCAACAGATGGGTTTTGAACGTTACCTATTTCTTTTTCGTGTTCCAAAGTGTGTACGTTGGATGTGCTCTATTTCTTCAAGGAGTTCTTTGGATGTTCTATGTAGGAGAATGTTATTTAAATGTTGCATTGCTAAAGCAGGACTTTTTGCATAGTAGAGTCGATGCACAAGATTCTGTATAGCAGAATGGTTTGTCACTGACATTTTGATGTGGTGGAAAATGCTTTTGCAAGCAATTCCTGAAATGCAGGCTGATGAATGTCCTTACAGACCCGTGTGGCTGCACCTGTACAGGAGTCTGTACTTTGTAAAGTTTTCATTTTGCTTTTATCTTTTAGTTTTACATAGTGATTGAGGAATTGTCAGAAAGATTTTAAGGATTGTTGGCAGGGGCGTTGCTAGGGGGGGCTAAGGGGGCTATAGCCCCTGATCTTTTCGTTGTAGCCCCTGATAGAATCTCAGGAGCTACAGCCAAAAGGCTAGCTAGCCCCCAGTCCCAACAGTTCCGACATCAGCTTAGCCCCGGGTCTTTTCCAGACCTAGCAACTCCCCTGATTGTTGGTCTACATTACTCGCTGAGCTGAAAGTCCATTTGTACACTGGACGGTTTGTTTGGGTGACATGTGCATTTGGTTCAAAGTTTTTGGGGGATTTTTTTTTCTATAAGGTTTTCTTTTGTCATAATGGTTTGATCCACCATTTCATACCCTCAACCACTATTGTCTATGGCAATTGTTTTTTATTGATCTTGTTTATAAGCGTCTTCATTGAAGTATTGTGCTGTGCTGCATGTGTCCATCCATTCACCATCACAGAAGTTTGAAAAGGTCTGTATATTGACACTGGCATGTTTAATTTAGTAAGTGGTTTCATTCTGTTTAAAATCAATATAAGCAATCTTCTCTTCAGTAGAAAAGTGCTGTCGATTAGAGCTTGCAGTAATCTTTAGTTTTCAGATGTTTTTATAAGATTGTTACGAACTCTACAGTGGAAAATGTTTCATAAAATCATTTTTTTGGATTGCTTTACCATGACTATGTTAACATTGGTAGATAGAGGATTGGGTTAGTTAGTAGGTGTGCTTTTCATTGCACATAATGTTTTACTTTTTGTTTTCGGAAGAGGGGCCTTGTCTTTTCTAGTTGTAGTTGGTTTAGTTTTGTTGAGTGAGGCAGCTAGCTCTTTGTTTTAAGATTTTCTAAAAATTGTTTTAGTGGTAGATGACTATGTGGTGTCCTTTTAGTCTTATCTGCTCTAGTTTTTCTTTCTTTTCTATGAAGTTGCTGTTGGGTAGGCATGTTGTTGTGGCTGTTGGGAAGAGAAAGGCTGCATTTAGAAGTTGTGCAATGTGTATGCATGTATGGTACATGCGTGTGTTGGTGTGATTGTAGAGATGAATAGAGTACTGTTTGATTATGAGGTGGTATATTAGGTGTGCTTGTAAAGGTTGTGGGAATATGAGTGTACAGAGGTGTAATCGTGTTGCGTTAGTGAGGAAGGCAGTGGTAGTGTGTGGAATCTGTATGGTGATTGTGCAGTTTTGAAGAACAGAGTGTATGTTGCATTGGAGGTCTGTAGATGGAAAACGCAGGAGTGTGTATTGTGGAATAGAATGGGCTAGAGAAAAAGAAATGTCAGTTTGAGAAAAGCAGTCTGGGGTAATATATATATAGTGGCACTGTGTTGCTATAATACCATACATACAACTGGTCAATTAATGTACTTAATTTGTCAGATGGGAAGGATATGCATATTTCAGTTCTTGATTGCAGTGATGTGTTTCGTTCCTGTAATTGTAAAATAAAGTTAGTGGGCATATTCGTTAATGGTGAAGTACTGTTAGGAAGGAAGGGTTATATTTATAATTGGAGGAGGAGGGGGTGAGGAAAAATGTAATAAAATTGGTGGACGGTTAAACATGGTTTCTTTTAGGTGCATTTTCTTGAAATTTAAGAATTGTGTGTGTGCATTTACAGAAGCTCTGTAACAAATTGTCAAAGCGAAGAACAGTTGATGGAAAATATTTGTAGTACAGTTTAAATGGCAGTTGTGTATAAGTTTAATGTGTTAGGAGTATATGAATACTTGCCAATGTGATGCATTATAATCTGTAGGTGGGTATGTAGTCATAGATTTTTTGTTTGCATTATGGGACTTGTAGTTGCACGTTTACCATTATATACATTGGAGTACAAGTCACAGAATGTAGCAAAAAAGTAGGACTGCATAAGCAGCTGAAGTTTGGAATGGTTTCTGTTAGGAAGTATACATGTACTGTTAATATATCTAACTGGCACACACTGAGCGCCAATTAGAAATTGTGTACAAATAAATGTTTCCTGCTTGTGCTTTGTTTCATGCAAAAGAGACACACTGCTGCTGGAAATGGAGATATGCATTTTTTTTACTTTGTTAAAAAGGCTTCCCAAGAATTATTTAGAAACGCACAGCATTACATATGTTTTTTTTCTGGAATTCATGTCACAGTTTGGAATTGTGAAGTTTAGTGATGATTTTACTTTGCATTCGGGGACTTGTAGGTCCAACTTTATAATGGGCAAAGTGAATTAGAATTAACAGAATGCAAAGGAAAAAAAGAAATACTTCAGATGCACCTATACATTGGAATGGGCACTGTTGGGATTTATGCATGTGCTGCTAATATATCAAACTGTGAGAGACTAAGTGGCATTTGAAAATGGTGTACAGGTGTATTTTATTTGGTGTTCCCTTATTTTATGGGAAAGTGATACAGTGCTGCTGTACATGCACATATGCATGTTTAACTTTGATGAAAATGTTTCTAAAAAGAAACATTTTAAAATGCAGAGCATTTTAATCGGTTGCTGCTGTAGGGTATTTTGGATAGATTTGGGGCCTAGCGGTATTTTCTTACAGCCAAAATGAAAATAATTCAGTAATAATCACTCTTTGCATTCAGATTAGATTTGGTATATAGTACTATAGTATACATACATTATTTCAGCACACTGATACGTTTAGTGGTATACATTATGTTGGTATGCGTTATTGGTGGTATTTATGGGTGAGCATAAATCCTTTGTTTTATATATGTGACCACAATATCCAGAACCTCTTATTTTTGTTTAGTTTGTTCGTGTGATCACTAGAGAGACCTCAGGCTTGCATTTCAGAAACACCACATTTCCAATTGGAGTGCCACCATGGGCTGTTCTCACTGACTTATCTACGGCAGCATATGTGGTATTTATCACCAACTTATTTACGTTTGGTGAGCTATGTCCAGGGCCTCTCTTTCTGCTGACTCATAGACCTTCGGCAGCAGGCTATTTCATTTTGTTATTATTATGTTCCATTCAGAAAACACACCCACACTTATACACTGAATGGATTCATGCACACAGCTACCGCCATGTCTTATCTTTTAGCAACTTTTAAAAAATGACAATTGCACTGTGCAAAGATCTTCCCATATTACCAGTGTTATAATGATAGATGCACAAAGGACAAGATAAAAATGAAACACACTTCCCACCTGCTTTCAGATACATTTTTTTTGTATTATAAAACTTGCATTTCAACACGAGCTTACTCTTTTTTTACAGAAATAAATGGAAAACTCACAGTAACAACATTATCTGTAACAAAATGAAAAGAGAGTGGCGAGGAACAAGAATTCAATTTGCAACATTAAACATGTGGTTAAAACACAGGAATCTCGTCTCCTACTCTGACTGAATATTTTCGCACACATACGCACAGCTCCCACACTTCAGCGAGATAATTACCAGGCTTGTTCAGCATGTAACTTCTTTGGCTGGTCGCCTTCTGGAGGGGTTCACCCAGCAAGGACAAGCATTTGCTGTCACTCAAACTGGGACTTGTTGACTGGCAATCCCAGCCTCTGTAGCAGTATTGAATCTGCTTTAGGAATCAGGCATCCCCAGCTATCAACCCAGTCCTTCTTCAAGCTGTGTCAAGATGTCTTCTGCCTAGCTTCTTCCCTGAGATTATACAAGAAAACTCTGGTTACCTCCTAGCAAAGGATCCTAAACAATAAAATTCTATCATGTCCTATCCACCCTCTACACACAATAGAAATATTTTACAGTAAGCAACTGTAACAAAACTGATTTCCTGCTATTCGAATCCTTGCTTCCTGCAAATACTGTGGACAAAGCAGCACAGAAAAACAAGAAAAAAAAAATCTTCACACAGTCTGAAATGAGATTTAGCCTGCCTCATTTTGCAGTGGAGAACACATTATATTATTAAGAAGTTAGAATCATGTTAGTACGGTTAATTATATTAGTTCATTCATCTTCGAATGTGTCTCTTGCAACATAGGCATTTCAGATGAAAAGAAAAAAAAATTGTTTGCATTTTGAATATGAAAAATAAAATGCGCTTTTAAATGAGAAAATGGTTTGTTTTTAACCTGTGTAGCCTGTCTTCATTTACATATCCATATGTTGCACTGGCAACACATAGGTTGAAGCAATTGCATTAAACCCATGCAGTGGCGCTGCATAAAAAATAATGCTCAATAACCCATGTCTTGCTGTACCACATTATATCAATGCACCAAACCCATGCAGTGGCGCTGCACTTCAAAAAAACATGCTATATATTGATCCTGTGCAGTGGTGCTGCGCTCTGTGCTCCCAAAACACGCTAAACAATCCTACATATACCCTCCTTTTTTTTAGAACTTGGCTACGATCCAAGCCAATATTAAAAAAACAACCTGCTTCTTTTCTTCTTTTCAAAATGCATGTGTATTGGGATATCTTTCTCTTCCTGACGTAGCTACTAAAATTAGCAACATTTTCATTTTTACTGATAGTACAATCAACCATCCACCCATCATTAGCACCAGGACAGCCAAACCCACTATAGAGCGTTCTCCCCAGGTTCCCCAATTCAATCTTTCCACTTCTATTATACCCAGGTTACTAACTGTAATATTGTTTTTTTTTTTTAAATTCATTCTCATTACATGTTTTTCTTTGTGATTCAATGAAAACTCCACATCCGGATCTATTGGAAATGTGTCCCTTTGAAAAAAATCAATGTTTTCTACTTGGCTTTCCCAAATATTGTTTGTTACATGAAACAATGTTAACCCTCCAATTGACACAATTGTATCCTTCGGAACCTGCAAGTAAAAAACATTATATTTCACCTGTTTAACCACATATGTTCCATGATTCAAATGTATTATTGTCATGTTCTTTAAATAGGTGCTGACTAACCATTTACCTCTGACCATCTTAGACTGTGCCAATTCTTCACTCCCCATATTGCTAATGATCACTTCACATCCTTCTGATACACTTGGGTCAGATCTCAAACCACAAATAGCGTCTGTGGCATCAGGAACAAACAGTTTACCCGGGCACATATAGTTTTGTTCTTTAAATTTGACACACGTTTCCAAGTTTGGTATCAAGTAAACTTCAGGTTCCCACGATTGAAATGCCACTACTTCTGGAGTCTTAATCTTAAGAAATGTGTCCTCTTGCCAAAATCCCACATTGTGTACCCACTTGGTCTGATAAATAAGTTCAGGAGCCACATATGGGATGCATAGTAAAACCCCATCTCCAACCTCTCCAAGTCCACATATAATGGCATTGCATTACCCATTTCAAATGCAATTTTTACTTGTAGCACATCAATCTCCCTCCTGGTCAACCTTTCTATCATTTGATGAATAATATCCTGTGAAACAAAATACAATGGTATACGTCCTTGAATCAATTGTGAAATTGCAGCTTGTAGTTCTCTCATATAATTTATCAATAGTCTATCCACAGGACTCATTATATTCAAAATCTCACTGAGTGTTTTGTCATGCTTAATAATTAACTTAGTTGCTCGTTGCATCACATCCGCCTGTTCATTCAATATGATCGCAGTTTCATTTATGAACCTTACTTGTTCATCCAATCCCCCTCTGATTCCATCTAATGTTTTTTGTATTATTTCTAGGTCAACACTCAGTTGTTGTGCTTTAGTGCTTAGTGTCCCTACTGAAATAGCATTGGCTGTTGATATTGTGGTACCTATTATGGCTCCAATTATAGACATTACCAATGATATCGCCAGCATCACGGCTCCTCTCTTTCCTCTCCTCTTCTTAATGTTTGCTGGATTCACAAATGTTTTCTCCAATTGTATCAATTTATCTCTTATTGACTGCTTAGAGTCCTCTTTTCTTATTTCCAGCCACTCTTTAGTCTGTGCAATCTTAATTCCGGTATTGTTCAAATGTTTTTCAATCAAAATCCCCGGATTCAATGGTATGTAGATATTTTGGAAAATCATCCTTCTATCACTCATGATGAATCCTGGTGCCTCTTCTACCGCGATACCAGATGCCGGTCCAGGTTCAAAGACAACCTGTGCTTCTGAATTTTTTAAGATCCCTCCGAATATCATCATCATTAACCATATTGTTGGTGTCTTCTTCAATGCTGATCGCTTTGCAGCCTTGGTATTTGCCCCCCTTCGGGGCTTTTCTGGAATCCGTCCACGTGGGCTCCAGGACTCCATCGTCTCCCATGACCTCCGGTACAAATATGTTAATATTCTAAATCAAATAGAAAAGAAACAGATTCAGTATATAGCACATTACCGACTTCACCCTTTTGCCAAAATAAAACACGCTTTGTAAAATATTTAGATTTTTTTCTTTCGCCTGCTGAAATTAAGCACAGGTTATAGAGAAAAAGCATACATAAAACAACATTCAATGTTTAATGCATTTTCATCCTGCACACCAACTCCAGCTTCTATTTTTTTTTTATTTATTTACTTTTTATATTATTTATATTTTTTATATATATTTACATATATTACAGTGTTTATGTACCATTTCAACCATCTTTTTTTTAACTTCTCTGTCACTGCCTCCTGACTAGACATATTCACTCGACCTTTTTATGTTCAAGGGACTTTATCTGTTTCTACATGCTCCAGCTGCCTGATCTCGTGTCTGGGATGGCATGGCTTAATCTGATTTACATGCACAAATTGCTCTATTGTTGTTTCACCTTCAGTCTTTAAAATTATATAAACTACAGGAGAAACCTTATCTATAATTCGAAATGGCCCCTGCCAGGCTGCTAGAAATTTAGAATTTTTCTGTTTACTTTTTCCAAAATGAAACTTAAACACCTGATCCCATACACTGTATTTTCTCACTGATGTTCTTTTATCGTAGTATGACTTTGCACTGTCAGCAGCTCTTTCTAGATTTCTCTGCACAAAAGCAAATGCATGTTGCAAATGCTTCCTCAATTCATCAATGTACTCATGAACTGTGGATGCACTCACAAGTGTCTGCTCATGTGTTCTGGGTAGTAGGTGTTGTGGTAACACCATTTTCCTACCTGCTAATACCTCATGTGGACTAATACCTGTTGCTTTGGCAGGAGTTGATCTGATTGCCATCAAAACCAATGGTAAACGTAAATCCCAGCTGGAACCTGCTTCTGCCACAAATTTCTTTAATATGTCCACAACAGACCTATTGCTCCGTTCAACTCCACCTGAAGAGGCTGCCCGATATGCGATATGTAGTTTCCTTTTCACACCCAGTATTTGCCATACCTTACTCATTAGAGTACTTGTGAAATGACTTCCTCTGTCTGACTCAATTCTTTGTGGCAACCCAAACCTTGAGAACACATGGTTCACCAGCAATGTGGCTGCTGTTTGTGCACTACAATCTGGTGCAGGAATACATTCAATCCACTTCGACATCAAACATATCACACTTAAAATGTAACAGTTTCCTCTGCTCGACCTTTTTA
This sequence comes from Ambystoma mexicanum, assembly GCF_040938575.1. Lineage (NCBI taxonomy): Eukaryota > Metazoa > Chordata > Amphibia > Caudata > Ambystomatidae > Ambystoma > Ambystoma mexicanum. Next base: position 291,923,067 of record NC_090933.1, on the reverse strand, counting down.
AAGGGCCTACATAGTCTATTTGCAAATCTGACCATGGAAGAGTTAGGCCTCTTTTCATCAATGGTGCTCTATGCATTGGTGAAGCAGGTTTAAATTGGGCGCATACTAGACATCCTCTAGTATATAATTCCACATCTTGGGACATATGTGGCCAGTAAGCATAATCTTTTAGTATTTCCAATGTTTTTTGTGAACCTCTGTGGCCTGCAGTTATTGCATTATGTGCATGTTGCAGCATTAGCCCTCTGAATAAAAGGGGTACCACCCACTGTATTTGTCCTGTTATGGACTCTCTAATCATGAGTCCATCTTGCAGTCTAACTCGTTTTTTATTCTTTAATAGCACCCTCAACTCTTCTTTTCCCATACAATCATTTTCTGTTAAAGGGTTTTGTTCAGGATCTATCAAATGATTATAATAGATTCCCAAAATTCGATCATTCTTTTGTGCCTCAATCAAATCTTGGTCTGGCATATCATGACCCCACTGTACCACTGGTTGATCTACCCCCTTTGGTGCTTTAGAACGTGTTACTGCATCAATTTGTATTTCACCCAGTAAATCATCTATAGGTAGCAATTCTCCCATCACAGCCCCAATTTTAGCCAGGTGGTCTGCCTTATCATTTCCCTCCTTATCCTCTCCGGGTGTTTTTAAATGCCCACAAATTTTTCTCCAGTATATTGTCAAATCATTTTCTGACACCAATTTGTCTATGGCTTGTATCATTTTTCCATGTTTAAGTGGCTTTTTGTTGTATGTAACCATGCCTCTCGCTTTCCAGCCAGGTAAATACTCCACAAAGCTATTTCGTGCATAGTCAGAATCATTCACCAGGACAATTTCACTAAATTTATTATCAACTGCAGTAGCAATTGCTTTATAAATGGCCGCCAATTCTGCCACTTGACTGCTTCTAGCTCCAATCCTCATCCCTACACTGGGGAGGCCTTCACATTTCAACCTGACATTCCCTATTCCTGACACTAATTGTTTATTACTGTCATTTTCAATGTGAAAAGCACAACCATCCACATATACAGTTGGCAGATCCTTGCATGTTTTTTCATCAAAAGCTTTGTGTGGTGATTGTTCAAATTCCTGCAAACTAGGTTCCACTTCCATTTCGTTTGATACTTGTTCAGCTGCGCAGTCATCTAAGTCAGCTCACCCTTGAGCAATTAGGCTCTTTTTATTTTGTCCATATCTCACTCTTACAGGAAAACCTTGTAATGCCAGCGTCCATGAAGTGATTCTGGACTGCGCTAGATTACCTGACCTAATTCTTTTACTCTCTAAAAACTGCAAAGGTTGATGATTTGTTTCAATAATCACCTTTTCTCCCTGAACAATAGGGCGGAAATGTTTGGGCGCCCACACAGTAGTTAATAGGGCCTTTTCACATTCATTGAATTTCATTTCAACTTGGGAAAATGCTTTACTTGCATATGCAATGGTTTTGTGATTCACATCATGTTTTTGTGATAACACTGCTGACATACAATGTTCATAGAACCCTATTTCTATAAAGAAATCCCTACCCCTTATGGGATATGCTAAACATGGTGCCTTTACAAGACATTCCTTCTATTTAGCTACTGCCTCAGGCTGCTCTTTTTCCCATATCCATGGTGTATTCAGTTGAAGCAGTTTAGTCAATGGTTGAGTGATTTCAGCATAATTTTGAATGAACTTTCTGTTATAGCCTATCATCCTTAATAAACTTTTTACCTCTTTCACATTTTTAGGGTCCTTTAGTTTTTGTATGGCCTCTATTTTATTCTTTCATCATCAAAATGGCTTTTCAGGCTTTCATTTTTTATCAGGACATCATCCACATAAACTATGGTTCCTCTTTCCGCTGCATCTGGCATGGCCTTTCTCAAAAATATACCAAATTCATTCCCACTATTGATGTACCCGAATGGAGCTCTAAGCCAGGCGTATTGAGTCCTGTCAAATGTAAAGGAAAATAAATTCTGTATCTCCTCTGCCAATGCACACACCAATATCCAGAGGTGAGATCTAATGCGGTAAACACTTTTGAACCATGTACCTGAGCTAGGCCCTGATCAATGAATGGCAGTGGCCATCTGGATACTGGCACTCTTTTATTTAACTCCCCCAAGTCTGCACATAGCCGCCATTGACCATTTGGCTTTAACACACCTAAAATAGGTGTATTGGATGTGCTATGAATGGGCCTGATGATTCCCCGAGCTTGCAAATTATTTATAATCTCTGCTAATGATTCTAAACATGCCAGCGGTAGTCTATACTGGTGTACAAATACTGGACTTCTGCTACACCCTTCCGGAAGTGTGGCACATGTAAATCAGTTAAACCACAATCATAAGCATCTTTTGCAAATACATCTTTAAATTCCATAAATATCTTTCTCAGTTCGTTCCTATCCTCATCGTTGTCACACGCATCTGCTAAGGAGATCTGCTCTTCTACCATTTTGGAAAATTCTGGAAAATCTTCTGGTAAGGGAATCTCGGCGCTTTCCTCTAACTGTGTGGCTGTGTCTTTTTGTAAAGCTGCCACTTTTAAATGTTTTGTCATATCAGCTTCCACTTCAAAGGGCTGATTTTCTGTTTTATTTTCATTTAAATTAAATGTTATGTAATCCTCTTGATGGCAGCACACTGTCTCATTTGAATCATAAGGATACACAGAATGAATTTTAAATATTCCTTTGGGCTGAGAGTCCAGGGGTTCTGGCAACTCACCCTTGGCATCTACATACTTTTCAGGGATATTTCCAATCACCATGTTATTTAAATCTGCCATATAATGTAATTTTTGTATGGCCATTCCTAATGGGGGTTTTTCCTCTAAATGAATATCCTGACAACCTTTATTATTTACCATAATTTTTACAGATCCTTCACCAATATCTACCAATGGAATGTATTCATAATCCAGGCCTTGCTGTTTTATGAATTCATTCAGGCATACACATGCATCAGAGTCTTTCATCTGCTGTCCATTTTTGCATTTCAGTGTTATTGCAAACTGTTTTGTAAATGCAGGAATAATAGTATCTTTCCTCATTTGTAATTCGATTGCATAAGGAACCAGTTGTGCACAATGATAATCCCTTCTTTTGTCTTCAAATTCAGGTGCCGGCCCACCTAGGCGTGACCATATTTTTTGATTAAGGAAATATAACACCATACACATTCTGTGCATGATGTAATTGCCCATGTAAAAGTCATTTTGTGCTCCACTCACTATCCATACATTATGGTAAATTGTTTTCTGCCCAATGCTAATTTTAAGCATGCATCTGCCTGGAATTCGGTTTTCAAAGTCTGGACTGTCCAACCCAGAAACATATTGGTCTTTAATCCTAAATTTTGGGATCTCTTCCCTCTCCATTATCTTTTGCAACAATTTCTCATTAATGAAGCTCCTCTCCTGTTCAAGCGCTAAAGTGGCTTTTATTGTTTAAAACAGTCTTTTATACCAACATGAACCCATGGTTGCTCATCTTCCATCCATGTGTATTTCAGCAAGAGTGGTAATGTGTTTTTCTGAATCTGTTTTAGGAGCAATATTCTGTTTGCTTGTTTTCTCTTTTAAATAAAAACGTAATGTGTGCTCATCTATGGCAGTCTGCCAATTTTTCCTTGGGTCCAAGTATATTTGCATAGGTAGTTTTTCATTGTCGCTCTGCATTTTGTCTTGACAAATTAATATAACCGTGACACTAGGTATGCAACTATTCTGGAGATATACCTCCACAGCATCATTTGTTTTGGCAACGGTGTGACATTCATTTATGTTGCTGTTTTGTGATTTTAGTTTCTTAGGTCTCAATGGTTTTTTGGTTAAGGACCACAGCACTCCATTCACCCCATCTATGAGAGGAGACAATCTTTTCAGGCAATCTGTCCCCATCAGAAATGGAATTTCACAAATAGATGTGATCAATACCTCTTGTTTCATGCTGTGCTTTCCTATTTTTATGTCAACCTCAGTTACACCTATGATGGGCACCTCCTCCCCATTAAGGTTATGCACTAGACCTTGATTTTCCTTCACTGTGATCTGATTCTGTGGGGGTCTCCCTTCATTGATACTCTTTACCAGCTCCTTGGACATAATTGTGGCCTGTGCGCCAGTGTCAATCATTGCAAATGTTTGGCATTTTTCTTCTACAGTGATGGGTGCATAATATCTGTCCTCAACTTCCTCCAATACACATAAGAAGTGTGAATTCTTACTGATTTCAGGGCTCACCTTTCTCAGGCCTTTTTCACTTTTGGCTAAGCACATTGGTAAATGGAAAGACATTTTTCCTTCCTTTTTACCCATTTCTGCGCGAGAGACTTTATTCATTTCTCCATGTTCAGAGGTTTTTTGGAGTGTGGCCACTGTTCGCCCACCCATCTGGGTATCATCAGGGACCACATTACAACCCTCCAACTGAACATGTGTAACACCATCATTTAGTAATTTGTTATTGTTTAATTCTGTGCATTTGTGATCATTTAGTGTTTTACCAGCCCTTTCAGTTTCTTCAAAAATATGTGGCTCAAAGAATTCTTCAGGTGATTGATTTGTACCCTCCTTTTGAGTATTTCCTTTTTCTGTCTGTGTTTGTTCACCGTTTTGACTGTCCAGGGAAGGAGCTATAGCATCCCCACTTACTCCCTGTTCACTGGTATTCCCCATGCGTCATTTTTTTAAAATCTGTCTCTTTGTTCTCTTGGAGTTTCAGGTTTTCTTATTTCATTTGTACAAATCTCCAATGTTTGATTTAGCTCTAGGTTAAACCGTACCTCTCTTTTAGAATTATTTGCACTTTCTATTACATGTTCATTCATTGGTGCTTTCACTTTTACATCATTAGGCATCTCAAGAGTCATTATGCAAAATTACATTAGGGCAATCTGTCTTTTCGGCATTGTAGGTATCATGAGTACTTAGTCACTTTTCAGAAGAAGCCCCCCGGTTATTGCTATGGCCATCAGCCCCCTCTTTGGATGGTTGTTTTTGCACTGTATAGAGCTTCCCTATTTGCTCGGCTAACATTTTCACTTGGGCCTCGAGGCACTGGAACTTTTCCATCTCTCTAGAATCCTCTTTCTGTGGCCTAGGTTGATATTGGTTGTTTTCCCCCTGATTGGATCTATTCTGATACCTCTCAGGTGAGTGATTTCTATTGGGATGGTTCCTGAACTCTTGATTCATTTGTGGAGGGGAGCGGGGTGCACCCATCCTTTGGTTGTAGTCCCCTGGTGGGGAATCATTGTACTGACGTGTAGTATAATTCATGTTCTGTTTCATGTCCTGTCTCTCATGATGTGGGTACTGACCCCTATGTTGATTCCCATTATCAGCAAATCGATCCACATATCGGGGTTTATCCTGATTACCATATATCATGGTGTTGGGATCAAATCTGCTCTGTGTCCCCAATGTCTGGTAGGGACCATCATTTCTTTGATCTTGATTTTGTCTTTGGTTCTTATTCATACCTGACATATCAGGCCGATATCCTGCCCGGGGTCTATCCCCTAAATACCTTGGGCTGATGTAGCTCTCCCTATTACTAGGATCATGTGATTGGAACATTGGTGCAGAGTGTGATGACCTTTGTTGATTAGCCCTTTGTTCAGGTGCCGAATTATTTTTGCCTGGACTTTGAGCAGACTAAAGGGACATTTTGGCTGACCTTATCTCCATCACTGTGGCTGAGGGTTCTTTAGATTTAGGTCTAGTATCTTTCATTTTATCACTGTCTCTACCCTGACAATAGAGTACCTCATATAGTTTTGTGCTTTGATGTACAATCCATTCAAGGGACTTGTCACGGTCAAATTCACGGACCAATTGTGATATGATGTCTTTCTGTAGTCCATAGAAGTAGACAGTTTTAAACTCATTGGAATTGGGGTCAAAAGATACATCAAAGCGAGAAAATGCCCTTTTTAAGTCCTGTAAAAATTGGCGAGGGGATGTGTTAGGCCCAGCAGTGATTGTGTAAGCGACTTTCTTTGCCTCCTGCAATGACTGAAAAGGAGAAAAATGACGCCTAATTTCTTTTTCAAACTCCACCCATGTCATATTCTGCTGTTCTTTTAATCCCCTTATGATGCTGGCCGTCGGGGCATCTAAGGTTAAATGAAAATATTGTCTGTACTGTTCCTTAGGTATCTGGAGTGCTTTAAAAATGTCATGAACCGCTTCTAAGTGATCCTCAATGCAGCATTCCCCTCCTTTTTTAAATGGTTTGATCAGGGCTCTAATGGATTTCATTATCTTTATGGGGCTACTTGTTGCAATACATGGATTTGCACCACTTTGTGATTCAATCCTGGTTTCAGGTGTATGGGATTGGTGGCTGCCCCCAATGGGAGTATCAAATCGCCCAAGGGCGCTGCAACCTAGTTCAGTCACCGGCCCAGTCACTGGAGCACTAGCTCTTTGGGCAGAACTAGAATTCACCTCCACTCCATTGAATGTAGTACCCTGCCGCCTCTCCTGGGATCTGGCAGTGCACATTTGTTGTTCGAAGTCTTTGCACTTTTTAAGGAGCCTGCGTGCTTCATTTTGCAGATAGTTCTTTTCATCACTCATTTTATTTATTACCTCCTGCATGTCGCACATTTGCATTTGGCATTCATTGAATTCTTTGTTTCTCTTGTCTTTTTCTTGAATCATTTTAACCATTTCTTGCTCTGCACCTTGGAGATCACTTTCTTTTTCAAAATTTTCTTTTTGTAAAATCTGCATTTCTGAAACAATCTCATCTTTATCCTGTCTAATGTGGTCCACTAAGGCTTTTAAGTGTACCAATTCTTGCTCACTGTCCTCAAATTGTTTCTTGCTTTTGGACAACTGAGCATCAAAATCTCTGCATTTTAATTGCATGTCTTTTTGGCATACATTCAATTCTGCTCTTAACATCTCCTCTTTTTTGCTTGCCCCATCTAAATCAGTCTTTAACCTGTTAATTAGCTGGTTATCATTTTCTTGCATTCGCAGGGACCTATTCAAAATAAACCAGATCTTGGTGCATAGCCGTATTAAACAGTCTTTCTCTGCAGTTTTATCGGCTGCATTCAATAACCTTGTAAGGCAGACCTGAATTATGCTGACTTCCGCAAAAATATTGTCTAGTTTTTCTTTCTGCACCTCACCCTGAATGTGGTCATGCCATTCCAAGGTACTGTTCGATGACCATGTCCCATGTGCAAACAACTTTGCCTCTAAATATTGCACTAGGTCTGAGAATGTAGTTTCCCTTTGTGACATTCTGAAATTCGTTTTTAGTAACACACTGTTATTATAAAATGGGTTCCCTTAATGTACAGATGGCAGTGTGAAACACACTTGCCACGCCCAGTAGGTGCTCTGTGATCACTTTCCTGGCCAACGCACCATAAATATGTAGGGTATTTTGTATAGATATGGGGCCTATTGGTATTTTCTTACCACCAAAATTAAAATAATACAGTAATAATCACTCTTTGCATTCAGATTAGATTTGGTATATAGTACTATAGTATACATACATTATTTCAGCACACTGATACATTTAGTGGTATACATTATGTTGGTATGCGTTATTGGTGGTATTTATGGGTGAGCAGAAATCCTTTGTTTTATATATGTGACCACAATATCCAGAACCCCTTATTTTTGTTTAGTTTGTTCGTGTGATCACTAGAGAGACCTCAGCCTTGCATTTCAGAAACACCACATTTCCAATTGGAGTGCCACCATGGGCTGTTCTCACTGACTTATCTACGACAGCAAGCTATATGTGGTATTTATCACCAACTTATTTACGTTTGGTGAGCTATGTCCAGGGCCTCTGTTTCTGCCGACTCATAGACCTTCGGCAGCAGGCTATTTCATTTTGTTATTATTATCCTCCATTCAGGAAACACACACACACTCATACACTGAATGGATTCATGCACACAGCTACCGCCATGTCTTATCTTTTAGCAACTTTTAAAAAATGACAATTGCACTGTGCAAAGATCTTCCCATATTACCAGTGTTATAATGATAGATGCACAAAGGACAAGATACAAATGAAACACACTTCCCGCCTGCTTTCAGATAATTTTTTGTATTATAAAACTTGCATTTCAACACGAGCTTACTCTTTTTTTACAGAAATAAATGGAAAACTCACAGTAACAACATTATCTGTAACAAAATGAAAAGAGAGTGGCGTGGAACAAGAATTCAATTTGCAACATTAAACATGTGGTTAAAACACAGGAATCTCCTCTCCTACTCTGACTAAATATTTTCGCATACATACGCACAGCTCCCACAACTTCAGTGAGATAATTACCAGGCTTGTTCAGCATGTAACTTCTTTGGCTGGTCGCCTTCTGGAGGGGTTCACCCAGCAAGGACAAGTATTTGCTGTCACTCAAACTGGGACTTGTTGACTGGAAATCCCAGCCTCTGTAGCAGTATTGAATCTGCTTTAGGAATCAGGCATCCCAAGCTATCAACCCAGTCCTTCTCCGAGCTGTGTCAAGATGTCGTCTGCCTGGTAGCTTCTTCCCCAAGATTATACAAGAAAACTCTGGTTACCTCCTACCAAAGGATCCTAACCAATAAAATTCTATCATGTCCTATCCACCCTCTGCACACAATAGAAATCTTTTACAGTAAGCAACTGTAACAAAACTGATTTCCTGCTATTCGAATACTTGCTTCCTGCAAATACTGTGGACAAAGCAGCACAGAAAAACAAGAAGAAAAAAAAAAATCTGCACACAGTCTGAAATGAGTTTCAGCCTGCCTCATTTTGCAGTGGAGAACACATTATATTATTAAGAAGTTAAAATCATGTTAGTACGGTTAATTATATTAGTTAATAAATCTTCAAATGTGTCTCTTGCAACATAGGCATTTCAGATGAAAAGAAAAAAAAATGGTGTGCATTTTGAATATGAAAAATAAAATGCGCTTTTACATGAGAAAATGTTTTTTTTTTAACCTGTGTAGCCTGTCTTCATTTACATATCCATATGTTGCACTGGCAACACATAGCTTGAAGCAATTACATTAAACCCATGCAGTGGCGCTGCATAAAAAAAAAATACTCAATAACACATGTCTTGCTGTACCACATTATATCAATGCACCAAACCCATGCAGTGGTGCTGCACTTCAAAAAAACATGCTATACATTGATCCTGTGCAGTGGTGCTGCGCTCTGTGCTCCCAAAACACGCTAAACAATCCTACACTGCTTCATGTGAGCAGGTGATGAATGCTGAACTGCACAGCATTTGCTAGAGTGGTTGAAAAAGAAAAATATGCTTATTGCAAACCTTATTACAGGGTAAGTAGCAGGAACCCTGCATATATATATATACATATATATATTTATATATTTGTGAAAGAGTTCAAGAAAACATTTTTTTTTATATAAGCATACCTGTACTATATTTTCTTGGATGCAGATCTTGGTGAATCTGGAAATAGAAATGTTGGCCAGTCTCACAGTAGTTTTTGTTGCAGATGTGTTTTATTAGGAGATTTATACTGTGAGCGTTCAAGTGTACATGTGAAGTGTTCAAGAGAGATCACAGGCTTAGGTGTAGAGGTTTTGGATGTGATTGGTGGATGGATGTGTGACTGTTTGAAAGCAGCCAATGAGGCAGTGTTAAGAACATGGAAGTGGAAAGGGTAGAAGGGCTGCCCTGTGCAAGTGGGTCTGCCAACACCGTGGCTGTTCGCGGACTGCACATGCCACATCCAGGCCTTTTGTGGATGGCTGCTGTGGGAAAGGTACTGTGAGGAGTAGCCAGTCAGGTTTGCTGGGTGTGGTGTAGAAGACCAGAGAGGGTAGTAGGAGGTTTGTTTGCAGGAGTTGTGAGATCTCTCATAAAGGCTAAGGTGATGTCCTTGAGAATGCCATCTTTTGAGAATGATAATATCAATTCTCAGGGTGTGCATTTTTTTGTCAAGATGGAATTCACTTCACAGATGTCAGAAATGCAATTCTCCTTTATAATTTAAGGAATGCATTGAAGAGGTTCATCTAAGGAAGAAAAAAAAACATAAAAGCAAAAAAAAAAAAAGTAAAAAGTTGTTTGTTTCCAAACCCCACAACCAAAAAAAGTTATTTTTGGAGGCACCTCTAAAGATTAAATCGATTAAATAGCTGTCATTGTGTTTAATTTCCCTCCCCACATCGATGAATTGGACAAACTGTCCGCAGACACAGCGGTAGTCTGTGGGCAGCACGTGCCACATCTGGGTCTTTTGAGTTTGCCTAGCATGAAAAGGGGACTGCGGAGGCCACAGGCAGGCGGGGTAGGAGGGTCAGCCAATCGGTTTACTGGGTGCGGTGTACACGAAGAAAGGGTAATAGGAGTTTTGTTAGTAGGAGTTGTGAGAGGATTGAAAATGGCTATGGCAATGACTTTTAGCAGGCAGAGTGTTTGGATTATGGGCGACTCCTGGGTCTACTGGGTGAAGGTCCATGCTGAGCACTGTGGAATAGACAAAAATCATGGATTTCCTGAGTTGGAAATGTTCTGGTATGGAGTGCGTGACATGAAGTTGGTGGACTCGCTCAAACTTTGTGCAAATATGCTACGATTGAAGCATGCAGACATTACTATTATTATTGATTGTGTTGGTAGCATTTTGGGTAATGTGACTGGAATATCATTACAGTTTGCAATGAAGGACACATTAGGAAGTTCAAAGAAATGTTCCCTAATTGCAAAATAATTATTTCTTGAATTGCCCAGAGACAGATGTGGTTGCACTACAGTTCATTTGGTCCGCAAATGGAAAAAGCAAGGCGCAACATTAATAAAACGGTGTGTGTTTTTGTTCGGGATGTTGGCTTGACATTGTTCCATAATGATAATATTAAATTTGATAAGGCCAACATTTTTCAGCGAGATGGAGTAATTGATCTGGGTAATCAGATTTTTGTGGAAAACATTGAAAATGCTTTAAAACAGTTTTTGTGAAAGTTAGAAGAAATAATGAAAATCATTGAAATGTTTTCTTACTTTAGTTTGTAAAACCCAACATTTAAAAACAAAATTCAAACCAAAAACCCCCAAAAAACATTATTTTAAGAGCCACCCTTTTTTAACGCAAAACAATTACAATGTTTCCAATTGCCCCAGGCCTGACATTTTTAAATTTCCACTGACTACCGCACTGTCCACACACTTAGCGGGATGCACGGAGGCCTGTGACTTATTTTCCCACTTCTATTTTGTTAACTGTGAAAGGTGGCTCCTAATGGAACCTTTTTTTAAATTTTGTATTTTTTTGCCACTTTTTCTCAGGAGAGGGAAGGTCGGGGAGAGAAAGGGCACCAACCACAGGGATGAAGGGGCAGGTTAGAGAGAGGAAGATGTTAGATGGGCCTTAATAAGTTAGGTGGGAGTGTTTCTCATGCTCCTTGACAGCAGCATCGAAAGCACTCTAAAAACTGCCCCCACATACAGATCGGAGCTTCACAGTAGATGCATAGAACTGTGACCCTTGAAAGGTAAGGGACAACAGCGTTTTGTATGGTCTATAATGCCACTGCTGGGATCCTCTGCCCCAAAGGAGTATCCTTTGTGGTGACAGGAGCATATGAAAATGATGGGGTGGGGTGCTCTTAACTGAGAAAGGTATTGCCTTTCTCAGAGCACTCTGTTGGGTCAATTTGGTGTGGCGCCTCTTGGAAGCAGTCCCATAGAATACAAGCCAGGCTTCTTGTGACTGAGTACAACTTTGCACTAAGTGCATTGAACCTTGTTTGAATGTGCCTTTGTAACATCTCCAATGGTGGTGAAAAACTGCCAATCCCAGGACTCACTCTGCGTACTGGTGACAGGGGCTTCCTCCACTTCATCCGCTTCTTCTTCTTGATCCTTTTTTGTATCAGTGCACATGTTAACCTCTTCAGGCTCTCCAAGTTGTTGAGGTGCTGGGGGAGGTTGGGAAGCAACGATGGCCATAGGAGATGCCATTGCAGCCGTTTTTCAGAGATTTGAAAGCAGATGGTTTCCAGATGTTCTCTCCTGGATAGCCAGATTGAGAATGAGGGAAAGTAATGGGTGTTCCCTTTAGAGGAACTGTCCGTGGACAGTCGTGTTGTTCGGGGACTACCTAGTCGGAGTTGGAAAGTTGTGAAAAGCTGACAGATGAAAGTAGAATGGGCCTGCAAGCTGTGCAAGGGGTAACGTTTCTGTTTGAAACACCCTAGATTGGCTGTAAAAGAACTTTCAAACTGTCTGTGCCTTTACAATGCGCGTGTGCAGTCACATGATGATGTCCCCATATGTCCCCGGCCCTGATGTCCATCCCTGGGCACTCTTCGGGCATGTAATGTTAGCACCCATGCACTGGATGTCCATCAGACAAGTGCAGGGCCACGGACTAATTAAAAGTGCTCCATGTTGACATGGACATGTCCGGAAATCCTGCATGTCCGGGGGCAGCTCCATTATGAGTATGAACATACAGTCGGACTTTTAATCAGTGGTTTAACCCAAGTAGTTAATGATAGGTCTCCCGATCACCCCACACATCTTCTTACCAACACTGTAAGCACAACCCCTTGTAGGAACTTTTCTTCATAAATAATGTTATATGTGAATAAAACATTTACATATATGTGTGGGTAGTCATCTTCTAAAGTTTCTAAATATATATTAAGTGTAATTTTTCTAAACAGTTATTGTAACATTTTCTATACTTTTTATTCATTAATACATATAAATGTGACTACTTTAAAAAGGTAAATAAATATGCAAACAATGTTTTTTTAAGAACAGGTTTATTTGGGGAGGAATGTGGTTGTGGGTTCTCTTTTTCTTTTACTTTGAACACATGATAGATCTTCTTCCTTAGCCCAATTATGTGAATTATTACTGTCAATAATTTGTCTTAAATTTCCAATGTCCTTTTTCATTGATTATACTTTTTTTTTAACATTAATTAAAAGTTGTTTTTTTTTCTGTTAATGTATCCATGATTAGTTTTGTGGGTAGTTCTTGTAGTGCTTCTACTTTAATTTGTCTTGATACTTGAATGAAGTCTTCATCTGTTTGAAAATATTTGAAATATTGTTAAACAATTGAAGATACAATACACTTTAAATATGTGTGTTGGTTTGTATAGACATTTAATAGTAGTTAGATATACTACATATCTGTGTTCCTTAAAATATTATTGTTAGTCTCATTTTACATACATTTAAATAATGAATTCACAAAATCCTGAATGTGGGGTATTTTCTTCTGGTTCCTTTTTTTGAGCATCTCCTTCCTTAATGCCTTCCTCTGTATGATAATTATCCTCCAGCCATTCAATGTAGTTTTCCATTTTACTCTGGTAGAAAGAAATACTGCTTATCACATCAGATATTATAGTAAGCAATGGAGGAAGAGTACAAGAGGCGAGAAGCTGGAATTTCTTGTATTTACTTTCTGGTTTGTTGTCTATTGTTTGTGTGGTGGGCAGCTGCCAATAGGATGTCAAGCACCTCAGATGATGTTCAACTGTTGATCTATCAGAGAATCATATATTATAATACTAACTATATAACTGTAGATTGCATTGTATCATTCTATTAAGACATTTTCCACATAGTACATTTGTATTGCTTGACAGTGAGGTGTAGTTTTAGGAGATTGTGGTATATTTATTCTTTCATTGGATAGTTGACACATGGAGCCAATTTCAGAAGGAGAGGAATTTCATTGTTCAGAAGATTGTGGAGAATCTGAGAATTCTGAGAATGGCGTTCATTGTGATGTTGAGGACATAGGTGATATGATGTCAAAGTATTGGCTTACACAGTTTTTTTCGTTCAATTATATTATTTTAGACAAGTGTTTGAAATTAGAGCTTTATGCTTCAATTGTGGAGAAATAATTTTGACAGGAAGCACAGGTTTGTTTCTCTTTGGGAAAAGAACATTAATTGTTCATCTAAAAAAAGAGCATAGAGAAATGTTCCAAGATTGTGTTAATTGTAATAGAGGTGAAGAATATCTCTGATTGAAAATATATTTATTGGCTGTATACTGGTTAAAGAACCCAAAGGCTCTTTTGAGAGCCACCCAGAGAACTTTTTAAGTAGATTGGAAAAGGAAAATACCTTTGATGCCTTTTTAAAAATAGCTGCAGTTATGACAGCAGCCAATGAAACGTTGTGCACTGTCAGAGGGGTTATAGCCGCGGGTATCACTGAGCCAATGGGACGTTGTGTATTTCTGGCAGTTGCAGCCATGGCTATAACTATCTTCTTAGCTGTGGGTATAATGGTACCAATTATTGTGCATTGATCATGATATTCATGGATTTTACAGTACGCAATTCTACATTTGTTTTTGGCTCTCATGTGTACCTTTGTGTTGTTTGAATTTTCACACCTTGTTAATATTTATTTTTGGACTTGAAAAATGTTATGGGTAGATGAAGCTACTGGTGGTTGACCAGACCTGCAGCTACCCATGCACCATTTGGATGGCGGGCTCTGGTAGCCACAGGTATGAACCCGCTGATTGCACCCGTGGTTATAGCTGTATTTTGGTGCAGTGATCATATTATTTTATGGATGTTTCAGCACAGATTTGTGCATGTCTTTCTATTTGGATGTTCTCACCTCAAGGCATGTCTGATTTAAATTTGAAAAATGTGCAATATGTGTTTTTTCATTGCATTTGAAAAATGTACGTGTACCCGCGGCTAAGGGAAGGTCCTTTCAGTGTGACCAGTGTAATAGCCAAGGATATGCAATTTGTAATTTTGTTTTAATGGTTTTATTTATTTATGTTTCTACATGTTGTACAATGTATTCGTTAGAAGGATGTTTTTGGAGTTTATTGACTGTTATATGTTATAATTAAAATGTGTTGGGCATTTTACTTGTTTGCTTGTTTGCTCTCTGCAGTCCTGTTTTTCTGCTATTAATTTCTAAAAACTATGAAAGTGACTTTTTTGTGAACTTTTGACATTCTGTTTGTTTGTTTATTTGTTTGTTTGTTTGTTTATTAAATTGTATGGCACACCGAACCCAAGGGTAACTGGGCGCAACAAAGAACAACATACATGGATACTTTAAACTTAGTTACAGAGTAAGGCACAAGGGTACATGAGAAACATTGCAAATAAGTAATTGAACAAATCTAGAGAAAGAATATACATATGTACAAACGGAGAAGGTTAGGGTCAGGACGGAGTTTTGGAACTGAGGTAGTTTGTGTTTAGTCCTGGGGTCATTGGATTGTAGCCATTCAAGAATATTACATCTGAAGCTGTAGTAGGATTGATCTATTCTGATGTCAAGGGGGAGAGTGTTCCAGTAATGGGCCGTCTAAACCGAGAAACTACTACCACCTTCCACAACCCAGAGTGTGCACATGTTCTCTGTTTGGCCATTGTGAAGATGTGTTCATTATTTGGAGCAGTTGAAGGTGAGTGATTGTGTGTTTTTCTATATTCCATCTATAATATAAATTGTTGTTTATATAAAAAAATTAATTAAGTATGTTTAGGTTTCTGATTTTGTCAAGTTTATAAGTATTATTTGGAAAGTATGGTTTTATCATATATTACGTCAGTGTTTTCAGGCGAGTGACGAAGCAGTAGCACATGTTATGCTATGGTTATGTGTGAGAAAAAATATATTTCCAATTAAAGGTTGTTTCTCAATGACATTGGAACATGTGAAACAAATGGGGATACATAAGAAACCCTAGAGTCAACCAGGGAGCACGACCCCACCCTTGATACATATTGCAGCGGTGTAAGGTGTTTTTTTTAATTGAATATCAAGGTGTTTCCTGTAACCCTATATTAGTGACTTTCTAGTGGGTTACAGTTGTGGAAGTGTTTGAATGTGGCTTTACATGTGTGAAGTCTTATGAGGCAGTGCACCTGATGAATGCTAACTTGGTTATGATGTTTGCCAATGTTCTTTTGATTATTTGTGGAGATTTAGATTTGTGGATTCTGCCAGCTTACTGGGAAAGTTAATTTCAAATGGTAAGTTTGCATTGAACATTTCTTCTCTTGGGAAGTGGTTTGGGAATTGTACTATAAAGTTATGGCTAGAGTATGCCAGGTATTATTAAAGTCTTTTGACATTTCACGCACAATACAGCAGATAAATGGTTTCTGCGAAATGATGAAGCAAATTGAAGAAAGTGAATTTATAGTAGCTAAGTGGTAAGGCTTCATAGTTTGCATTTAATCTTTTGTGCTGTAATTCATCAAATGTGTTTGCCTCTTTTAATATAGGTATGACCTTGCAACTCATATGGTTTGTGCTTATCTTTCACTTAATATGTCCATTCTTTATCATGAACTGTTGGGTTATGAAATAAATGCTTTCTGTGGAGAATAAGCTCACTTTTCATTTAGGCTTATCATCCAAAAACTGGACTGTGCCAACCACAGATATATTACAACCTGACAAACTCAGTTCCCACCTAGTGAAACACTACTTTGATCATCTTATTTACGGTGGATACCATTCCACGTAGTTCAGCTATCTCCAGTTTCTTCACCAAGAATATATGTGAAATTGAGTCTAACGTTTCGGTCACAGATTTGAAAGTAGACTCCATCACTGTATTGTATGTAGAGCAGTGTGGGTACTATAATGTTCAGCACCAATGCATGCACAAGTCTAACTTTTATGGTATAAAAGACACAATGTCGGTAGTCATTTAAATATAATAATTAGCAACCATATTTGGAAGTTTCACAATTTGCTTGGAAATGTTATGATTTGGAAGGGCAGGAACATATTTGGGTTTCATTCTATGCAATCACATATGTTTTATGACAATGCACAAACATAGGGAGATGCAAAAATGAATAGCGGTGCATAGTAAATTCTATCATTAATCCAACGTCATACCTCATCACTTGAAATATATGGCAACTTTGTTTCTGTTTCAAAGTTGGAAACCAAACACTTCCGTATGACCCCACACTTGTAACTCCTTTTGTGTCAGATTTGTGTTTTTGAATGTGGCCTTAAATATTACAATATTACAAGTCTTATGATGGAGTGCAGCTGATCATTGCTAATACAAGTCTTGGTTTTGATGTTGGCACATGTTATTTTCCTTATTTGTGGTAATTCAATGGTTCTGCTATCTTTCACAGAAAGTTAATTTCAACTGTTAATTGTCCAGTGAACATTTCTTCTCTTTAGATGTGGTTTAGGAATTGTACTCTGAAATTATGTTTACAGTAGCCCAGATATTACTAAAGACATTTTCACTCAGTTGGGGTAAGGGCAGTATTGATGAGGTCCACTAGGGTAGCTTTCTGAGGCTGCCCAAAGGACTTGGCCATTAAACTCTAGTGAGATTGGGGATGGGCAGTGGAGGGAGGATATACATTGTGATATCTTTTGTTGAGTAGCAGTAGTAGTGATTAGTTTGTAGCTAAAATGCAGGATAGCGGCTCGGACATTGGCCCTATGATTCCCGAACAGTTACAAACTGGTGAGGTGGTTGTCTTGCACATCCTTTGATGAGGACGCCTAAGGAGGACTGATTAAATGGGTGGTGGGAGGAGCAAGTGTGTGGCATGGTCAAGTCCCATGACCTGCAGTTTACTCAAAGTTTAACTAGAGGCTTGTAAGGTGTGAAAACTGGTGCTGGGTGGAGCAACTGAGTGCAACTAAGTGTCGGTGCATTACCTTACAGCTTTCCTCCTTTCACCTTCCCCATAAATTGAGGATACACCAGAGATGCATGAATGGTAAGTTGGTACATTAAAACAAAGACATGTATCAGAATATCTTGCAACAGCTTTATGAATGTGAATTAACATGTTATGCTAATTTAGGCCATGTTTACTATGCTCAGTACTAAAATGGCCACTTTGCACCTTCCATTTATAGTGATCAATGAATGAAGAGACATAATACCATCTGCCTTCTTTCACATGTCTGGTTAAGGAATGTCTTTTGTCTAATAGGCTGACATACGTTTTGTAGATGTACAAACTGGGCATTGATCAAACTGGCCTCATCAGCCACTGCATCTTTACTTGAAACTTGTTGCCCAGCATTGCTGGAGTTGGGGTTTAAGCTAACAATGTGTTATGATGGGAACGGGAGGGGAGCATGAACAAAGTAAGTTTGAAGCCATGTGTGGGACAACCTGGGGCTGGCTGCCTGACCACATGCCCTGCCCGATGAGTGAGCACCAGCACACTCACTAAAGATTCTTTCGTGGAACATAGCAGGTATAAAAAGAGTATTATTTGACCCGGACTGGTGAAATTTTGTCAGCGATTACCAGGAATTGTTGTTCCAGGAAATGTGGGCTGTAAGCCCTGCAAACCTCCAGGGATATGTGAACTATATGATTCCAGCCCCAGGGGCAAAAGTGTTAGACCATCAGGGGACCTGCAGATATGGATTGATGCCAGACTTTAATGGAAGGTGGTTAATTTGGAAACTCATCTGGCGGACCTCCAGCTTCTTTCGATGTTGACAAACAGGGCAGATCGATTCTTACTAATTAATTTTTTTAACATACCTAATGGGTCACTCGCACTGATATACTGACAAGAGTGCAGGAGCTGAGCTGCTCTACCTAGCACCCCAAAAAGAAACCTCTTGACTATTGGATGACAAGGATATAGCCTGGTCTATCCCTATTCTTCTGGCCCATCCCCCAGAAAGGGTTCACACTCGAGGGGTTGAATCAGCCTGTGCTATTTCCAACCTGAACCTTAGGGTCTGTAATGGCAGATTGCCATCTGACCAACCAGCAAAGATAATGTTTAATGGCTGTAATGGTACATCACGTATCGACTACATATTTATTACTGCCAGTAGCTGGGCCAAGGTTATAGAGTTCAGGGTAGCCAAAAGAAGCAAGAGTGACCACTATCCCCTTACACTTAAACTTTCCATGAGGGGCCTATCTTCGTGCTCAAATGGTTTGGCTAGGAATTTGGCCTAAATGAGGAAAACAACAAAATGGGCTAACTGGCTGGATGAGGCTGCGAAATTAAAGTGTAAAATGCCATCAAAGATAATATGAGCAAGATCTATAGCAATAGCCTGCCAGAGTGCATGGTTATTGCGTAATTTCAAATAATGGGCAGGAAATCAATCCCATTTTTATCACACATTGTAGGCCGTTCAAACAAAAAGTACATAGGGAAAAATCCGTGGTACGACTGTGACTGCGGGAAAGCAAAGCAAGCCATTATCTTATGCAAAAGATGTGGATTAACCTCTGACAAGCACTACCTTCATAACTCCCGTTATCACGACTGATAAGGTTGGAAATGCCAGGCGCTCACACAAGTCGGGATATATCGGCTGGACCTGACTTGATTCCAGTTGATTTTTATAAAGATGACCCGACGATCTGGGCCCTTATTTTATGTAAAGTCTTTAACGCTTTCATCTGTTCAGGAGTAATCCTTAAAACCGGGAGGGAGGCATTCATAGCCCCCATTTACAAAAATGGGGGGAGGAGCTTCCCAGAGAACTATCACCCAATCTCATTACTAGACTGTGTCAGTGTCGGGAATATATTTGGTAAGATCATCCTGACCAGATTGATTATAACCAAAGCACAAGCCGGTTTCTGCGCCGACAGAGGCACTGTGGACCACTGCTTCCTCCTGACTTTATTAATCCAAAAATTTGTATTTCTAGCAAAACCTAAGCTATATGTAATCTTTTTGGATTTGAAGTCAGCGTTTGACTTTGTCTCTAGGAACATACTCTGGTGGGTATTAAGCAAACGGAACATGCCTAAGCCGCTTGTTGACTCCATTAAATTATTGTATTTAGAAACCATGGCATCTGTACGTTATGGAGGGGGGAGAGATCGAGGCTGTTTGATGTGAACAGAGGGGTGCACCAGGCCTGCGCTGTGGCGCCACAGCTTTTCCTATTTTTTATTCAGGGTTTAAATGAAGCACTAGAAAGTGGCGCCTTGATCCCCCAAGAATCACAACCAGGAGATGACCTACCCTGTTCTATGCTAACAATGCGGTTTTTCCGGCTACTTCTCCAAAGGTTTTAAAGACAGCATTGGTTATTTGGATGAGTAAATGTAACAAGCTTGGCCTTGAACTGAACGCCAAACCCTACCTTTGTGAAATGCACCCTCCTGAGTATTGTGGTAGACAATACACAGTTGGAACAAGGGAAATTCTTCGACTACATGGGTCTCAGGTTCCACGAATCGGGGGTGGGGGGTAGTCTGATCACCTGGCTAAAGCTAAGACGAGTTTAGGAAAATGCAATGGAAGTGGGGCAATTGCGCCAGCCCTGGAGCTCTATGCTAAGCAAGCCCTGCCTGTAGCTTTATATGGGTCGGACTATGGGGCCCCATTAAATCGTCTGCTCTGTCTTGTATTGAGAACAAGTTTTTGAAAAGACTCCTCTTGCTACTGATGAGTGCCCCAACCGCATTGGAGCTAATGCATTTTGGCATTTTTCCCATAGATGATGAGATCACATTGAAACTTGTGCTTTATTGTGTGAGACTGTGGACTTCTCGTGGGCAATCCACATACCAGGAGTCTCAAACAAATGTTTTACTTTTTGAGGGGGCAGAGGTCTATGGCTGGCTAGCCCACGTAAAAAAGAGGATGCTGTACATGTGCGACATGAGAACCCTTGTAGATAATCTAATGCACTGTTGGAAGTTTTCCAAAGCTTACCTTAAACCAAATGCAAAAAGGAAATATTTGGCTCTGCTGCAACTGAAACGGGCTTCTTTGGAAAATGCACCAGAATGTTTCTCCAGCGTAATAACAGGGAATTCAATGAGCATTGTGGGCGAAATCCATCCTGCCTATAAGTGTTCTCTGTTTGTTCGCATGAGAGTGGGGTTTCTGCATATTGCTTGGTTAACTCGATTATGGTCAACTATGAGATCTGGGCTCTACCCACTTTGCGGTACTGCTGATGTAACCCTAATTCATTTCATGTTAACTTGCACCACTTCTCAACCTAAGGCGTTTGTACCTGAAACCACTATTCAAAAAACAAAATGTCTGAACTACCACAGAAGCCATGCAACTGCTAAAATGCTCCACAGAAAGGAGCGTTGTCTTGATATCCAGAGGCTAGCTATTGAGGCGAGGACTCATGGGGAACGTGTTTTAAGAAATAGGCTGCGAGTGCGATCTCCTCTAAATTTGGTATTTAATGAAAATGGGCCTCATGACAAGTTTGCTGGTCCGGAAACAAGGGTGCCGGTTAGCTCACTGGCCCCCTTGTTTCCAGACCAGCAAACTACATGTTTGCCTGCCAGGGCTGCTGTTCCCTACAGGTCAGACCCTGCCGGGCGCAACCACATGGTAGGCAAACCCATCACGGAAATACCAGCACTCTTAGCAACAGTGCCAGTGCTACCATGTCCCCACTCCATTAGCGTACTCTGTGACTCTTTGGAAATGGGGGGATTTACAAATGTACTGGCACTTGACTTCCCACCTGCTGGACTCGTAATGAGCCAGTGGCACCAGGAAGTCATTCACTGGTAACTTATTACGGGTCTTGCGGCAACCTGCTCGTAGCACCGACAGGGTAACCACGGACCCGTATGAGGCCCAATGTATATGAAGGTATTGATTAATTTTTAACCTGTATTTCCTTTCTTTTACCTTGTTTGTAAACCAGAGTGCTAAAAGTATTTTTGTAAAACTGTTTTTTAGTGTTGCTAACGGTTTTTATGCTGAATACATTTTTTTAAGAAAGTCTTGATATTAGCCTCCTATTATTGGAGAAAGTGTGTGAAGGATTGCATGTACTGTAAATAAGATGAGCAAATTATAGTTTCAATGAGTGGCAACTGAGTTTCTCACTTTGTGATGTATTTTTGTTTTGCATAGTACATTTTCAAGATGTTAGGCCTGAATGAAACATGAGCTAATTGTGTAGATCATAGTGACAATTTGTTTCCCAGGCTAAGAATTCATGATAAGGGATGCACATGTAAAGTGAAATATAGCACTAACTATGGGATTTTCCAGGTCATACCTATAGAAAAATAAGCAAGTACATATTAGTTACTCCCTTTCTGTCACATTTGTGTAAGTGTTTGAATGTAGCTTTAAATATGACAAGTCTTAGGTTGGAATCCAGCTGATCAATGCTAGCTTGGTTATGATGCTGGCAAATGTTTTTTTATTTGTTTTATTTGTGGTAATTCATGGATTCTGCCACCGTACAGGGAAAGTTAAGTTCAACTGGTAAGATGCCAGTGAACATTTCTTCTTTTGAGAAGTAGTTTGGGAATTGTACTCTGAAGTTATGGCTAAAGTATGCAAGGTATTACTAAGGAAATCTTCACTGGGATTGGGGCAAGGTCAATATCGATGAGGTTTGCTAGGGTAGCTTTCTGGGACTGCTCAGGGCACTTGGCCAGCTGGGAAGCAGGTGCAAGTGGATCTAGGTCACCTGGCCTAAACCCCGCCCAACTGGTGCCTTCCTGGTTGCTGCTCTTTTTCACTACTTAGCAAGCCACGCCCACATGGTGCCTTGCTGCTCTTTTCCCTACTTAAGGAGCCCTCCTGCCTCTTTTCCTTTGCAGCTGGGGAGCAGGTGCAAGTGGATCTAGGTCACCTGGCCTAAGCCCCACACACCTGGTGTCTTCCTGGTTGCTGCTCTATTTCACCATTTGGCAAGCCCCACCCATCTGGTGCCTTGCTGCTTGCTGCTCTTTTCCCTACATAAGGAGCCCTCCTGCCTCTTTTCCTTTGCAGCTGGTGAACAGGTGCAAGTGAATCTAGGTCACCTGGCCTAATCACTGCCCACCTAATTAGCCCTGCCTCTTCCTTCATGCTCTTAACTCTTAGATCAAAGCGAAGGGCAGACACAGAAAAAGGACATTTCTTTTTGGACCTGTTCGGACCAGGAGGACCCAGGGCCCGACCCCCTGCTCAGATAGCAGGTAAGCATGCACCAACATGCGTTTACACCCTCTGTCCCAACAGGCCTTCCCGACCCTCTGTGATCCCCCCCGTGATGTTCCCTCTTAACCCGCCTTCTCGCACACAGGTGTTGCTTGTTTTGCTTGATTCTTCTACCCTGCTTCCCTCCAGCCTACTTCTGCAGGAGTATTTCCTGACACATTCTGATTTCACCATCAGCGTCTTGGGGCCAATGCTGGATTGGACTTTTATGAACTTCATTGATTCACAGTGCACCACCCTTTCTCAACTCTCATGCTGGACTGCCTTTGCATCTTGTACTCATGGTGGCCCTGAATCATGCTGTTCCCATCTTCATCTTGTATCCTGGCTTGCAACATTATGTGTTACTACTGACTTCTGCAATTGTATTCGCTCTCCCCTCTTGCTATTCCACTCTTTTTGACTGCTTATTCTCTGTTCTTTCCTCCTATCCCTTCTCCCTTTTCCTATCTCCTCCCTTTACTTTCTTATATGCACTTACTCTATCAAAATTGTCCCTGGACCTAGTATGATAACAACCTCGTCTGTCTCCTCCCACCTCTCCTTACTGCCCCCCCCCTCCAGCACTATCTGAAATGTTGTCAGGCATAGTATGATAGTCACTTGTTTTGTTCCTCCCCTCACTTTCTGCACTCCTCTCCCTCATCTTTTGTTTTTCTCCGCCTCTACCAGAAATTTCGTCAGGCCTAGTACAGTACTCACCTGTCCGTTTCCATTTATTTCCCACTCTCCCGCTCCCTTCCTTATCTATGTCTTAGCTCTTGCACTATCTGAAATGTCGTCAGGATGAGTACAATAGTTAATTTCACATCCTTACTGTTCATGGCCTGTGAGAATGTCATTGTATTTTCCCTTGTTCCCTCCTTTGCCTCGAAGCGCTTTGAAACACGTTGTGTATAGGTAGGCACTATGTAAATAAACATATCATATCATATCATATCAAATCCAAGTGAGAATGGGCAGTGGAGGGAGGACACACATTTTTCTTTTGTTGAGTTGCAGTAGTAGCGATTAGTTTGTAGGTGAAAAGCAGGATAGCGCCCAGGCCATTAGCCTTATCAGGCCTGAACATGTACAAACAGTCAAGACCTTTGTCTTTGCATGTCGTTTTGATGAGGACACCTAAGGAGGACTGATTAAATAGGTGGTGGGAGAAGCAAGTGTGTGATAGGGTCCAGTCATGTGACCAGCAGCCTACAATCAATGCTGTCTGCCTGGAGCTGACCTGCAGTCCTTAAATAGAAGCTTGTAAGGTGTGAAAACTGGAGCTAGGTGGAGCAACTCAGTGGCAGTGCATTACTTTCCAGCTCTCCTCCCTCATCTCCTTCCTTATGAATTGAGGACACACCAGAGATTAATGAATGTCAGTTTGCCACATCAAACCAAAGATATGTAACATATTATCTTGCAACACCTTTATGTATGTGAATTAACACATTCTGCTAATTTATGCCATGTTGTGCTCAGGACCAAGATTCCCAAGTTGCATGTTCAGTTTATAGTGATAAATTAATGCAGAGCGAGAAGACCATGTGCAGTTCCTTAAAATGTCTGGTGAAGGAATGACTTTTGCTGAATATGTTGGAATACCTTTTATAGATTAGCCATAAGTGATTGTAGAAAGTGTGTGAAGGATTGCATGTAGTGTAAATAAGATGAAAAAAGTATAGATGAATGGAGAGTAACTGAGTTTCTCAGTTTGTGATGCATGCGTGGTTGGTACAGTACATTTTCAAGATGCTGAGCCTTTATGAAACCTTAGCTAATTGTATAGATCATAGTGACCATTTGTTTTACAGCCTTAGAATTCATGATAAGGGATAAACATATGAAGGGAAAGATATGCACGAACTATGGGATGTGCCAGGTCATACATATAGAAAAAGAAGCAAGGACATTTGATATGTGAAATGTATTTTTCACACACAGAACCTTAGCATGATATTATATGATATGATACAGCATTTATAATGCGCCAATTCAGAAGTGTTTTAAGGTGTGACGAGGCAAGGGAGGGGAAACAGAGATAGCAATCCTACTAGGCCAGGTGACATTGAGATTGCACAATTGGAGGGGAGTGGGAAGGTGAAAAGTTGGAAGGGAAGAACTGGGTAGTGCAGTGCATGGGATAACAATAAAATAAATAAGATAATGAATAATAAATAAATAATGTGCGGCCAGCTGTTGGCAAATGCAGGGGTAAGTGCAGACGTCAGGTGTAAAGTGCTAGTAGGGGCTGTAGGGATACAGAAACAGTCCCCAAGTGCAAGGGATGCCAGGGGGGCAGTGCAGGTGTGTAGCTGGTGGGGAGGAGACCTGGGCCCGAGATCAGAGGGTAGCCAAGTAAAACAGTGCAGTTTCAGATTCAGTCAAGAGATCAGCAGGGGAGAGGAGGAGAGAAAGCAGAAGCAAAGAGGAAGGTCTTGAGGTGTTTTGGGAACCGGAGATGGTTCTCCTCAAGTTTCAGAGAGGCAGGGAGGCTCTTCTAGAGGGAGACCCCAGCAGACAAAAGAGATCTTCCATCAACTTGCTGCTTGGAGAAGCGACTTACCCTGTGGGAGTTGGAGGCGGATGAGCAAAGAGCCCAAGAAGGAAGATATTTAGGAAGAGAGAGTTGAAGGTATTGAGGCCCCAGGCCCCAGAAGGCCTTGTGCACAATGCAGAGGGTTATGAACTTAATCCTCACTGCCACTGGGAGCCAGTGCAGAGATTTCAGACCTGGAGATGTAGGAACCCTGGGCTTGAGGCCAAGGACAAGTCTCGCAATCCTGTTTTGGATGAGTTTCAGAGGGCAGAGAGTAGAGGCAGGCAGATTTAGAAAGAGGCTGTTGCAATAGTCCAGCCTAGAGAGAACCAGAGCTCTGGAGACAATGAGCTTCTGGGGGAAGGAGAGAGAAGGAAGAATACCTCTGAGGAGGTGCAGCTGATAATGTGACTTCTTAGAGATGTCAGATATGTGAGGAGAGAAGGGAAGTGCAGAGTCTAAGATGACCCTGAGGTTTTTAGCCTCACAGGTGGGAGCAGGACGAGGGCCAAGAAAGGCTGGACAGAGAGTAACAGGAAAGGAGGGCGCAGGTGTGCCAATGAGGAGAATCTTGCTCTTATTGGCATTAAGGCAGAGATCATTGGTGGCACACCACTCCTGGATGGCGGACAGACAGTCAGAGATGAGAGAGGGAGAAGAAGTGGCAGAAGGGATCCTGAAAATGAGCTGAGTGTCATCCGCATAGCACTGAAAGTTGGGGCCATAAGCAGCAATGTGGTGGGCAAGAAGTGCCAGGTATTGGTTGAACAGCCAGGGAGAGAGGTTAGACCCCTGGGGAACACGGCAGATGGAGATAGAGATAGAGGAGAGGAAGGACCCAAGTTGGACCTGGGAGAGTCGGTCAGAGAGGAAGGAGGTCAGCCAAGCCAGGGCCTGATCGGTGATACCCAGGTTTTCATGGAGACGTTTGAGCAGGATGGCATGGTTGACCATGTCAAAGGCAGAAGAGTTCAAGTAGGATGAGGACACATGGGGTGTTAGAATCAAGGTTAGAGAGCAGGTTTTCACGATGTTCAGGAGATCAGTTTCCATGCTTCTGCCAGCTTTGAAGCCAGACTGTGGTCATGGAGACAACCAACAGATTCAGAGTGAAAATTGAGCTGGGAGATGGCCAGCTTTTCCAGGAGTTTGCCTTGGAAAGGAGTGATGGAGAAAGGACGATAGTTAGCATGGCAGGAAGGGTCGGCAGAGGGTGTCTTAAGAAAAGGGTGAATAGCATGTACTACTGCTTGATCCATCTTCAGAAAACATTGAAATAAAAAATGGAAAACCCTGCTTTCCAAGAAATACATATGAACTGTACTAAATTACAAACCTAAATATACTAAATAATTTTGTTATAAACAACTATTCATAATATATACTGAAAATATTTTTAAAAAAACACAATCACTGGCCTTCACCATCCCACATTTTTTTCTTTACAACTTTTTTCTAAGATGCCATCAAGCAAACTTCAACAAAGTGCGAGCTGGAAGAATTGTGTGAATGGAAGCAAAGTGTTGCAATATGATATTTTAAAAAGTATTGTTCTCAAATCTGTAAATACAAATACTGTAGATAATACAACAATACCTGTTATTGATAATACTTTTGAAAATCTGCAATTTCAATTAAGAGATGTGCCAACTGAAATAATTAATGGAGCCCAGAATTTTATAATAAAGAAAACATGTATCAAATCTGTTATTAATAAGTAAAAAACTAAGATATTTAGAAGAAATTATAGCAAATGTGCTATCAATTTGAAACAGAGGAGTAAAGATATATATATATATATATATATATATATATATATATATATATATATATATATATATATATATATATATATATGAAAAATGTACCCCTCTCGAGTTTTACAAATCTTGGTTGAGCGCTCGCTGCTGCAAACTGAGCGGATCTGCAGGTTGCAGGTTCAAATCCTGGCAAGGCCAACTCAGCCTTTCATCCTTCTGAAGTCAACAAATGAGAAACAATTTTGATTGGGGGATATTGTATGTAAATATGTGCTCTGTTAAGTCACTATATAAATTACACATCATTATCATTATCATTACATTTGTTGTAAAGTATTTTTGCAAAAGAAAAAAGCAGGAATAATAATTAAAAAGCTTTTCATATGAAAAAAACAGTTTTCTTTTTTTGTATTGAATAAACGCAACCCCTCAACTGCTGAGCGTTCACCAAGTCTATGCAAAAAGGACAAGCACACTCATCTTTAGCACTTAAAAGGTTAATCAATTACTTAAGGTGACTACACCATTCCATAGAAATTTAGAAACAGTTCATGTACTCGTGTGACAACTTTTGTGACATGTTTGGTGGAGAGTGGAAACTCACTTTTCATACAGAATGATTGTTAAATGAGGAGAGTTGCATTCAAGGAAAGAATGCACTGCTTGCTATTATTGAGAGTGGGCATAGCTTTGAAGTCCAAAATGGTGTGATTTATAGAAAAAAGAAGGAATGCTAAGGTCTGATAATACAGAAATTTAAAGTTTAGGTCAGTCTAGAATAAAACCTAAAAAGTGAAGCCAGGTATGGACCTGCAATTTTTTGTGCAATGTTGATATGTTTTTTTTGTAAAGTCTTAAAGAGATTTTGCAAGTGTGGCACAACAAAGTCAGATCAAGATGCTACAAAGAATAAATGACTGTGAAGTTTATGAAGAAAAGGGACTTCTGGGTCACTCTCTAGCTTGTCTTAATACAAGTAAATATAAGAGTAATTTTCATCATATATGGATGCTGACTGCACATCATACCAAAATTAGATACCTTGTAGTTAAACTATATGAGTGCAAAACACCAAGTATGTCTCTTGCACATTTAAATCAAACACTTTTGACTTGAACAATTTAGCTTGTACACTGTAAATTAAAAATATAATACATTTATAGACTGCACCGCAGGTCCGCACAGCTCGCTACCCAATCTTTGCTCTACACTACGTTCAACGCCACATTCAACACTTCCCTCTGCCTACACGTACAATATTACCCACGCAACCATCCATCTGTGTCAAAGCTCACACAGGCGAAGGGCACAGTGTTGTGTGCCGCAGGTCCGCAGAGCACGCTGTGTGATCTTCGTTCTACACTATGTTCAACGCCACGTTCAATGCTTCTTTCTGCCTACACATGCAATAAAACCCACGTACACAACCTGCTGCGGCAAAGCCAGTACAGGGCAAGAGTGCAGTGTTGTGTGCCACAGGTCTGCTGAGCACACTGCCTGATCTTCATTCTACACTGGATTCGATGCCACGTTTGACACTTCTCTCCGCCTACATGTACGATAAAACCCACGCACCCGACCTGCTGCAGCAAAGTCTGTGCAGGCCAAGGGCACAGTGTTGTGTGCCACAGGTCCACAGAGCATGCTGCCCGATCTTCATTCTACACTACGTTCAATGCAATGTTTGACACTTCTCTCCACCTACATGTACGATAAAACCCATGCACTCAACCCTCTGCGGCAAAGCGAGTGCAGCCCAAGGGTGCAGTGTTGTGTGCCACATGTGTTAGGTGCTGCCGTATGGAGTCACTACACACTCTAAACTGAACTTCTTCAGCCTAGTATTGTAAATCCCCAAATGGACCAAAGGTCACACCCGGCAATCAAAGAGCACCTACAACACCCTTTCAGCATATCCAGCTTGGCGAGTGCAGCTTGACAGCCCCCCTGCACTCCTCTGCATCACCAGAGAACATATCGACCAAGGGAAAGGCCAGGCTTACACCAATCGCAGTATTAAAGCAGGTTAAGGTGGCCGCCACACATCCGCCCATCAGTACATTCACTCGCTGCATGGGGATAGTGGCAATCACATCCTCTCTCTCTGCATGGCAATCACATTGCCCCATACTACACCATCCCTCCCAGTGCCTTCCTGCCTTCCATCCTAGCCCAAATGTTTTATCCTCCATACCCTAACCACCTCAAACAGCCCACCCAAAACACCCAAACCCACCCCTCTAAACCCTGCCTCCCTCCAGTAATCTATGTCTTTCGGCCTTCAGCCTCAACATCAGCCGCCCTGTATCTATGCAACTAAGCAACCACAGAATCGGCTCTAGACCCATCCCACGCCACACACAACAATCACAATGCCTCTCGGCCCACAGCCCTAACATCAGTCGCCCTGTATCTACGCAACCATGCAACAACAGAATCAGCTCTAGATCCTTCCTACGCTGCATGCAACACTCACAACAATGCACGAAAAGAAGCAACCTGCCCCTGGCTCACGCACAGCCCCTACGCCATGCCCCTAGACTCTCGAGTAACACTACCAGAGCATCAATGTTTGAGTTGTCTTCCACTGAAATACATATATTGTTTGTGTATCTTTTCAATGCACTTTTTTTTATAAGTCTCAAGTGCAACTAGTGTACATTGAGGAGAAGATTAAACAGAGTATAGAAGATGTTTGTCAGAACTTTATTTATATTTGTTTGTAGAAGAGTGATTTGACACAAGTGAGCAAATTTATGTTTGTAGACACTGGGCCTCATTATACGGTATGCGGTTACCATGGCGCTATTAGCACCATGGTTGCCGCTAGTATTTTACCGTGTCCGCCTTGGTGGATGGCGGAATTACCGGCCTACTCCAAGGTGAGCGGGGCTGGTAATTCCCCATTCACCAAGGCACTTTTCCATCCCCATTTTTGCCCCCATAGGGCTCAATGGGAATGGGGAAGGAGGTAATTACGGTACCGCAAATTGCGGCACTGTAATTAGCACCAAGGTCCCTTTGCGGGCCCGTTCCTTAACGGCTAGTAGAACCAGCCCTTGAGGTCGGGTCCGGGAAAGGGACCAAGTTGTAAGGCGGTAAGGGTTTA
The DNA here is from genome assembly GCF_040938575.1 of Ambystoma mexicanum. NCBI lineage: Eukaryota > Metazoa > Chordata > Amphibia > Caudata > Ambystomatidae > Ambystoma > Ambystoma mexicanum. Next base: position 291,892,736 of record NC_090933.1, on the reverse strand, counting down.
CCGGTACCGGTGCCCTTACTGGTACCAGTAAACCCTTACCGCATACCGTGTAATGAGGCGTTGGGTTTTATAATCAAACAAGTATTCCTGCAAGGAGTGTCTTGAACAACATGGTAGTGCCTGACATCTGTGTTGTGCTTCATAAATTGCTGATGTTTGAAGTGATTGCATTACAAACAGTTCATCCCTTTCAGGTTATTGTCAGATTTGAAACAAAGATGTCAAACCTGCTTAAAAAATCATTAGTGCAAGCTGTGAGAGACATAGTTGTGTATTTACCTCTCAAATTGAAGAAAATGTCAACACTCTTGGAGTGAAGCGTGACATTGCAGATTCTTTGTATGTTTTAGTTAATGGTGTTACCACAAATAAGAACATTTGACAACAGTTTATAGATATTAGAAAGGTAAAAAACATTTTGGCATTTCTGTGGGAGCACAAAGATTTATAAAAAAGTAGTGTGACGTTAACAGACTTATCTAAGCTTGCTGTTAAGTCAACAAACAAACGCAGTGAAGGTCAGTTCCAACATCTATCGGTTTCAGAAGAGAATAGTTTGTATGAACATTAAACTTTTCATCCTCTACACTCACGCAAAGTCCTGGGAAAAACTCATGAATTGTATCAAATGAAAGTAACAACCAGAGCATCAATCACTGTCTGTGAAAAGATGTTGGAAACTTGTTGTTTCCCTGTTCTTTTTCCTATTGGTACAGGAGGCATATTGGATGATCACGAGGTTCTAATCTCTTCTTCAGAATATCGTTGTACAAGAATGTATTCTGAAGATTCCTGATTGTGTACCAATGTTGAATATATTTTTCACTTATTTTATGAAAGTGAATTTTCAACATTATGTTATGCTTTTGCTTATACGCTTCAGACCAGAATTATATTTTCAAAATCTTTCTGCAATATGAGATGCAGCAAAAGGTGAAAGAAAAAATGAAGTTTTAGAGGTACATTTACCAATATTCTTGCTACAATTAAAGTAAATAAGGAGTAGTGGTATAGGAGACACTCTGAGTTTAGATGCATGATCAGAAACCTGGCCTCTCCAACATGCTTTGTGACTTTAAATTGCACTGAATATGGTTGGTATGATCTTGCTGAGTGGATTCATGAACCTAATCCACAGAAAAAAAACATAGAACACATGACACCTGGAGAATTGTGTCCCATGGACCCTATACGTGTATTGTGTTTCTTTCATCACAGATTTTTAGCCATGTTACACTATATATGTAATATAGAAAATGATCCATTAGGCCCTGTGGAACATTTATTTTGGAAGAAGCAGTACAAGGCACGTGGGGCTCCAGACATACATATGCTGTTTTGGATTAAAGATGCTCCTAAATTTGCGAAAGAATGTGATGGCTGTGTGATGGAGTTCATAGAAAAATATGTTAATTGTTCCATTCCTACTCAGCATGTGAATGCTGATCTATGGAACAATTTCGACAGTATTCAAAGGATGAATGCATTTCTGTGTCGCAGCCTCCCAGCAACATGGGGTTAGGTTCCATGAATGTGCCCATCTGATAGACTTTACAGCATCTCTGTGTTGCAGCAGCCCTGCAACATGGGGTTAGGGTCCATGAATGTACCCATCTGATTGACTTTACTGCATCTCTGTTTCGCAGCCACCCTGCAACATGGAGTTAGGTTCCATGAATGTGCCCATCTGATTGACTTAACTGCTTCATTGTGTCACAGCCAAAATGGAACATGGGGTCAGGCTCCATGAATGTGCCCACCTGATAGACTTAACCTCTTCTTTGTGTTGCAGCACCCTGCACCATGGGGTTAGGCTCCATTAATGTGCCCATCTGATTGACTTCAGAACTCTTGTTGCACTTTTGCTTGTGATGTAATTACTTTAGTACTGCTCTCTTTGATGTAATCACTTCCTGTACTTTCTTTCTGAAACCATAAGCACTGTAGCCAATCTGTAAAGCATAAGCACCTAGATACCTCTGGGTTTGGTGTACTATATAAAGAAATAGATAAAGGTGCTCATGTGGAAAGTACTGTCAGATAAAATACAAGAGTAGAGATAAGTACTACACTCAGTGCATATTTGGCTTTCCAAAGACGGTGACACAAGTTGGTTTGGTGAATAGTTTGATGTCATCTGCCAGAGACCATGTTACTGGTAAGTCATCAAAAAATACCTATTATTTAAAAAGAGAAAAGGAATGCCAATTCATTAATGATTACAATCCTTTCATTGCTCTGCTTTGGAATGCAAATTCTGATGTAAAGTATATTGCTGATGATACAACAGCTGCTGCTTGTTGTGTTACAGCATCCATAACAAAAATTGAAATAAGCAAGGCAGCTGAGGTATGGGCAGATTTATCAGCAGATATAATTCTTAGTCAGGAACTTCTATTCTTTCATCTGAAGAAGCTCTCACATAATAAGTGTGGTAGCTACGAAGCTGAGGATCCACTAACTAGTTTGCCTCTGTATGGACTTAGCATTAACGTACTTTGGTTAAATCTTGGTACAGCTAGTACTAGAAATCGGCTACTGAAGCCTTTGAGTGAAATTTAGCAGTTATCTGAAACAGTACCTGACAGTACAAAGATTCTGAATACCACTTTGATTAATGCATATTATCCAAATCGATCTGTTGAATTGGAGGATCTGTGTTTATATGAAGTAGCAGAACGCTATTAATTTCTAAATATTGAAGCAAAATTGACAGAGGATGGTTTAAAGTACTTGGATATTCTAATTGTCTAGTGAGACATTAGAAGGCACGTCTCATCAACCACATGAGACTGTCTTGCCAAACTCCAGAGAAAAAGGAATGATTTAATTCTTGTATTTTGCAGTTGTTCTTGCCACGGTGTGCAGAGAGTGATTTGCATGTAAGTTTTGAAACTTTTGAAGAATCATTTTTTGTTAATAAATTATTAATTACATATTCAAAATTTGAGCAGTAGCTGTAGTTACTGGAGAAAGAACTACATCAATAAGAATGTTTGGCAGCTGAATTGACAAAAGATACTCTTGAGGGAAGTCAAGATTCTGCAGCAGGAAGTCAAAATATGCTTGGTTAGCCACTTATTCAAACTGATTTTGAGCTTGCCATGGAAGATGTAGAAAGTGCAATGAAACAAATTAAAGTTGCATATGTTAATTATGACAAAATAGTTAGTAAATGTAATATAGAGAAAAAAGAAGTTTATTATACAATTAAATCCCACTTCTTACATGATTTACAGCATGACAAACATGAATGTTCGTGTGTCCAATACAAACCTGTATTGTTGTATGTTAGTGAACAAGCAGGAACAGATACATCTTTTTTTTAATTCATGCAATTGGAGCTATGATCCAAAATGCAACTGATTGCTTTTTGTCATGTATTCTAACTGCTCCAACAGGTTCAGCAGCATTCTTTGAAGAAGGTGTTACTTTACATCGACTGTTGATTCTACCAGTGGAGCATGACGACAAAATCGAGTATCAAAAACTTGTATCCAGTGCAGCACAATAAATACAAAAAGTTCTTAGTAAATTAAATGCCTTGATTGTAGATGAAATAAGCATGGTGTCTAACTTGATGCTGGCTCTCATTCACTTGTGAATACAAGAGGTTTTGAAGACTGACTATAATGTTTTGTTTGGAGGTAAAAATGTACTTGTTTTTAGAGACTTGTTACAATTAACTCTTGTGAAAGGTCAGCAAGGTTTTCAAAATGCTGCAGTCCAAGGATACTCACAAAACTATAGGAAGTATTGGCCCTTTTAACCTTTGGAAAAGGAATTGTTTTGGAATTGTTTTGAATTCTAGGATTTTGCCATTAATATGTGGCAAGTTGCAGACTTAGAGTATGCAGACATGCAGACATGCTTACTAAGACTCGTATAGGTTTTCTTCAGGAGAATATGAAAGCAGCCTTAAAGGGAATACCGATTTCTAATACTTTTCATGCAGATTGCAATCCGTCTGAGGTCATGCTGACTCTTCAGGAAAGAAACATTTCTTGTGTTGCTTCCATGTGCACAATTGCAGAGTGAAACAAGTTTAACTGTACAATGCTACTGTCAGAGAAAAAAATATTGTGGAGATAAAATTGTGTGATGCTTTAGATGGTCATGTTATGCCATTTTAGTTGGATAAGAGAGCAAAAGCTTGATTATTTCAAAAAGAGAATTCAGTTTCTAAAACAGCAGGTCTAGAAGCAGTTTTAAAACTGTGCATCAATGCACGAGTAATGTTAAAGAGCAACTTGAATGTAGGAATTTGTCTGGACAAAGTAGCAATGGGAAGAGTGATTGAACACTTTTCTTCACAGTACAAATATTGAACATGTTGATGTAAAGTTTGATCTTGTAGAAGAAGCTCATCTGATTTCTTAGACCTCTACATATTTCATGCGTTTTAAGTATACCTTTGTGAAAAGAGTACAATTTCCATTATGCTCTCCATATTTTTATTACTATTCATACATCTCAAGGGTTGTCTTCAGAAGCAGCATTTATTGACATTGCTCATACAATGTTTAATGAATGAATGTCATATGTAGCAATGTCATGTGTGAAAATTATTGAAGATTAATTTTAATAAACGTTGATCAAAGAAAAGTGACAGCTGTCATTTCTTGCTTTGAAGAATGTAATAGGTAACGTGCGCGGTATGCTCCTCATCTAATCCTTATACCTGTTTCTGCAAAGCACCTAGCCAGGAAACATAAGGAGTCAGTAAAACTACATTGAAACAAATACTTCCTCTTAAGACTAAAAAACAACAGAATCTACCAGAGTTGGAAAGTTGTTCAAATATGACATTCTCATTGCAGATTTAGTAAAGAAACATGGGTTGAATGCTATTCTAATGCAGCTGGTGTATGTTGTTTTGAATGACACCATTGCTGCAAGAAATAGCTTCCACAGCAGACAAGCAGCTATGTGTACAACTTTCATTTCTTAAAATATCGGTAAACAAAAACGCACAGTACACATTTGGCAATATCAATCTGAAATGTGGTAGCTTTTGCAAGTGGAAATCAACAATTTACTCTAAATACACTGGAAGATAGACAAGAATCTTTATTGACTTTCTTTGATTTGTTAGTGCAGGAAACTGTTAGTGTAGATAGGTATGTAGGAATTAGTTAGGAGTGGAATCATGTGGGTCTACAATGTGAGAAAGATTACACTACTCAGGATATTTCTGAAAGATTTGTATATGTTCCCATTCATGATCAGAAAAGTATACATGTTTCTCATCTTCTAACTGCAGTGACAGTGGTTGTAATTAACAATCTACACTGCACAATCTATGTTTTGATTATGTATTGATTATGTTTAAAAGATACAGTATAGATGATAGGAAAATTAACACATCAGTAAAGAATTTTGTAAATAGTAAGAAAACATTTAAGACGTGTGTCATTATTTTTTATGAGGGGGCATCCATTCACTGCGGACATTTCACACCATGGGTATGTACAGAAGTAGATTGTCTTGTTTTCAACAACTCTATAGTCGCACAACAAGCTAGATTGCCGACAGGTTTAAACAATGATTATTTAATGTTGTTAGACTCAAAGTTGTAAAACATATCCTTTCTATTCTTTGTCCATATAAACATGCACAATACATGTTTGAAATGGAAGAATAGGGTAGTAGACATTTTATGTAAAGTAGAAGATGGATTGTTACTAGGATGAATTTTAAAATCAGTATGAAATAAATGTAGAGCACCTAGTCTGTAGATTATATTTATTACAGAAGAAATAGCATTCTGCAATCTTATACTTCTGTTTTATTGTGTACAACAGTGTATATTTTATTATGTACATGTGTTCCCTATAAAAAAGAGAGAAATAATGTGTATCCGGCGTTAGCCATTAACATTGTTAAATCTTAAAACAGCAATTCATAACAGATAACAAAAGTTAAAAACCATAAAACCATTATTTTAAAAATAGTCTACCATAGATTTCCAGTCCCTCAATATGTGTGTAGGTGGTCAATATAAGAACACACAGAACATTTTGAAAAAGTATTCCAATTAAATTAATACATGAAAAAAGTTTACTTTAAGTGTTAGTTTGATCAATATCTAAAGATGTTCTATTTGCAGTGTGAACTTTTTCAGAAAAGTTGTACAATATATTGGGCCTCATTACGAGGTTGGAGGAATGGGTGTACCGGCACCGGTAATGGTGCTGGTGACGGTAAACCCATTTCTCCCTATTACGAGGTTCCCTTGCAGGACCCACTCAGAACGTCTGGTCAGACCAGACGTCCTTAGCGGGTCCCAAAAGGGGACCAAGAAGCTAAAACAGACCACCTGGCTCACATCCCCATTCACTTCACTTCCACATTTATACTCACATCCCCATTGTAGTTCTAGGATCAGGTTCACAGGCTTGCTATGGTCATCCAAACTCTTCCGGGGAATGCCTCTGCCCACAATGGCCTGCACTTGAGGGGCACAAGGGCCTAGAGCGATCAGACAGGACTTCTGTTTAGCCTCGGCACCGGTTACCTCCTTGTGGTCAGCACAGTCTTCCACTCTCTCCAGGTGTATCTCGCTTGCCCCAAAGTGTGGCGGAGGAGCTCACATATGTCTGCAAAAACTTGGATTCCCTGTACAGGCCACCAAATTATGTAAGTCCAGTCCCAATCCAAGTAATACAAATCGATCCAAAAGAGCCAAAAAGAATGCACGAGATATGAGAAAACAAAAATTGATTATAACACATCCATGGCCAGGGATTATCTAAAAGACATTTAGCTGTAAAACATAAGATGGCCGATGCTGTAGGAAATTACAGAAGAGAAAAGACAACGGGCCTCATTATAACCATGGCACTCGTGTAATGAAGGCTGCCGGTACGGGACTGGCACCCTTCATTACGGGAGTGCCCATTACGAGGTTCCCTTGTGGGACCCGGAACAGACGTCTGGTAAAACCAGACGTCCTTTCCGGGTCCTGCGAGGGGACCAAGGAGCTAATAACGGGCCCGTTATTAGCTCCATTCCCATTCCCATTGAGCCCTATGGGGGCTCAAAAGGCAATGGGGATGGGTTTTTCCAATGAGGATTTACCGGGTCCTCCATGGTTGGAATAGCCCGGTAAGTCCTCATTGGAGGAACCTGGTACTGGAGCCCGGCATGGAGGCAGCCATGCCCTTATTAAGGGCATGGCTGCCTCCATACTCGTAATGAGGCCCAACAAATGTTACAGATTGGCCACATTCTCCAGGCCTTTGATTGGACATCGTCATTTGCACTGTAGGTGCTTACATACATTTCCTAACTCTATTGGTTCACTCTAAACTCATAACAAAATTAACATATCAGGCTCTTAGATAATTAGCATTGAGATCACCTCCTTTCTCCTGGTGCTAATTGGATAGCGCTCTTTTAAACTTGCATCAGCTGAATCTGACATTTCATTCCTTGGTCCAAGAGGAGTATGCGTGGTGTGAGTGAGTGAGTACATTTCAAGAAATCCCTGTGTGATATGTGACAGTGTGACATTGAAATTATAACTTGTACATCCTTTCCGATTGACCTAAACGGTTGGCACAATCTTACCATTCTCACCACTGTGAACTGTTCATCGCCAGTTCAACTTTGCAACTTGTTGCTGGAAACATTACTTGCTTCGTTCTTGGGTTCTTATTTAAACAATATTCAGGTTGGAAAAACATGCATCCTAAACCTAACTCTAAGTTAGGAGTAAGTGTTGACCATCAAATGAAACATAAGTCCGTCCTCGTGGAGTCTTGTCAAAGTAAAAAGGCCTATACTAAAAAAGGATACCTGTTGCCAATTCCTTACAACTAATTACAGAAAGAATGTGGGATAGGATTTTCAAATAAAGGAAAAGGTGTTCACAAATAATAAGTCAGGATGTGATTGCCTTGAGGTCTCCCATCCCCATGTTTTTAGCCCAGGACACAGTGGGGATATGGAACACAGCACACACTTGAGCCTTCCCAGCACAAGCCAACAGCTCTGTATGAGCTGTCAAGTTCTTTGATGGTTAAGTCTCTTTTCAATAAGAATGTTCTTGCCTTTGGGGGCCTGATGTTCTCAACCAACGAACACAAAGTTCTCTTCCACATGTAATTTGGGGGAAGGCTTCACCCCTCGATCCCCCTCTGGGCGTAGACCACTCACCAGTCATATTGCACAAAACAACTAAACAGTTCCTTTTCTCAATTAACTTTGTGTGACACTTTTTCACCCATGGATCTCCCGAAGCCGGGCTAGGACCCAACTGACTAAGTGGGACAATTTACTTCCCCTGGTCTACCCAATATTTCTTGCATTTACAAATCTTAATGTCTGTTTAAACAGTTCTTCATGCTTTGCCCCTGATTATCGGATTCCCTCTGCCGCTTCACTCTCGTCAACCTTTACAGACAGCTCACTTTGCACACCCTTTGATCGGGCTCACTTTCTTCAACACACTGAAGCGTTAGGCCCTTTTAAATGAGGTAGTGTGTCAATAGATGGATGGGGATGCAGAATAACTCTTACACCAATAATAAGTCAGACTCAAGAGGTTGGCAAAGGTCATCTATTTTATTATCAATTGTCTAAAACAGGGAGTACAACGAACATCAACGGACATCTCACAGCATAATCTGAACGCATCACATACAAAATAACACTTTTATAGTAAAAAATCTTCATATGTGACATCATACTATGCGGCAGACTAAGAAAACTTATTTAGGATTGTGATTTGTCTTCAGGGAACATCTAAGTATACTTTCTTTAGGGGACAGGATTGTGATTGGGTCTCTATAATAGGGTGGACAACTTATGCCCACCCCTTGTGCAAGTCATCCTCAATATTTGTTAGATACACGACACACCATTGGATCTCAAACTATAGGGCTCTTCAATACATATGGCGCACTATAGTTGGTTGGCACTCTTGTACCCTTCTCGAATATTTGACCCGCTAGCTGCACATAAACTGGTACTCCAGGTGCTGGTGTTTGAACTTGACCATGCCTCCCCACCCAATTAGCCCATCAGCCATCATCACTCATGCATTTGAATTGTCTTTGAACTTGGCCTTGCAAAGTATCAATGCTTCTGAGAATAGAAGGGTGTGCAAGCGTGTTCTTATCTTGAAGTCTCAGTGTTGCTTGCTATGTTTTATTTCCATCTCCCCCATGTGACAGGAGACCATGTTTTAGCTCCTTCTCATTTAATGATATAAAATTTATAAAACTTGGCACTAATAGGGCCTCATTACGACCCAGGCGGTAAGGGGTTAACAGCGCCGTAAAAGGTTGCGCTGCCGTTAACCTCTTACCGCCTAATTACGAGGTACCTTTGCGGGTCCCTAACTTAATGGCTGGTTTTTACCAGCCGTTAAGGATTGGACCCTCTAAGGGACCTTGGAGGTATTTACGGTACCGTAATTTGCGGTACCGTAACTACCACCTTCCCCCTTTCCATTGAGCCCTATGGGGCAAAAATGGGAATGGGGAAGGGCAATGGTGAATGGGGAATTACCGCCCCGCCAACCTTGGAATGGGGCGGTAATTCCACCATTCACCATGGCGGAATCAGTAAAATACTGACGGCAATCATAGCGCTAATAGCGCCATGGTTACCGCCTGGGTCGTAATGACCCCCGTAGTGTCTTTCGGTTGCACCTTAATAAGAGCTTGCCTTGCTTCTCATGTTCTTTGTATCTCCTTGAATAGATAACCAGTTCTTGGCTGCCCCAACTCTTGACACTGGGCCAGACAGCCTTCTGGATCCTTCCTTGATTCTCAGCTGTTTTCTCTGCTGCACCATACTTAAAGCCCATCTCTTTCACAGGTCTTGGTTTACTAAAGTTGCGACATTGAAAATCCAGATTCTATACATGTATATACATATTGGCGGCAGCGCCTGCCAGCCTTCCATGATTACTTAGTCTACTTGTTTTGCTGTATCTGTACAGTTATGAAATTAATTATATTTTCTTCAGTGCTCTTCGCATCTGCAATCTTCATTTCGCACATGAAAGGTTACTCCATTCTTTATTTTGTCATCAGATTCCATAATGTCTATACATACTCTTATTTGACCTTCCTTCTCAGTTCATCACTCTCCTCTCTTGTGACGTCACCAGCCCCTTTTGTTCACATTTTTACAATTCTTCTGAGCTCTCGCTCAGTAGACGGTCATCTCTCTGTGGGTACATCTTATAGGGCTTTCTCAATGCATACCTTGTTTCGAAGATCTTTCTGGGTATAGGTATAATTGCTGGCATTGTGCATGTCGCAATTTCCGGCTTCCAAATGTAGCCAGAAAAGGGGCGGGACTTCTGGTAGAGGCATTTGGCTCCTCCTCTACAACACTATTCTGGTTGTCGGCTTCCCTCTGCCGGGTTCAATCTCGCCAAACTTTACAGACAATACATTATGGGAGTACACTTTGCCCCTTAACGTTAGCATCCCTCTGCTGGGTTCACTCTTTGCAAAACAGAGTTCATATATTGATCTCACCATGCGGGATTCATTTTCCTTCTTCACAATCATCTGTCGGTCAAACATTTTAGACGGTACAGTGTATTTTACAAAACCATGTAAGACCACTTTGACCTCTCTTCGCTGCCTCCCAAGGCCTTCTGGTTATAGTAGTCTCTACCTTTGGATAAATGCCCAGCGTTTCCTGCGTGAGCACCCACGTGGTGCCGGACGCCTGTTTCAGGCTTTCCCCCACTTTCGTCAATAGTTTCTCTACACAATTTTACAGGTTCAGATGACCTGCTTTCTACTTTTCATTGAACACAGTTCGGTTTTCTATCGAATCTCCCCTCGAGAGATCTCACCTGCTAAAATAAGCTGCTTGGCTTTCTTCTCCTTCAAGTCAAGGTTGGTACCATGGAGTCCAGCATCTCTCCCTGTCTTGGTTATCAGTGCAGGAGGGTATTGTGTGCCATTGACATCTGCTGAAACACACGCTGGCCTTCATTTGCAGTCTTATGTTTCCTTCTGGGGAGGTTTCACAGGCCTTGATCGGAAAGGGCAAGGTCACTTCTATCCTTGTCATCCTCTCAGTATTCGCTGTCTTTCACCTCCTCTTAAACTGCCATGCTGAATTAGCTCTCATGTCGTGCGGACTGCCTACCTCGTAGTGTGCTCTCTTGCTCCACCTTTTATCCCTGTGGGGAAAGGTAAGGGCCGTCAGATGGGTGTGATTCAGTTTAATTGCCTGACACTGCCCGACCCTTGAGTTGGGACACGTCAGGTAAACAGTTTTAACATTAGTCAATTTTTTATCACAGTGAGAAAAAGTATTTGTATTGGAAAAATATGGGGATAGATACTGGGTAGGATGGGCGAAAGGAATCATAAGAAAGAAGGTGATTAGACAACTCAGAAAGGTAGGATTTATAGGGGTTATGAAACAAACGGGAATGACAAGGATTCTTATCATAAAATAAACAGGAGGAATGGTGGGAATGGTAGGGTTTGGTCAAAGAGGACTGGAATTTCGGAAAATAATAATTAAATGGATGAGGAGAAGAGTGTCCGGGTGTATTCGGATAGGAACCAGGAGAACAGGGGTTCTGGGAGTTGTAGTTCTTAGCAAATTTACCAGATGTGAATGGGTTGTTGGCTTTACCTTTGGATAAGGGGGATTCAAAAGGAGGAAGGGATGATGACAGGGAATAGCTTATAAAAGGTTCAAGGACTTCGTTCCCCTCTCCATCCTCCCTGTGATGGTATTTTGTCTCACCTGGGGTATTTCCTCAAGAATAACCCCGGGCTCCCCTTCCCAGGTGATTCTCCCCCACTGGTCCACCCTCAGGAACTGGGTCCAACAGTGATGGCCGTGTCCTGGCCACCTGCATAAGGGATTCCTGGGCTCTGCCTGGGGAGGTACCCTTAGGTTTCTTACAGAATGTACCAAAGACTAAATCTAACAAAGTGAAATACAGTGAGTGCAATGTTGTACTCAGTTGCAGACTACCTGGGCAGTATTCCTATGGGACCACTTCCATGAGCCGCCACACCACATCTGTCTTCCTCTACTTCATCTTCCTCAACCAATGCTGTAACCATACAGCCTACTTCTGTGGGACACAAAATCCCACCAGCTGCCTTGCAAGTGATATAAAAGGCTGTTGCCCCATAGATTTCAAAGATAACAGTACTCTGTATATACTGTAACAAACCAATATGTGGGGGGGAAAATTCTGAAGTGCTTTTGAAGCTGTAATCAAGGCGCATGAGAGACATTGCCCCTTACCTTAGATATGACACATACACAACATCTTCCCCTATCCATCTATCTCTCCATATTTGTGGTTAGGGCATCTTCCCTCATTTCCATTCACACCTTACTTTCTGATCTCTTCTGCAAAAAATAAATAAAAAAAGCAAGAAAAAAGGATTCTTTCGGCTCCACCGTTCACAGTTAATAAGTATAAGTTAAAAAGTTATTTCATAGACTCCATCTATAATACATTTCTCTGTATAGTGGTTAGACTCAATATGATTCTCCAACATTTCCATTAGCATTTTGTGCTATGCTAATTAAAATAATGGACAGTTGTATACTAGATAAAACTATAAAAGGACATAAACAATTTTCTGTCCCAAATACTTTTCTCTAGCATACAATACGGACCAAAATCAATGGATCTTTATAACTATCCGCAGTCTACAAAGTCCCCTCTCCAGGCAATGCATCATTAAAAGACTAGGATGACATGTTCACACCATCGCACAGGACAGCCCTTCTACCCTTTTTAATTTTATATGTGTAACACTCCCTCAATGCCTGCTTTTTAACAGTCACATATCCATCCACCAATCACTACCAAACATTTTGTATTTAACCATATGAACATATAAGCTTCCACACACCAACTGCCACTTAACAATCTTCTACAAATCTTTTGCATCTGCATTTCCCTTACCTATACAAAACAAATTTACACAGTGCTCCTATAGATGCACATATGCATTGTACAGAGATAAAAGTGCATAAATAGAAGGGGCAGCGCGGATGGGTAAGTGCTCATGAGAATCCAGGAGGGAAGTGCCAAGGGATGCCAAGGTGGGACGTCACTGTCTAACTACTGGAGCAGAGGAATCCCAAGGGTGGGATGCATCTTAACCATAATGTCCCTTTAACAAATTTCTTTCTGTCATTGTAATAGTTTTTATAAGTGAAAATGTTTCATGATGTTACATCACTGTCTATAAGTTATTAATAATTCCTCTTTTCATATATATCAAAGAACAATAAACCTCCTTTAAGAAACATATTTTTTGCAACGTATACTTATGTCGTTCATTGTCAGCAGCGCATGCTGGGGATGCAAATCATCAAGGCTTGACCATGACCCCAGTCCCACAAAACCACCCATATTATTCACTGCACATATCCAGTCGTCGTAGCTTGCAGACATGGGCACTCTCCAAATCCATGGGGCATGGGCTTCAGCCATGCCACATTCCCCATTTCCCATTAAGAAAATCAGAGTACACATTTGCATTTGCTGAGGGCCAGGCCAACTATCCAGAATCCAAATTGTACTTACTTTCTTACACTTTTGAAAAATAAAGCACAAGACATATTTACAAAAATATGCTTTCATGTCCTTGCTGATGCTTGTCACGCAAGTTTGTTGTAATATAGTCCAACACTTAAACCCTAACCCATAAGCAGAATTTTATTTCACATACAAACCTATCCTGATTTCAAAAAGCTTTACCACATAGCAGCCCACTGGTGGCCATGAGCACTTTAACCCCATTGCTCGTCCCTCGTGGTCATGGCCAGTAGCCAGATTGGCCAAAGGCCATGACCCAGACAATCTGGCCACTGCAGATGGCCACAGGCTATACCTCAGTCACCAAAGGTATATCACAATTTGTTATACCTACATTATGACACTCTTTAAAAAATAAACATGGACACATTTGCAAAACCATATTTTCAGGTCTTGCCAATGCTCCTTGGATGAGTTTGCTGCAAATCCGCCCATGTTTTATTTTTTGAAAAGTGTCATAAATAAAATGGTCAAATAACTTAGCCCCCATTTGACAAAATCTATCCAGACTTTGCTCAAACATTCAAGGTTGGGTCTATAATCTTTTTTAAAATGTTTATGCACATTCGATAAACGGCAACAAAGTTATATACCATCTAAAAATGTTGAGATCCCCCTGCTAATGTTGTTGCCTCTTGACAAAACCCCACCAAACTTTGCAACAACATTCATATCCAGTTCTAAAATCATTTTGCAAACCTTTGTGCAGATTAGTCAAATGCAACCACATTTATAGGCGTTTAAAATATTATGCCCCTGCCCCTCTAATTTTCTTCCCTCTTGGCATAACAGCATCAGTCTTTACAGAACCATTCAGCTCCAGGTCTAGAATGCAATTTCCGAATCGCATGCAGTTCCAAAAACTGCTTTTCGCCAACCATTTAATTAAAAAATAGCCATGGATGTCCACAAACATCTCAGATGTTCGCGAACATCAAAGGACGGCCTGAACATCTGGACTGTTTTCAGATGTCGGAGTTGTAAAACCAACAATTTTTTGGGCTTTTTGAGGCCATATCCCATCCAATTCTCATCACCCCTCACTGACTCACAGATTGTTTAATAAGTTTGGCAAGTGCAATGTTGTGCTTTTGAATATGTTTTTCCCTGCGTCCATGGACAACGGGCGCTGTCCGTAAATCCAACATGGCAGGCGTTTCCAAAAATCTGATGCACCTCTCATTTTTAATTGACCTATCAGCCACTGTGACTGATGTTTGTGGACCTCAAGCCACCCTCTGGACCAATTGGAGGCCCATCTGAAGAGCAAACAGGGAAGTGAGTTCACGGACCGAACCCAGATATCACTTTTTATACCAACTTTTTGCCCATTGTTTTTAAAAAAAACTACTGAACGGATTTACCCCAACTTTACAAAAGCAAACTTTCAGGACCAAGCTGCAGCCCCTGCTGCAAATTTGAGATCCCCCTACACCTTTGCCCCCCCTGCACGAAACCTCATCAGTCTTTGCAGTCTTTGCAGAATCAATCTGATAGGGCCATATACCTGTATTGTGAGCATTCGTCCGGGGGGTGCAAATTAAAATCCTAAATAGGGCAGTCTTGTTCCTTGACCATTTGGTCTCAACGGGCATATTACTCACTGCTCATTATTCGGTTCTTACCACCCCATGTTCTTCATTATGATACGTTCTGGTGTACTGCCTAGGAACATCAATTATTATATCTCTTTTGAACAAAGTCTTCGGAACTCAACTAAACTGATGTGTATTGTCCAATCAGTGTGTAATGTTTTGTCCTAATATCTTTTGTTGATGCTTTTTCATGACCTCACTATCGCAACTGAGGCCTGGTAAGGTGTTTGCCTCCCTCCCCTTAACCAATCGCTTTGCAGCATTTAATCTTGCTTTGGGAAGTTGCAACTTGGTAGGTGTGCATCTCTCTGCAAGGGGCCTAGCTGATGCTTTCTGCTGAGCTGGTGGGGTTTTTCATGCTTCACGGATAGCTAACTAGATCTTGAGGCCTACATGTACTGTGTATTCAACTAGTGTAGCGGGTAGCTATCATTTACTATCATTATGAGTGCCCCTCTATGTTTCTCTACATAATGTTAAATGCTGCTGCATCTACTAAGGACATATGGTTATGTTCGAATATAAGGTGTATGCATTATGACTCGCTGGCTAGTAGTGCCTTGTCGGACATATGCAGGGAAGTCTTCTTGTGTGGTGCTGCTAGCTCCTACACTGTGTGCCTTTTTCACAGTGACTTTCACAGCTTGTATTTTCAAGGACGTTTAGGGCATTGGATGTGCTTGCCAACATTACTGTACTCCCCATCAAAGTACATGCCAGTTCTTGTTAATACTGGTACAGACATGTGATGACTCGGAACCAAAGGTCTAAATAAGCCTAGTTTCAGAATCATTCTTAGATGAATTGTGTGTGGATCTATTCAAAAGAGCATCCCTATTGAGATTGATAGCTTTAAATAAAGCTTCCTTCGATGATATTTTTCGAGTACCCACGGGCATTAGACCACTCCAAATCAAATTTAGCCAAAGTTGAACAATTGCGCCTCATCCGGATAAATTAACCATAGGTAAACCCATTAATGCATGCAGCTGGATAACTACTACTAGCACAAGTGGAGTGTTAGATCCCATGGGTTTATGATGGACTGAGGACCAGACATGAACCACTTACTCACTGTGCCTTAGAGAGTCTCAGATTCACCTAACTGAGGATTACCAACAAGGCTGAAACACGTGTCTGGGGTTGCTGATGGTACTCTTTTTAAGAGGTAAATTGTCTAGCATTTCGGTGCAGGACTGCCCTTGTGGGCGGGACTAAGACTGATATGCAAATGGATATTTTTCATCTCAGAATGTAAATCAGTTATTACCAAATCGGCTTTGCCAGTACAGATTACACATAAATTGCTTAAAATCTGGTCTGTGTATAATTAAACACAATGGAAGGACAAAAGTTCAAAAGCAATTTCAATAGTTCAATTTGATATTTAGTCAGAGTATAATCAGTTCAATTAATTATCTGAATTGGAGCATATATCTACTTTCTGTCCCCTTCACCAAAGTGTTTTGATCTCTTCTGATAGCTTTGATTTATTGCGTTTGCCTCTTCCCCCTCTCTGGGTTTTTTCGCATCCTGATTGGTAATTCCTTCCACATGCCTTTTCTCTTCCGTGGCCTGTTCCTCTTTTAGATGTTTTGTGCATATGCGTGTGATGGGTTATAGTGAATATGTCGAATTTAAAAATGTTGAAAAAAATAATCTCTAAAAAAAAATTAGAAAGTGTTTTTAAAAAAGAAATGTTTAATGGGGGGTTCCCTCCAGCCCCCCGTTTTTTTTTTTACTAGCTAAACCCAAAAATAACATACAAATAAAAAAAACATGCTAATTATTTTTTCGACATTTTTTTTTTTCAACATTTTATTTTCGACATTATAACTGGCTACCGTGTGTGATTTATTCTTTTTGAAAGCAATCATGCTGCCTAATGAATTCTGGAAGGTGGATGGTCAAGAAATAATCTGCAGTAAATAAAGTAGTACACAGGAGTCTAACGTGAAGCCAATCTCGAGGTGAAGGGTACAGTGGGATACCTTTCCATCAGGAAGAACCTTCCACGTTATATAAATTGCTTACTTTACATAAAGCACTTTGACTCTGTTTGGCTGGTAGGGGATCATCAGTTTGAGATATGGTCAATGCACAGGACTGTCGTAAAATGACCCATACTATGGCAACAAAGTGTGCAGAAAAGTTCTGATTTGTCAAAAAGTTTTTGCATTAGATACATGATTTGTTGGGGGCTTCCATAAATTATATAACAATAGTTAATGGAGAAATGGTGATCGGATGTCATCTGCCAGGGTTTGAAAGCCTTAGGGCCTCATTATGAGGTGGGCGGTAAGGGGTTAACGGCGCCGGTAAAGGTACCGGAGCCGTTAACCCCTTACCGCCCTATTACGAGGTCCGCTTGCAGGACCCACTCTGGACATCTGGTTTTACCAGGTGTCCTTAGCGGGTCCCGCGAGTAGGCCGGCATGCTAACAACGGGCCCGTCATTAACAGGCCCATTGTTAGCATGCTCTCCATTCCCATTGAGCCCTATGGGGCTCAAATGAGAATGGGGATGGTCCGAGGCCGGGTTGCCTGAATGGGGAAATACTGGGCTCTCCAAGGTCGGAATGGCCCAGTATTTCCCCATTCAGGGAACCCAGACCCGAGTTTGGAGGCAGCCATGCCCTTATTGTGAACACAGAGGCTCAGGAGGATGATTTTGAGGGTTTGACCAAGTGGGTACACCAGAAATGTGGACTCATGGGGGAGAAAGCTATTCGCAGGTGGGCACAAGTTTGAGGGATTAGTATCCCTTTAGAAGCAGTGAAAACAATAATTTTGCAATGTCCTGTATGTCAGCATCAGCAGCATAGACCCATCCCTCATGAGGTTAATTGCCGGGTCAAATCAGGCAGATCAATTATATCGGTCCTATGCCAATAAGTAAAAGTTGTCAATATGCATTTATGATTGTGGATTCCATTTCAGGATATTTGATGGTGCTGCCATGCAAGACGGCCACACAACTGAATACTATTAAATTGTTATTCCAAATATAATGGTTTTCAAGGCGCCCTTGCCAATTTAGAGTGACAATGGTTTACACTTTAAAGGCAAGTTGATTCAAGAGTATTGTCAGGAAGGAAAAAAAATATTAAATGTCTTCATTTAATGATTGAATACATATATGGTTTGTTGAAATAACAATTGCGCAAATTAGGCAATGGCAGTTTGGTAGGCTGGCATGATCGTGTGTTTGTGTTATGCTCACCTGGTATCCATGGGGATGCCACCCAGACCTGGTTGGGTGATTTGAACTCTCGAACCCTCTCCCTTTCCCTTGGTAAGGCCTCTGGTTAAAGGTTTGTCTGCAATTTAGGAGAGCTGGATTCAATGCCAGATTGTCTTTATGTGTTGCCTCCTCCCTTGGCCTCAACTCTTTCCTCCCCCTTGGGCCCTCCCCTCACCTTAATATTGTGAAAGGTGGATTCTCCGTCCTCCTCCTCGTGGCAGAGGCGTGTAGATGTGGGGGGGTGAGCAACGACCAAGTTACTTCACTGGTGCAAGCCCCCGCTGTGGGAATCCAGGCCTGCTGCAACTCCGTAGGTTTGCTGCTTTACAGTATTTATATGCAGTTCTTATGTTCCTCTTAGTCTGAATAATAGTGTCTTGCTTCTTTCCTTTTAGCTATGGAAATGTATTTTGGTGTTGTCATGCAGTTTGAAGATGAGCATGGGCCGGTAGGTGAAAGCACGGTGTGCGCGATGTTGTCCGGTGAGTAATGCGCGATGCACGGCACTGTTTTGCCTTTTATATTGCTAACCTGTGTCTTTTCTCTCCTTGCAGGTTGCGATGTTCCTCGTTGAGCACCGTAATGTTCCAGCAATGATACAGACCAGGAGATGACTACCCAGGTAAGAATAGTGTGGCTTTCTTCATTTGGGAAGAAACGTGAGTAAACGCTTTCTAATGCTGTCTTTCTTTCTCCTCTTTCCAGGTTATGGTATTCCAGGATGCATGCGGGCCGGATGATGGAGTTCGTACCTTCAGGTGAGTGGAACTGAAGTCAGCGATGGACTGAAGACAGGATACTGTTCCAGGTAAGTTTCGTATTGTTCTTTCTCTCTCTGCAGGTCCTTGGTTTCAGGTAAACTGGCATCAAAGAACTGGACACGGTGAGCGATACGCTGCCCACAGCAGAATAACGCAAAGCGTGTTCTGCTGTTTGGGTGCGGTTTAAATAGTCTCAGGTAAAGACGTCCAGGTAAAAAAGTCCCAGGCCTGCCACACCCAAAGTAGTCCAGGTAAAATAGTCCCAGGCCTGCCACACCCAAAAGACTAGACCGCATAGCTCAGTTCCTTGTAACTGAGCTATGTGTTTGTCTCCATGTTGGCTGAACCCCCCAAGTTAAATAGTCCCAAGTGAATAGTCGCATTCTCATGTTGGTCTTCATGCAGGTTATGGACTGACTCCAAGAGCGCCTTGGATGAGGTTTTAAGGCCTTTGACCTGGCCCTAACTGGAAGGCTCACTTGCCAGTGAGGGCCAGGGGCAAGGGTTATGACAGCACTCCCCCCAAGGCCCCTCTCATGGTGGCACTTCTGCCTGGTCCTGGTTTGGCTGGGTAATTCTGATGGAACTTTTTAATTAAGCGAGGTGCATGGATGTATTCACTAGGTTCCCATGATCTGTCTTGAGGGCCTTATCCCTTCCAATCAACTAAGTAGTATAGTTTGGATCTGGTGTATTTTTTGTATAGGATATCCTTTACTTCAAACTCTGGTTCTCCGTCAACTAATACTGGTTTTGGTGGTGTTGTAACCTGAGTACCGGGTTGTACCGGTTTCAGGAGTGATACGTGAAACATGTGATGAATCTGCATAGTGGGTGGTAGGGCTAATTTAACTGCCACTGGATTTATTGTGGATTCAATAGAATAAGGTCCCAGATATCGGGAACGAAAGGTCTGAGTCCCTTTTATGGGCACATATTTTCAGGCTAACCAGAACTTGTCTCCAATTTGATAGTCGGGGGCTTTACTACGATGTTGGTCAGCACATTTCTTTTGTCTGTTCTTGGCTTGGAGTACATATTCTGTTGCTTCTTTGAAGGCCTGGGAAATAGTCGTATGTAGGGTTTTAACCACTGGCATTTCCAAAGGGGTTGGGAGATCGGATTCTGAGTACGTGGATGTCTACCATATATAGTGTATAACGGGGTTGTCTAGTGCTGCTGTGTAATGAATTATTATAGGCATATTCAGCTATCCATAACAAGTCCTTCAAATTTCTTTCCACTTGATGTAACATGCAACATAAGTATTGCTTGAGGGTTTGGTTTGTTCTTTCTGTTTGACCATCAGTTTGAGGATGATGACTTGTGGATAGTTGAATGTCAATTTGGGCGTTAAACAGCATTTCCTCCAGAAGTTGGATACGAACTGACTACCTCCATGTGAGATCAAGACCGATGGAAAGCCATGTAGCCATACGATTTCCTCCAGGAATACTTTTGCTAAATTGGATGCATTTGGAAGACCCTTAAAAGGAATAAAGTGTGCCACTTTAGAGAACAAGTCTACAACTACTAAGATGCTGTTGAATCCTTGACTGGGAGGTAGATCTGTAATGAAATCAAGGGACAGTGTGTGCCATGGTGTGGGAGGAATTTCCAATGGTTGGAGAAGACCAGCTGGTTTCTGCTTTTCGGACTTGTTTTGTGCACAAACACCGCAAGACTGGATAAATTGTATGATGTCTTTACGCCATGTGGGCCACCAATAGTTTCGTTTTACTTTAGCTAGAGTTTTGGCAATTCCAGGATGACCTTCAATCAGGGAGTTGTGATAACCCGAAAAAATAACCTGCTCTTGTAAACCTTTACTTCCTAAAATATGGTAACTGGTCTTTAATGGTGCAATTTTTCTCCTTGAGTATACCAAGTACACCACTCTTGTGAGAAAGTGGGATCCATTTAGAGTTGAATCATGTTTTGGAGTTTACCCTGTGTCAATGTTGTCATAAGACCCAGGCGTTTGTCTTTTGGAATGATGGCTACTGGATCTGGAGTTATGTATACCTTTTCATCAACACCCATGAGGGACAAGGCGTCAGCCTTTCCATTTCAGATTCCTGGCCGGTAGGTGATCACATAGTCTTATTCAGCAAAGAAAAGAGCCCACCGCAGTTGACGGGATGATTGAGCCTTTGCTGTTTTTAGGTATTGCAGGTTTCGATGATCAGTTATGACCGTGACAGTATGTCTAGCACCAAGGAGATAGTGTCACCATGCCTTAAAAGCTGATTTTATAGCCAAGAGTTCTTTGTCTGTGATAGCGTAGTTGAGTTCGGGAGGTGAGAATCTTCGTGACCAGAAGGCCACAGGGTGTAACTGGCCAGTTCCTGGGGCCCTTTGTGAGAGAACAGCTTCCATAGCCATGCTAGAGGCATCTGTTTCAACTATATAAGGGAGGTCTGGGCGAGGATGCTGAAGAGCTGGAGCAAAAGTGAATTTTTTCTTAACTTCTTGAAAGGCTTTCTCTGCTTCTTCGGTCCAATGGAACTTTTTATTGTTTTTTTCTCAATAGTAATGTAATTGGATGCACTGTTTGGGAAAAATCTGGGATGAATCGGGGGATAAATGTTTGCAAAGCCCAACATACTCTGGATTCCTTTAAATGAAGTTGGTGATGGCCAGTTAAGAATGGCATCTACCTTGTGCCTATCCATTCTGATACCTTTTGGTGTGAGGATAAAACCGAGGAACTCCACTTCGGTGACATGAAAAGAGTATTTTTCAAGTTTAGCATACAGTTTATGTTGGCAGAGTTTTGTAAGGACGGAGCCGACATGCCTGACATGGTCTTCTTTTGTAGCAGAATACACTAAGATGACATCAATGTAAACCAGGGCGCAAACGTTGATTAACTCCCGCAAAACATCATTCATAAAGTACTGGAATGCAGCAGGAGCATTGCAAAATCCAAAAGGCATTACCTGGTATTCATACAAGCTGTATTTGGTACGAAAGGCGGTTTTCCATTCGTCTCCTTTCTTCACTCGAACAAGATGGTACGCCCCCCTAAGGTCCAGTTTGGTATAGATTTGGGCATCTTTGACTTGATCCAATCATTCGGGAATAAGGGGCAGTGGATAACGGTTTTTTACTGTGATCTGGTTTAATGCGCGATAGTCGATGCAAGTCCTCAAATCTCCTTCCTTCTTTAATACGAAGAATAAGGGACTGGTTGCCAGTGATTTAGATGAGCTGATAAATCCATTTTTATAACACATGTGTAACAGAAGGCTAGGTAATTACAAAAGTTAATCCTGACGCCGAGTCCCTAGCACAAAGTTAAATGACCCTACATGTACAAAATCTAGTATCAAATGTAAGATGGCCCTAGTCGACTACAAAAGATGTTGAGATCCTGACCCTATCCTCTCTAAAACACTTTCCTAGTATCTACAATTGCACACAAAAGTGGAGGTCGGTATTTTGTTTTTAATCTTTCCGCCCCCACACCGTGTGTCTTATCGTTAAAATAACAAAAGTCCTCGCTGACAGTTAGTCACAAGAGGAATTAAAAAACCCTATTTCCTCACCACTAAGTTATAGTGGAGATAGAGTATATATTGATAACTTCAACAATTTCTTTGTGCAACCCCTTTCTCTATATAGAAGGGTATTGGAGTCTGGGTTATCAACCAGTACTATTAAACCAACAGTCAACCGGTTTCAGCGGGATTCTTGGGTTGCCGCTTTCATCAGGACGAATACTTTTCTGATTTTAGTATTCTCAAATTGTCTTCAATTTTTTGAAGAGTTTAGGGGTATCTTCCGTTGTCCAGAGTAGGTATAGTGGAAAAATCCCTGGTCCTATATCTGTCGAGGTACTAGATCGTGTATTAGTCCCGATCTCTGTCTTCAACTTTCTGTTCGGGGAGGAAGGTGTTGAGTCCTCTCTTCTCTCCCGGGTGGTTCTCACTCTATTTAATCATGGTGACCGCCTCTCGTTGCACGTAAAAATCCATTTGCCAGGTACTGATCAAGATAAGATTTCAAATGGAGGTTTTCTGGTTCAGTAAGTGCATAGATTCGACCACAAGGAATTTGCGCACCAGGTATGAGATCGATCTGACAATCGTAGGACCTGTGCGGTGCTAGAGTATTGGCGTGTTCTTTCTGGAACACGTCTTGAAAATCTTGGTATTCATTTGGTAGTGTACTAGTCACACCTAGTACAATCGCCGCCGAACTGGGAGTAGCACATGTACATAAGTCTGTTTTCCCCGTTTCTTGGTAATAACAGGTGCAAGCACAATCATCGGAAAAGGCCAACTTTTTGGCACACCAATCTATTAGAGGGTTGTGAGCTACCAACCATGGCATCCCTAAGATTAGTCAAAACTGAGGAGCTTTGATGAGATTGAATGCAATAGATTCTCGGTGTCCATCCTGGCACAGTAGGGTTACTGCAGCTGTGCATTGGGTTACTGGTCTGGAAGCTATTTCTGTCCAATCAACAGTAGTAACTTTTTCAGTAGTCGACTTAGAGCATAAGGGTAGCCCCATCTCTGCTGCCAGATCTTGGTCTACATAATTCCCAACTGCTCCACTGTCTATGTATGCTTCGACAGCATGCATCAGAGACAGTTATCTGTGATTGACCAAAATGACTGGTAATGCAAAGTGTGAGGTCTGTGGCTCATCCTTCTCGCTCGACAAGCGGATCTCTACGCTTGCCGGCTTTGGTAGTTTTCCGACTTCTTGTTATTATCTTCCTTCTCTGTGGCTCCAACAGTTCTCCTTGGTGGTTTCACTGGACATTCTTTGAGGAAGTGGCCTGATTTTCTGCAATATAAGAATAATAGCTGGTGCCTTCTCTTGTCTCTTTCAGATTTAGTTAATTTGGGCCGTATACCTCCGATTTGCATGGGTTCTACCGTGTTTTCCAATGTACGTGGAACAGTATCCTTTGACCGGACATGCACAGCTCGAGTATCTAACCTTATCCGGTCTGCTTTTCGGTCTTGTAGTCTCTGATCTAATTGCACCACAAGGTTGATGAATTCTTCATATTCTTTAGGTGGGTTAACCACTTGAGCAAGGACATCCTTTAGTTCCCCTCGTAGACGCCCATGAAGTAGTGTGGTCCTTTTTTCCTCAGGCCACCCAGCTTCAACAACTAGTCTGTTAAATGTTGCTATATATGTAAGTAAGTCTTGACTTTCTTGATGGAGTGACAAAAGTTCATTGTCTAATGCTTGGCCTTGGGTATGACGAGCAAAGAGTTTTTCCATTTCCATCTGGAAACCCCCAAACTCATGTAACAACGGGTTATCCTGACTTACCAATGGTACCGACCAATCTGCAGCACTGCCACTCAGATATGACAAGACAAAAGCAACATGCGCTTGGTCGTTAGGAAAAGGCCCAGGTTTGCAAAGGAAATGAAGACGACACTGGTTCATGAACGTCGCGTACTTCTTGGGGTCCCCTGTAAATGGTTCAGGTGGAGCTAAAGGAGCTGCCCCAGGAAAGGTTATTTGTACTGGATTGGTGGAGGAATTTGGTATAGGTGCTGGCGGAATGTTACCAGGCAAATGGTTCTGTCCTGCCTGTGATTGGAGCAATTGTGTACTTAGTTCATCGGTACGATCCTTAGTAACAATCAAATCCCTCCTAAGAGCATTGGTTTCTTGCCTGGCTGAATGTACTTCAGCACGTAATTGTCTCAACAACTGAACTAACTGGTCAGTCTCTGAAGTCTCCATGACTCCCAGGAGCATAATATTATTGAGGCTTTGCATTCTGTTACGCTCACCTGGTATCCACAGGGACGCCACACAGCCCTGGTTGGATGATTTGCACTCTCGAACCCTCTCCAGGTGCCTTGGTAAGGCCTCTGGTTAAAGATGGGTCTGCAATATAGGACAGCTGGATGCAATACCAGATTGTCTTTATGTTTTCCCACCTCCCTTGGCCTCAACTCCTTCCTCCCCCTTGGGCCCTCTCCTCACCTTAATATTGTGAAAGGTGGATTTTCCATCCTGCTCCTTGTGGCAGGGGCGCGTAGATGTGGGGGGCAAGCAGCAACCAAGTTACTTCACTGGTGCAAGCCCCACCTGTGGGAATCCAGGCCTGCTGCAACTCCGTAGGTTTGCTGCTTTACAGTATTTATATGCAGTTCTTATGTTCCTCTTAGTCTGAATAATAATGTCTTGCTTCTTTCCTTTTAGCTATGGAAATGTATTTTGGTGTTGTCGTGCAGTTTGAAGATGAGCATGGGCCGGTAGGTGAAAGCACGGTGTGCGCGATGTTGTCTGGTGAGTAACGCGCGATGCACGGCACTGTTTTGCCTTTTATATTGTTAACCTGTGTCTTTTCTCTCCTTGCAGGTTGCGATGTTCCTCATCGAGCGCCGTAATGTTCCAGCAATGATACAGACCAGGAGATGACTACCCAGGTAAGAATAGTGTGGCTTTCTTCATTTGGGAAGAAACATGAGTAAACGCTTACTAATGCTGTCTTTCTTTCTCCTCTTTCCAGGTTATGGTATTCCAGGATGCATGCGGGCCGGATGATGGAGTTCGTACCTTCAGGTGAGTGGAACTGAAGTCGGCAATGGATTGAAGACAGGATACTGTTCCAGGTAAGTTTCGTATTGTTCTTTCTCTCTCTGCAAGTCCTTGGTTTCAGGTAAACTGACATCAAAGAACTGGACACAGTGAGTGATACGCTGCCCACAGCAGAATAACGCAAAGCGTGTTCTGCTGTTTGGGTGCGATTTAAATAGTCTCAGGTAAAGACGTCCAGGTAAAATAGTCCCAGGCCTGCCACACCCAAAGTAGTCCAGGTAAAATAGTCCCAGGCCTGCCACACCCAAAAGACTAGACCGCATAGCTCAGTTCCTTGTAACTGAGCTATGTGTTTGTCTCCATGTTCCATGTTGGCTGAACCCCCCAAGTTAAATAGTCCCAAGTGAATAGTCCCATTCTCATGTTGGTCTTCATGCAGGTTATGAGCCTGGCGCCAAAGGCGCCTGGACTGACTCCAAGAGCGCCTTGGATGAGGTTTTAAGGCCTTTGACCTGGCCCTAACTGGAAGGCTGACTTGCCAGTGAGGTCCAGGGGTAAGGGTCATGACAGCACTCCCCCCGAAGGCCCCTCTCATGGTGGCACTTCTGCCTGGTCCTGGTTTGGCTGGGTAATTCTGATGGAACTTTTTAATTAAGCGAGGTGCATGGATGTATTCACTAGGTTCCCATGATCTGTCTTGAGGGCCTTATCCCTTCCAATCAACTAAGTAGTATAGTTTGGATCTGGTGTATTCTCCGTCAACTAATACTGGTTTTGGTGGTGTTGTAACCTGAGTACCGGGTTGTAACGGTTTCAGTAGTGATACGTGAAACACGTGATGAATCTGCATAGTGGGTAGTAGGGCTAATTTAACTGCCACTGTATTTATTGTGGATTCAATAGAATAAGGTCCCAGATATCGGGGACGAAAGGTCTGAGTCCCTTTTATGGGCACATATTTTCAGGCTAACCAGAACTTGTCTCCAATTTGATAGTCGGGGGCTTTACTACGATGTTGGTCAGCACATTTCTTTTGTCTGTTCTTGGCTTGGAGTACATATTCTGTTGCTTCTTTGAAGGCCTGGGAAATAGTCGTATGTAGGGTTTTAACCACTGGCATTTCCAAAGGGGTTGGGAGATCGAATTCTGAGTATGTGGATGTCTACCATATATAGTGTATAACGGGGTTTGTCTAGTGCTGCTGTGTAATGAATTATTATAGGCATATTCAGCTATCCATAACAAGTCCTTCAAATTTCTTTCCACTTGATGTAACATGCAACGTAAGTATTGCTCGAGGGTTTGGTTTGTTCTTTCTGTTTGACCATCAGTTTGAGGATGGTGACTTGTGGATAGTTGAATGTCAATTTGGGCGTTAAACAGCATTTCCTCCAGAAGTTGGATACGAACTGACTACCTCCATGCGAGATCAAGACCGATGGAAAGCCATGTAGCCGTACGATTTCCTCCAGGAATACTTTTGCTAAATTGGATGCATTTGGAAGACCCTTAAAAGGAATAAAGTGTGCCATTTTAGAGAACAAGTCTACAACTACTAAGATGCTGTTGAATGATTGACTGGGAGGTAGATCTGTAATGAAATCAAGGGACAGTGTGTGCCATGGTGTGGGAGGAATTTCCAATGGTTGGAGAAGACCAGCTGGTTTCTGCTTTTGGGACTTGTTTTGTGCACACACACCGCAAGACTGGATAAATTGTATGATGTCTTTACGCCATGTGGGCCACCAATAGTTTCGTTTTACTTTAGCTAGAGTTTTGGCAATTCCAGGATGACCTTCAATCAGGGAGTTGTGATAACCCGAAATAACCTGCTCTTGTAAACCTTTACTTGGCAAGTATAGACGGTTCCTAAAATATGGTAACTGGTCTTTAATGGTGCAATTTTTCTCCTTGAGTACACCACTCTTGTGAGAAAGTGGGATCCATTTAGAGTTGAATCATGTTTTGGAGTTTACCCTGTGTCAATGTTGTCATAAGACCCAGGCGTTTGTCTTTTGGAATGATGGCTACTGGATCTGGAGTTATGTATACCTTTTCATCAACACCCATGAGGGACAAGGCGTCAGCCTTTCCTTTTCAGACTCCTGGCCGGTAGGTGATCACATAGTCTTATTCAGCAAAGAAAAGAGCCCACCGCAGTTGACGGGATGATTGAGCCTTTGCTGTTTTTAGGTATTGCAGGTTTCGATGATCAGTTATGACCGTGACAGTATGTCTAGCACCAAGGAGATAGTGTCACCATGCCTTAAAAGCTGATTTTATAGCCAAGAGTTCTTTGTCTGTGATAGCGTAGTTGAGTTCGGGAGGTGAGAATCTTCGTGACCAGAAGGCCACAGGGTGTAACTGGCCAGTTCCTGGGGCCCTTTGTGAGAGAACAGCTTCCATAGCCATGCTAGAGGCATCTGTTTCAACTATATAAGGGAGGTCTGGGCGAGGATGCTGCAGAGCTGGAGCATAAGTGGATTTTTTCTTAACTTCTTGAAAGGCTTTCTCTGCTTCTTCGGTCCAATGGAACTTTTTATTGTTTTTTTCTCAATAGTAATGTAATTGGATGCACTGTTTGGGAAAAATCTGGGATGAATCGGGGGTAAATGTTTGCAAAGCCCAACATACTCTGGATTCCTTTAAATGAAGTTGGTGATGGCCAGTTAAGAATGACATCTACCTTGTGCCTATCCATTCTGATACCTTTTGGTGTGAGGATAAAACCGAGGAACTCCACTTCGGTGACATGAAAAGTGTATTTTTCAAGTTTAGCATACAGTTTATGTTGGCAGAGTTTTGTAAGGACGGAGCGGACATGCCTGACATGGGCCCTCATTACGACCCTGGCGGAAAGTAACTGACATGACCGCCATAGCGTAAATAGCGTTTCCGCCATTGCACGATGGAGTAAAGTGCGGCTAATTATGACCCATCGGGCACGAGCATTACGCCATGGCGGAAGTGCAAAGTCCGCGATGGCGGAAATGACCCCAAAACGCCCCTTACCGCCGTCGTACGCCGCCCTAGGTGCAATTCCGCCACCCATCTCAGCGGTCACCGTAATGAGCGGTCAGCGCAAATTACGGTCACCGTAAATATACGGAAACGGAAGTAAATACATGGGGCCGGAACGGGAAACCGCACGCCGTACACCTATAAAACAGAATCCCCACACAACCATTAAAAATCCGACCCTGAGACACATCCCAACCCGTCAGCCACCGCAGTCAAAAAAATAAATATGGGAAAAGTTGCTAAAAAAGCGTGCGATCGCAAGCGGCAGGTCCACTTCTCCCATGAGGAACTCACCGTGCTCACAAAGACCCTCCAGGACAATGCTGCCGTCGTCTTCTCGACGCAAATGACCAGGACGGCACTTGCGAACAAGAAGGCCATATGGGCCCTGGTGGCACAGCGGGTAAGTGCGTTGGGGACCGCACCCCGCAACCCACAGCAATGCAGAAAGCGATGGGACGACTTGCGGATACGCGTCCGGAGCATACTTTCTGCCAACCGAAACATTGCCACAGCTACCGGGGGAGGATCGGAATCACCCATCAAGTTGACCCCCTCGGAAGAAATCTGTGCCTCCACCATTGGAATGGAGAGCATAGAGGGAGTCGGAGGGATGGAGAAAGGAGTGCAGACATCCGAAGAATCAGGTAGGTGGCCCAAATAAAACAATGCTAAATCCACAATGTCCAATCATGTGAAGTACCATGTGTCCCCATAGTGCAATAGAAACACATGTCCAGGAGAACGTCCACATACATTGCCATGATAGCGCCCTTTAAAAGTCAGATTAAATACATAAATAAGTAGAAATCCTAAAAACACCCTCCACATGTGCAGCATGCACACCCTAACTGCAGGCTGCAAAACAACTGCATCCTCAATCTACACAAAAATGAGACCACCTCCAAGGCCCTGACCCAAATCACCCTCATGTACCACCCCAATGCATGTGATACATTGCCATTCCAATTTCCACAGACCCATAAATAACGCTCGCCCTCCTTTACTCCACCACAGGGTCCGATTCAAACGACGAGCTTCAGGACACCCCTACCAGCACACCTGCAAAGAGGGCCAAGACCAACGGCCAAAGACCCTCCACCTCAGCTGCACGGATCAAGACACCGCAGCAGCACAAATCAAGTGGCAGCACACTGGAGGGGACTTCAACAGGCACCCCAGCAGCCAGCATGTCCACAACAGCAGCACCACAGGTCCCCCCAATGGATGCCACAGAAGGCACTGCTTCTGGTGGCAGCAGCACCATAGGTGACACTGCTTACAGGCCAGCATGCTCCGACACAGAAAACGGTGCTGTCGACGTAGGACCCATCCATGACCTGTCTCAATCCCCCTGTTTGTTTCATCCTGTACACCATGAGGAAACCACGCAGGGGCACCCACAAGACGACGACTGGCGAACCCCCACAAGGCCTGTGGCAAGGCAACATGAGGTGATCAGCCCCTCTGTGACACCACCGCAAATGGGCATGGCCCAGCAGAGGCAACAGTCCCTCGAGCAGATGATTGTGCAACAGCAGCAACTGGCCACGCTCCTCAAGGAGCATGCTGCTGAATGTGGGGGTTCTAAGGCAGCCATTGAAACATCTACTGAGACACTTAGGGCAGAAATGGAGCGAAGTACCGAGACACTAAGGGCACAAATGGAGGGAAGCACCGAGAGCCTGAGGGGACAAATGGAGAGAAGCACCGAGAGCCTGAGGGGACAAATGGAGAGAAGCACCGAGAGCCTGAGGGGGGAACTGCATGCGACGTCCAAAGACGTATGTGGTGAACTTGCCGCTGTGCGCCGTGTGCTCACTGAGCTCACACAAACCCTTAGGGACATGCATGGACGTGAGCAGGCAGAGACATCATCCGTTGCAAGTTCCGTCCAGGGCAGCCCCCAACGTAGATCTGGGAGGAACCTGCGCTCCACAGGCAGGGGTGCCCCTGATACCCGGAGAGGGGGCTTACAATAGCGTCTGCCCACTGACAATGAGCATCTTTGGACACTGGTGTTCGGGGGGGAGGTAGGAGGGTGGAGGGGGTGTGTTGGGCTTTTTTGGGTGGCGGGTCGATTGGGTGTGTAATATCATTTCACATTTGCTATATAATTATTCAAAATCATCCAATGAGATGTGTGGACATTGATCTTTGTGTACGAGGCCATTCTTGGCGTACAGTCCACATTGTGCATGTTCCAGACACACACAGTGCCACAAGTCCCGTGTCCATGTAACAGCCACCAGGTGTGAGTGCTAGAAGCATGCATCTATGATATGCTGACGAATTTCACGGGCCTCCTGTGCCTCGCGGACTCCTTGAGGTGCTGCCACATCCCCACCCTCATAATGACCATCTTCAGGTGCTTGCAGTTCTGCGTCAGGGGGCATGGGCACATTTCTACGTACGCACATGTTGTGTAGCATGACACATGCCATGACCATCTTTGCAACCTTCTCATGGTGGTACAGGATTGCCCCGCCAGACCTGCTGAGGCAGCGGAAACGAGCCTTCAGTAGGCCGAATGCCTGTTCTATGACTACACGGGTACGTGAGTGGGCATGGTTGTAGTCCTCCTCTTGCTGGTTCTGTGGGTTCCGGATTGGTGTAAGGAGCCATCTCTTCAGTGGATACCCGGCATCACCTGTATGTGGACAAGAAAGGATGTTTGTGGAATGACATTGCTACGTACGCATCCCCCCCCCCCCCTGCCAGGTCATTGACGCATCACCTACCCCACATTCTCATGCATTAAATGGGACTCACCGGGTAGCCAGGATCGGTGCCCTGCGTGTCGCTCCATGTAGCGTGGTATTGTAGAGTTCCTCAAGACCATAGAATCATGGGTTGATACTGGAAATTGGGCACAACAATGTGTAAAGATCCTGTTGTAGTCACACACCATTTTTACCTTGATAGAATGATATTGTTTCCGGTTGCGGTACTGGACCTCCATGGCATGTGGCACAACCAATTCCACATGGGTGCAGTCGATGGCACCAATGCAACCCGGTATGCCGCCAAGTGCATGGAATCCCACTTTTGTGTTTGTAATCTCCTGCTCCGAGCGTGGTAAAGAGATGTAGTCGTCTGTGTGCTTCAGGAGGGCATCAAGCACTTGGAATAGTGTCCGTGACAATAGTGGCTGTGAAATGCCATGCAACTGTCCGACTGTGTGCTGGTAGGTGCCTGTGGCCAGGAAGTGGAGTACAGACACCACCTTCAGTAGGGGTGGGATGGCGGTTGGGCTATCTATCATGCTGACAAGGTCAGCGTGTGTCATGTTGACAATGGCGGTTATGGTGTCCCGGTCCAAACGGTAGAGGGTGTGGATCTGCTCAGCAGTGAGGTTGAACGGATTAGCTCGGAGGCGTGGGATTGCGGGCTGCCTGCGTGGTGGTAGTGGCTGTGCTGGTGGGCCCTGCTGCCCCTGCCTTGGCCTCCTCCTCCTCCTCCTGCGTCTCCTCTGTGCAGCCGGTTGTTGTAGTTGTTGGTGTTCGTCTTCTTCTTGAAGTTGGAGTACTTGCAGTGCTATCAGGTCCCCCAGGCCCAACATCGCTAGTCCTGCCGGTAGCATTTTGGAGTGGGTGTGGTTGTGGGAGGGGGTTGGGTGTGCAATTTATGTGTTTTCAGGCTGTATAGCCTCCACCTGTGGTGATTCATTCCACCTGTGCCAGCTGCAATTACTTTTGTGCGAGCACGTCCTGCACACAACGCTGCAATTTGACGCATGGCATCTTGCAATTGCAATCATGTATTTAATCCCGATGGCAGTGAAATGTTGGTTTATCTGTTAATTCTGCTATGGTCCCATTGTTTCACATACTATATTTGCAGTCGCGAGCAAACTTGTGAAGGGTCAGTGGAATGTAGTACTCGATCAACGGTGGACCCTCATGCAGCACTGTGCCGACGTTCACCGACGGGCGGGGAGTCCCATTAGTGATTGAAGCCAGTTACCATTTTCACACACAGCCGCACTACATAGATGTATTAGTGAATTCAAGCGTTCACAGATGCCTTTTCGACGTGATGTTGCAAATGAGGAATTCGAAGGACAGCGCTTTTGGTTTTGAACTGGCGGCGAGGAGACACCCACAGGTCTGACTGGAAATATAACGTTCTATTGTTGAATGTCCTTGGGACAGGGCCCATGACGAGAATGTAATGATTGATATGAATTGAATGGGATGCACAATAGCGTAGTGGACGATAAGGCAGGACGTTCCCAAATACATGTTACTTCACTACACTAGATATCCGGGCAGGAGCACAGTGGATTTTGCAGACTGCGTTACGCACAGACTCAATGGAAATTTCAAATGTCATGTGAGTGAATATTCAGCCGTTTTTATACCGGGATGAGGGAATGATGAATGGATGCATGGACAGATGATTTAATTGAGAGTTTGCCATGTACATGGCTTTTTGGAATCTATCCCCTTCCCCTGCGCTATGTGAAGCAAAGCTGCCATAGTGGGACCATCGTCTATCTGCCCTTGTTGAACCCTCCCCGTCTCGACGCACCTTCAGACACTTGTGTCTATACACGTAACTAATCCCATCTGATGGATTCAGTTTTAACAGACGCATGCACACAAAACACTCGTTTGTAATAGTGCATTCACCTTGATTTATATCGTTATGATTCGCTAGAAATTTTTGGGTGAAATTAATCCTTTTGAGTGGGCTAGCATGCATATGGTTGTAGATTTAGTGTGTTGAATGAAATGAGTAATACATATGAAGTTTGGATGCCCATACTATTATATTTTTTTTCATTTGGGTGACAGGTATCTCCTCCCCTTTTGCCGCTGCCATCTGTACGCCACTCCTGCATATGGGTTTTACAGTCGACACCTGCAGCTTCGAGTTAATCAGTGGAGCACCATTACGATCTTATGGGACGATCGCCAATGGGCCACATGCCCTTACGCAGTACTAGTGGCTAGGAGCAACATATCAAGCTTTCAGCTGGACTAGTGCCTACTTCATGGGACGGCCCTGCGGTTCTAGGCGCTTCCATGTTGCCTTTTTGAACGTAAATATAGCCCCTGTGTACCATGAAGGAACAGGGCGTCACACAAGAAGAAGCTGGTCATTTATTGCGGATGCAGCCCACAGTAATGAAAATTATTTGGGAGTTTATGAGCAAATAGCTGTATGGGCTTGGTGATTTTGATGTGCATTAAATTTATGTTCAGATATTAACCGTGTAGCGTTATTCTTTGCTAGTAATGTAGCATATTCCGATTTGTGGCGTGATGTATTGTGAGATGATCTGCATTGGGTTCCGGCTTCTGAGTAGAGTTGTGTGGTACTGTACTGGCCGCGTTTGCCTACGAAGCCCAGTAAGGTCAGGGATAGGGGCTGCCATTATGACTGTTTTTATGCTGTCATGCTCAGGGGCGGGGGATTAGCTTTTGTGCAACAGATGCCGGTCAGCCAGGTGGAATGATGGGATTATCAGTAAATGGCTGGTCACAGGTGCCTGTGTTTGCGTGCGTTTCTTGGAGGGTGACTGAGGTCAGGTCCATTGGTGTTGCTTCTGTATTTGTGCCATCTGTGCCCTACAGCTCCCATTGGCCCCTCTTGAGATGAGCCTGGCTGCTCAGTCACTCTGCCAACTTGTGTGGTACATGCTTATGCTGATGGTTGGTTTGTGTACTGGCAAGTGTACAGGGCTAGTGCAGTCTCCCTCTGGATACTGCTTTGAATGTTGATTTACACTGGTGGCAAGCGATGGGGGACTATTGTTGTTTTGTCTCATGGAATATTTCAGTTCATTTTGTTGTACTTGGACCTTCAAATGCCTGTGCTGCATCAGTACGGCAATGGTGACATGCCATATATGGATGGCCACTCACAAGGCACTTGGAGCCCCTGCATGCATTTGTTCGTTGGCATGCATGGGTGACTTGTACATTTCACTGGTTGCATAGTGTGACTACATTGCGCCTACGGGGAGTTGTGCAATGTGGGCAGGGAGTGGAGTACAGGCACTCAGTAGGGCCATTTACGGTTGGTTCGCGATGCCGTAATTCTCACCATGGCGGAATGGTACTTTCCGCCATGCTTGATGGCGTTAAGTAAATGTCCGCTAGGGTCAGAATTCGCGTACCATTGCGCCATGGCGGAATTTACGGTTTTGCAAGGCGCTCGTGCGCGTACTTGGTGCAGTTAGCGTTGGCGTTCACTACGGTGTCGCTAATGGCATCGTACTTTACGGTGACGGGTCATAATCGCAACGGGCGGTATTCGATGGCGATATTACATTTCCGCCATCGTTTTTCGAATTCCGCCAGGGTCGTAATGAGGGCCATGGTCTTCTTTTGTAGCAGAATACACTAAGATGATATCAATGTAAACCAGGGCGCAAACGTTGATTAACTCCCGCAAAACATCATTCATAAAGTACTGGAATGCAGCAGGAGCATTGCAAAATCCAAAAGGCGTTACCTGGTATTCATACAAGCTGTATTTGGTACGAAAGGCGGTTTTCCATTCGTCTCCTTTCTTCACTCGAACAAGATGGTACGCCCCCCTATGGTCCAGTTTGGTATAGATTTGGGCATCTTTGACTTGATCCAATCATTCGGGAATAAGGGGCAGTGGATAACGGTTTTTTACTGTGATCTGGTTTAATGCGCGATAGTCGATGCAAGTCCTCAAATCTCCTTCCTTCTTTGATACGGAGAATAAGGGACTGGTTGCCAGTGATGTAGATGGGCTGATAAATCAATTTTTATAACACATGTGTAACAGAAGGCTAGGTAATTACAAAAGTTATTCCTGACGCTGAGTCCCTAGCACAAAGTTAAA
Source organism: Ambystoma mexicanum (assembly GCF_040938575.1). Classification (NCBI taxonomy): domain Eukaryota; kingdom Metazoa; phylum Chordata; class Amphibia; order Caudata; family Ambystomatidae; genus Ambystoma; species Ambystoma mexicanum. The sequence goes on along the minus strand of NC_090933.1, from coordinate 291,857,199 downwards.
TGACCCTACATGTACAAAATCTCGTATCAAATGTAAGATGGCCCTAGTAAGTGCTGCTGAGCCGACTACAAAAGATGTTGAGATCCTGACCCTATCCTCTCTAAAACACTTTCCTAGTATCTACAATTGCACACAAAAGTGGAGGTCTGTATTTTGTTTTTAATCTTTCTGCCCCCACACCGTGTGTCTTATCGTTAAAATAACAAAAGTCCTCGCTGACAGTTAGTCACTAGAGGAATTAAAAAACCCTATTTCCTCACCACTAAGTTATAGTGGAGATAGAGTATATAGTGATAACTTCAACAACTTGTTTGTGCAACCGCTTTCTCTATATAGAAGGGTATTGGTGTCTGGGTTATCAACCAGTACTCTTAAACCAACAGTCAACTGGTTTCAGCGGGATTCTTGGGTTGCCGCTTTCATCAGGACGAATACTTTTCTGATTTTAGTATTCTCAAATTGTCTTCAATTTTTTGAAGAGTTTAGGGGTATCTTCCGTTGTCCAGAGTAGGTATAGTGGAAAAATCCCTGGTCCTATATCTGTCGAGGTACTAGATCGTGTATTAGTCCCGATCTCTGTCTTCGACTTTCTGTTCGGGGAGGAAGGTGTTGAGTCCTCTCTTCTCTCCCGGGTGGTTCTCACTCTATTTAATCATGGTGACCGCCTCCCGTTGCACGTATAAATCCATTTGCCAGGTACTGATCAAGAAAAGATTTCAAATGGAGGTTTTCTGGTTCAGTAAGTGCATAGATTCGACCACAAGGAATTTGCGCACCAGGTATGAGATCGATCTGACAATCGTAGGACCTGTGCGGTGCTAGAGTATTGGCTTGTTCTTTCTGGAACACGTCTTGAAAATCTTGGTATTCATTTGGTAGTGTACTAGTCACACCTAGTACAATCGCCGCCGAACTGGGATTAGCACATGTACATAAGTCTGTTTTCCCCGTTTCTTGGTAATAACAGGTGCAAGCACAATCATCGGAAAGGGCCAACTTTTTGGCACACCAATCTATTAGAGGGTTGTGAGCTACCAACCATGGCATCCCTAAGATTAATCGAAACTGAGGAGCTTTGATGAGATCGAATGCAATAGATTATCGCTGTCCATCCTGGCACAGTAGGGTTACTGCAGCTGTGCATTGGGTTAGAATTGTAAGACTTGTGTGACTTTCTTCATTCGGGAGGAAACGTGAGTAAACGCTTACGAATGCTGTCTTTCTTACTCCTCTTTCCAGGTTATGGTATTCCAGGATGCATGCGGTGCCGGATGATGGAGTTTGTACCTTCAGGTGAGTGGAACTGAAGTCGGTGATGGATTGAAGACAGGATACTGTTCCAGGCAAGGTTCCTAGTGTTCTTTATCTCTCTGAAGATCCTTGGTTTCAGGTAAGCTGGCATCAAAGAACTGGACACGGTGAGCATTACGCTGCCCACAGCAGAATAACGCAAAGCGTGTTCTGCTGTTTGGGTGCGGTTTAAATAGTCTCAGGTAAAGAAGTCCAGGTGAAATAGTCCAAGGCCTGCCACACCCAAAGTAGTCCAGGTAAAGTAGTCCCTGGCCTGCCACACCCAAAAGACTAGACCGCATAACTCAATTCCTTGTAACTGAGCTATGTGTGTGCCTCCATGTTGGCTGAGCTCCCCCAAGTTAAATAGTCCCAAGTAAATAGTCGCATTCTAATGTTGCTCTTCATGATGGTTATGAGCCTGGTGCCAAAGGCACCAGGACTGACTCCAAGAGAGATTTGGATGAGGTTTCGAGGCCTTTGACCTGTCCCTAACTGGAAGGCTGACTTGCCAGTGAGGGCCAGAGGCAAGGGTCATGACAGTTTGATGCTGTGCATATTTTGAATAATAGACCATGGCTGAGAATGAGGCACCTTTGACGCACCTGTTGACACCTGCATTACAGATGCAACCTAATTCAGCTGAAGAGACCTTACTATACTGGGAGAGCGTCAGATGCTTTAGCCCCATACCACACAACTCCAGAATCTGCAGGGGTAGACTTAGATTCTTATCACAAAATCAGATTAAAAACCAGAGGTGTGATACTAATTGAACATGGGATTGGAGGAGTACAGATTCCACCAGAACTTTTAATGTACAGTGGAGAGCAAATACTACCTATCCATGTAGGAGACAGGAGAGCCCAACTGATTGTCATACCTGTGAAATTGTCAATTATCAGAAAGGGGGGGCCCTACAGTGCTAACTACTGATGGGGACCGTGGTTTTGGCTCATCAGACCCCATGATACTGTTTGCAAAGGTGTGGGTAGAGAAACCAAGTGGCCCACCTGTACCTGCAGATGTCATATGGTCCGGCAGGGACCAAGTCATTTTAGTAATGGAGCCTGGCAAGAAAAGATGGGACCATGTACCAGCACACAAATGTTATTTAAGAGAATGATTATCAACACTGATAAGTCTTTTTTCCTGGGTTTACCTTGTAGAAACTGTGCATGGCTGGTGTAATTGTAATACTAAATGGACTCCATTTGGAAGGGTCAAGCGACAAACTCCAACAAACAGGAGATGACATATATGCACAACCAACCAATGTGAGTCTGACGATGCTGAGGAATGATGTTCGGGGGTCGCCTGATGCTGTCACCAACACACCAGCCACAACAGGCACAAAGAAAAGAATTCACAACGTGTCGAGAATACAGCTCAAGAGATAATTATGCTGGATATAGGAGAAATGTCTTTAGCATGGCAATGATATTCACAGATGAATGCCCAAACGGAGAACATGTGTGCATATCTTGCACAGAAGGTTCTGAACATTTTATATTTCTGTTTGATGGATGTGCAGAATGCAATGGACCTACTAACTACATGCCTGATAGCTGTGCCAACGCCTGGTTCAATTTTTAGACACATTTTAAGAGTTAAACACAATGGGCCTCATTACGGGTCTGGCGGTAACCATGCCAGTAAAACCAGCAGGTAGCCGCCAGACCCGTAATGAATTACCGGTGCTTGACCTCCCGGTGCCACAGGGGTATTCCAAGTCGGCAACAGGGAAGTCTGGCGCCAGTAATTTTGTTAGTCCCCATTCCCATGGAGTCTCATAAGACTGGATGAGAATGGGGACACATGAGCACCGGCACCGTTAACAATGGTGAGGCCCATTGGGCTTCATTATAAGTCTGGCGGTAACCCTGCCGGTGCTACCGGCGTGTTGCCGCCATGGTTCCAAGATATACTGGTGCCTAGCTTGTGGGTAACATCCGGGGATTACAACCCAGTCGTTCCGGAAAGTCAGGCACTGGTAAAGTGTAAATCCCCATTCACATTGAGTCCCATAGGACAACGGTGCCAGTGCTTCCGTGTAACTCTGCGGGTGGGTGCCGTTCCACCCGCCAGGTCTGATCCTCGCGGGCAGTATGGCACCCGCCAGCAGAGTCTGTGCCATCCGTTGACAACGGTGCTGGTAGGCTTACCGGCATCGTTGTTACCGGACCAGCACAGTCATAATGAGGCCTAATGACTCTTTAGTGGAGGATTCTGATGTGCGACAATTGTTTTCCATCTGCGAATATTGTAAACTCTATCAAGAAACAAACCAAAAGTTGAAAAACCTTAACCAGATAGTGACATACAATATCTGCTATAAGATTACCCATGAACTGAAGGAAGTTCGCAAATGTCCACAGCTGAACATTATCAAGGAAAAAAACTAACTGTGTTTGAGAAGCAATTGTTTTCTCGCACTCCTTGCACACACACGAATGTTAATAATACAATGATTTGTAATCATACAGTTGTAGCTGCTAGTCATTTGAACCATGTAACATTATGTTTACCTATGTTCCAGCTAACATTTCCGGGGGACAATGTGCTTTTACAACTTTTGAATCTATAGTGATATCCCCAGACTGTGATTCAAATGTACAATTGTTATTAAAATCAGAAGTTTTAACTCTTGCATATTCATTGGTCCGAGTTTGGGGATTAGCTGCTACGTGCTATAAATCTTTGATTTAGTTAGCATGCTTAGTAATGATAGGTTTGAATCATACCATTCAAGCCTTAGGTGAACAGTTTCTAGATAGCAAAGCTATGAGAAAAGTAGCTTTGTAGAATAGAGCTGCTATTGATTGTTTGTTATTGAAACATAATTTGGCGTGCAAAGCATATGGAGGAATGTGTTGTTTCAATTTGAGTGACCATTCCTAGTCTTTGGAAAACCACATCCCAAGTGAAGGACTTGACAAAACAAGTAACCCAATACCACATTGGAAATTGGAGGGACTGTTTTTTTTTTTTTTTGGATTCCAGATTTTGGAGGAACTTTACGTTATGCCTTTGCTGCTATTTGTATGATTGTTGTGATTTACATTTTTTGTTGTATTTAATTTATTTTTAGTTCAGCTATGATGTTTTGTCGGTTTCCGAAACCAACTTTAGTGCCACTGAGTTACGTAAGTCAAATGTCCAAGGGTGGATTGTAATGCCTTTAATTAACACATGGCATCTGTGCAGAGTGCATTTTGGGTGCTCCCAGAGTCATAATAGACATTTTTCTTGAGGGCTCAGTGAAATCTGCACATTTGATGTGAACCTGTAGCATGGTTCGTATTATTTCTTTGCAGACGGCATTCCACTGGCAAACATGTTTTCTCCCTCCTGCATTGCTTCAAGGACTATTTTGTAGAAGGTCCCAGCTGGTGCCAGAACACTTTGTAGAACGGTATGAAAGTTATGCTGTTTTTCGCGCTTCCATGAGAAAGGGAAACGTTTGCCTCTTGAGGTTGTCATGGGTCACTCTGGCGAGGTGGACCATGGGAACTTGGAACAAGTATACTTTGAAAGCCAGACAGTTCTGGAAATTGCCATCACTCATTTGTGGGAGGCTTAAAATGAAGAGCACAACAGCAGTTAGGCAGAAACTTCTGGGAAGAGTTCACACACTGCTTCTATGCCCGTTGATGGGCACATCTCTCTGCCCACCTGTTTTCAGAGCTTTTCAGTGCAGTTCTGGCGAGATGAGGATTTCTTTGGCTGTGACTTCAATGGTGAAATATTATTAGAATTTTTACATTCTTTCTATGTATAGCAATAATGTATTAATTCATGTTTTTCACTGCATGTATTCATTTATGTATCCTGATCTGAGAATAAAGGCCGTAAAAAGCCATTTTGCATTCTAGCCGAGTGTTTGTGTGCATAATTGCCCTTCAGTGTGTAAGGTTTCTTCAAAGTGTATGCTGGGGCTGAGCAATATTTCCAGACACTTTTGAAGCAAAACAACCTCCTGTAGTAGACAATGAAACTGAACAAACACAGTACATCCCGTTTTGCAACAGGCCCAGGAGCTTTCTGTGCGGCTGAACTAGTGAATTTCCAGCTTAAAATCCCAGGCACTTTACAATGGATTGGGCCAGGTGACATTTTGCTGGTTTGCCTGTTAGAATGACTGATCCCAGACGGCCATTCAATGGTTAAGATAGTGTCATGAACCGCCATCTGCGTCCCTTCTGGACTTCGTGGACCCTGGCACATAGGGGATTGAACTAAGTAGTCCTTCCAACATGGCCGCTTGATGCAGAACGCTGCTTGCCAGTCTCTGCGTTACACGCTCTACGTTCCACAAAACAGACACACCCATGCGGCTCTGCGCGTCTCAACGCTAAAGCTCGCCGTAGCTGGACGGGTGCTGCCGGAGTTCGCTCGGGGTTATTTTTCTGATCTCTCTATTCCCAGATCCTTGATTCCTCCTTCTTTCCTTTCATCCCTCAAACTTACCGAACTTTCCTGGATTTTTGCCCGCAATTGAGCCACGGTTCCCGTGCCTCCACGCGCGGACATTGTTCCTTCCTGATTCCATCCTGTACAATCTGAACGAAGCACGCTGGAATCCGAAGACCCGCGTGCAGGCTTATATAAATCCCAGACCGTGCAGAGGAAGTCACAAAAGAAGGTTGCAAGCAAACAGGAAAGACAGGTGAGAAGGGAAGAGACTTTTGACAGATAGTCCTCTCACAAGGAGTTGCATGGAGCCAGTAATTGGCCCATTTTTCTCTGGAATTTTGCTGAGGCCCCGTGGACACTAAGCAGCAACAATTTGATCTGGAACCGGCCCTCTGGAATGGAGTAGGTGGTCTTGGGATTTGCTTCTTCCTCCGGGGGTACCTGGCAGTGTCTCTTCTTAAGGTCTAAGGTGGAAAAACATTTTTCTCTCCCCAATTCATCTTTTGAGGGCATTGGATAAGAATTGAACCCAGAGATTTCATTGAGGTGCCAGAAATCAATGCAAAATCACCAAGCATTTTCTGTATGTGGGACCAAATCTATTGGTGAAGACCACCAACTGTAAGACATCTAAATTACCCCAAGTTGAAGAATCTTCTTCAACTCTACTCTGATCATTTGTTTCTGGTGTTAGGCAGTCAGTAGGGTTTGCGGCTCATCAACCACTCCGGAGGTGTCTACATTTTTTGCACTACTCCCTTCACATGTCCAACTCTTAGGGAAACACATCCAGAGCTGAATGAGCCTGACAGGTATTGTGCCTCATGAGCATCAATATGGCAAGGGTGACTCTCTATAGATGTGTTGGCATAAAGCTAAAGGATTTGAGGATTTCCCTTAACTTTCATGCTTTTTGATGCTTTACATAATATATCTTAGAACGCCTATGCTGATCAGCTTATTAAACTTTGTAGATGCAATGGGAGACCACTTCACTGATGGTATGCTGCCTGGTCAGTAGTTGATTTTGTGTGGTGGGGGCGAAAGATCATCACCTTGTCCCTCATGTGGAAAGTGCATAATCTGGCTTCCTTGTTGTATACCTTATCCTTCTGAGTTTGGGCATTTTACAGATGACTTTGGATGAATCTCCTCACCTTCTTAAGAGTTTCTCACAGTTGTAGGGATGCTGGTCTGTCAGCTGTTCAATTCCTTCCATTCCTCCCACTGGTTGCCTAGTATATCTTCAGGGCTTTGGCCATAAACCAACTCGACCAGCGAGAGGTCCGTAGATAATTGCAATGTTTTATAGATCACGACTAAGGCCCAAGTGATAAGGCCCTCTCAATTCCATCCATCTTCACCAACCAGCTTTCTTAAGATGTGCTTTAGAGTTTGGCTGAATCGCTCCACTATGGTGTTGGTCTTGTGATGGTATGTCAATGTCTTAAGGGTCTGTATGTACATCACATCTTTATGTCACCCATCAGTTTTGACATAAAACAATTTCCGTGGTCAGTTAGTATGTCAGCTGCAAATCTCACTCGAGTGAAATATGTTCTGAGGGCAAGGGGATGGCTTTAGCTAAATAACTTTTTCATGGTAATAGTTTCAGGATATCGGGTCACATAGTAAAAAATTACTAAGATGTTCCATTTTCCATATTTTGAGAGTTTCGAAGGGGTTGACTATGTCCACGATGATCCCGAAGAAAGGGCCATCTATAATTGCTAGTGATTTTATTGGGGACATGGTACATTGTCTGGGGATGTATTTTGACAGATTAGACAATTGGCACAGAACAGGGTCTGAAGGATTCCAAAGATGACACTTCATGTCATGGATGGATCAAGGAACTATCCAACTTCAAATAAGGTTCCACCCTAACCTAGACATCCCTACTTGTCAGGTGGGATTTTCCAATGCTTCTTAGGTTCAGTACTCAACCTGGGGACCAGGATTTACCACTCACTCATACCAAGCACAAAAGATGACCAGGACACCAAGAGCAGAGCAGACTGTGGATTTTGCGAAAGCATTTGTGGCACAGCTGGCAGACAGAAGCTGGCAGGGGATCTTTATTCCTTTCTCAAAGCAAGCCCTCATAAAGTGCCTGATAGGGTCCCGCCAATTCCAAGTTGTCAAAGCATATGCAGTGTTTCCAGGCAAAGACAGCTGTATCTACATAATGTCTGGACAACCACATGGTTGTTTGCTTGCATTGCTATGTATTGTATGAAGTCATCATGTTTTATGCTTCATACAGGTCCAGGCATTGACAGATGTAACCACCAAAGGGTTTTCTCAGTGTGTCTGTGGAATTTATTAGGTCATCATGTGTGTGCTTCATGCAGGTGCAGTTAGTGACAGTTGTAACAACAACAGTTTCTGATTTGTATTGGGGTGGACTTTATCAGATTGTCATGTTTGTGCTTAATGCATGTCCAGTAAGTGAAAACTGTGTATAGGGATGTCATGGTAGCACAAGCCCGGTTGCTTGCATTGCTGCATATTTTATTGGGTCAACATGCTTGTATTTCAGGAAGGGGCAGCTAAGCATACTTCTCGTAAGCACCTTGGCTTCAGAGTTGGAGGTTGCATTCCTCTTAGGGGCACCCAAACGGGACATGTTTGCTTGCAAACTGTTGTCTGGAGGTAAAGCACAGAGCAAGATAACTATAGATGACTGTAGGTTCACACATTTTATACATTCCCCCAATTTGTTTCTCTCTCAAAGATTTATCAAGCCATCAATCTTAGTGGAAGAAAGGGCCCATTTCAGAGGAGTTTTTTGTTCTGAACACCATTTCAGTCACTATGTTGGCAACAGTGACTGCTGCATAAAGAAATAAAATAATGCCTAAAACATACAAATTAAACATTACTAATTGGCGTCATAACTCTGATAAGGTTCATGTGAGCCATGCCAATCAGTCACCTTTCTCCTCCTCAGTTATAATGTGGTATAGATATGTGTTGTTTTATTATTTCAATGTGTTGACAGTGTGCCCCCTTCATCTGCATACGCACAGAAAGATGATTTGATTACTGCACATAAATGCCCTTATTTGGCCATTAAAAAGATCCAATACCATCCTATTAACATTGGTTGCCTGTCCTACTGAGTGTAACTCTCTTTGCAATGCATCTAGGGTATTTGCTGTCACATTGGCAAACAACTCTAATAATGCAGACAAATTTACCAGAGCTCACTCATTCTGATACATCCCAACAATGGTATGACTGCCCTTACTAATGTATGGTAATGATGTTATATCTAACAAGGGAATTGTCATCCCTTGTCATGGGTCAAGACTTAGGACTATGGACCTCATTACGACTTTGGAGGTAGCCATGGTGCTGTTACCGCCATGGCTGCCTCCAAAATCGTGCCCGGGTCCGGTCCGGTGGAGAGGGGACTTACCAGGACATTCCGCCCTAGGTGGACTCGGTAAATCCCCATTCCAAATGCCATTCCCCATTCCCATTTGAGCCCCCATAGGGCACAATGGGAAGGCTCTAATAATGGGCCTGCTAATTGCAGGCCCGTTATTAGCTCCAAGGTCCCTTAACGGGTTCCGTAAAGAACGTGTGATTAGACCACATGTCCTTTACGGTTCCCACTAAGGGACCTTGGAATTGGGCGGTAAGGGATTACCGGCACAGTTATCCTTAACGGTGCCCGGTATCCCTTACTGCCCAACTCGGAATGAGGCCCTATGTGTTATGGACCCTGCTGAGGGCCATGGCCCTGTAGCAACAAGCAAAAAACATGCAGGAAGCAAAAGGATCAGGATCCAGCATTATAGGAGGCTTCTGTTCCCTTCTTGCATGAAAGCAGCCCTGTGGACTACACTACCCAGACATCCCTGGGCCAAGGACTGCTTGAATAAGCTCACGTGGGGCAGGGAATGCACGCCCGTGCGCCCAAGAACATCCACAGCATGGGGCTTGTGCTTGGACACTCGACTGGAGAAGACGTGTTCTGGAGAGCTCCATGAATGGGGATCAGCACGAGGGGCCACGCTCCTGAAATCTTCCACCCAGGCCCCTCACCTAAGACAGATAGGTAGCGCTTGCATTGGGGGAATACAGGCAGCACGGGTGAGAGCGTTCAATGCTGCAACGCAGCGAGAGAAGACCAACAAACCCACAGAAGGCAGCCAAGGGCACATGCAGGAGGCACCGGCCAGAGTCCTAATGTCCCCCTGCTCCAAAGAAGCTAAGTCTATCTGCTAATCCCCCAGCACCAGAGCACCCGCCAGGGCGAACCACACACATAACCGGTTCGGCATGGCATGAGCACGAGAGCAGTGCATGTATTTTGCATACTAATTAGCCACGTGGAGGGGCTTACACAGCAGACGCATTCAGTACAGTGGAGGTTGGACTGCCGCAACGTGTCACGTGCGACAGACAGAAAAATCATAGCCCACGAGGAGCAAGACCACCCAAGGGTTCCCGACCTCGCGAATAGAGCAGATACGGCGCGGAGCCACGTGCGGCCTCAAATCTGCGTGTGGTTGGCTCAAACTCAGACAATTGCATGCGCATTAACCTGGGGTGTACCGCACTGCTTTAGGGCACACAGAGGGGTGTGATTAACCATTTGCATGCTCACCAGCTGTCAATTTCTATGTTTGTGAAGAAACACACAGATTAGTAACTCCTACTCTCTTTACAACTGTAATACGCTCCACATAACGTACCACAGAGTGCGCAGGCAGGAGGCCAGCACTCACCCCAGAGATAAGTCTCTTTCTGGCTCTTAAGCTGAGTTGAGGAATGTACTACACGTGAGGTGTAATGAATATGTTCTATTGTGTTATCCTATGTCCCCTTGCCTGTTCACCTCCCCTCTCCTAACCCTCTTACCAGTTACCCTAATTACCTGAACCCATCCAACCATCGAGTTCCTTACCCTCTTTCCCCGCTGGGTTTTCGGTGGCTTGTATAAGATTAATCTTGCAAGAACCCAGACCACGAGGGGATGGTTGGTTGGTGCCACTCCTGAGCCTGAAGACTGAAGCTATTAGAGAAGCACACGCCCAAGTGTAACAGGCCCCAAGTGGTAAGGGCTGGCCAGGCCATGGAGGAACTCACAAAAGTCCTGCAAGATCTGCAGGCCAAGCTCTCTGTCACTAGGCAGGACTATGCAGTGTTGGCCACTCAAGTGCGTAGTTTGACTGTGCAAGCATCCCCTCTTCCTGGTAGTCCTTCTGCCCCCACCCCAGTCCAGGTTAATGTTGCCCCGGAACCTGTGGTGCCCTTAGCCCCACCTGAAAGGTACTCAGGGGACCCTCAAAAATTCCAAAGCTTCCTAACCCAGTGTAAACTCCATTTCCTGACCAAATCAACAGGTGTTTAGAACTACCCAGGCTAGAACAGCCTTTGTTATCTCGTGCTTAACTGGGGATGCAGCGGCTTGGGCAAACCCTTTGGTGCAAAGGGATGATGGGGTCTTGTACGATTGGGAGGAATTTCAGGCTGAGTTTGGAAAGATCTTTAACCGTAGGGTGGCGGCCATGTGCAAGGATCGCAAGCTTCTAAGCTTGCGTCAAGGGTGCAGGGGACTGGTAACATACGTCACTCAGTTTAACCAGTTGGTGGCAGAAGCAGACTGGCTCCACGAAAAGCAAATGTCACTGTTCTACCAGGGCCTGAGGGATGATCTTAAAGTTCTCATAGCCCAAGTGGATCCTCAGCCACAGAACTGTCCAGCAATGATTGATCTGGCATAACGTCTAGATCATCGTCAAGCAGAGTGCCGTGGAGACAAAAGACGCTGGGATGCGCGGCCAATAGCGAGACTTGATCAGTCATGCATGTTTTGCCTTGCTGGCTCATCTGATAAGGCAGCCAGGGACGAGCCCTTTCAAATTGGTTCAACTAGGGGCACACTTGTTAAGGATCAGAAGGAGCACCGAAGTAAGGAGGGGCTCTGCCTATATTGTGGTACCACTGTGCACTTTGTGAAGGAGTGCCCTACCAAGCAGAAGTCATAGGGAAATGCCTTGGTTCGGCAGTTGTAGGGGTAGGACATTCAAGCCAGGTGGTGGGAGTTACCCCAGCTGTTGGGTTAGTTAATTTTGCCCCACAAGTCACCTTATCAGGGGCTTTAGGGTTCATTGGCCGAGAGGTTCCTGTACCCTCCTCTTGGATACTGGAGCTACGGGTAACTTCATCGATATTGCCTATGCTCGTAAGCTTGGTATACCTTTGTGTCCAAAAGATACCCCAGAAGTAATGAGGGCAGTCGATGGTACTGCATTATGTTCCGGACCTGTTACAAATAGTACGCAGGTGGTCACGTTGCATTGTCAACAAACCCATTTGTAAAATATTCTGTTCGATGTAATAGCAGCACCTCAGTTGGCTGTCATTCTGGGCCTCAAGTGGTCTGGTCTACAGGGCCGGTGTCCCTAAATTCACCAGACTGTCTAGCGCATTGCATGTCTCCGGCACACAGGCAACAGCCTAAGCATGATCCAGCGATTATTTTGTGTATGACAGCTACAGAGAGTACTGATCTAAGCACCCTGCCTTCAGAATACCATGAATACACGGACGTGTTCAGCAAACAAGCTGCAGAGACACTGCCACCCCACAGACCATTCGATTGTTAAATTGATCTAGAACCAGGCGCAGTGCTACCAGACATTCAGGTTTATGCTCTTACTGAAGCTGAGACAACACACTTGAAAAACTACATAGACACCAATCTACAGAATGGTTTTATTAGACCCTCTAATTCCCCACTCTTGTCGCCTGTCTTTTTTATACCAAAGAAGACTGGCAACTTGAGGACGTGTACTGCTTATCGTGGTGTTAATCGCATCACAATAAAATATCAGTATCCATTGCCATTAATCCTGGTGTTGTTGGATTAGGTGCGCAGTGCGATGATTTATACTAAGCTAGACCTACGAGGAGCATATCACCTGGTGCGAGTACAGGCCGGTGATGAATGGAAAACGGCATTCAGAACCAAATTCGGCCTGTATGAGTACCAGGTGATGCCGTTTGGTCTTTGCAATGCTCCGGTGGCCTTCAAGCACTTCCTCGATGAGGTACTGCGTGGATACCTGGACGTGTTTGCAATAGCAGACATAGATAACATCTTGATCTATTGTCAGAATATGCATGACCATGTGAAACACAGTAAGGCTGTGCTTCAACGATTCCGGGAACACCGCCTATTTGCCAAAATTGAGAAATGCGAGTTTCACAGCTCTACTGTGGAATTCCTAGGATATTTTTTTTGACACACGCTGGAGTGCAAATGGACCAGCGTAAAGTGCAGGCAGTTTTAGACTGGACAGCCTCCACGTTGGTTAAAGAGGTGCAAGCCTTTTTGGGGTTCGCAAACATTTATCGGTGCTTCATCAAAAACTTCTCTGATTTAGTGACACCTATCACAAAGTTCCTCTGAAAAGGATTAACCTATCAATGGGACGTGGCTGCAGAACAGGATTTTCAGCAATTAAAACAGGCCTTTACTTCGGCACCTGTTTTAAAGCACCCAGACCTAGCTCAGCCATTCATAGTAGAGACAGATGCCTCTAGTTATGCTCTTGGAGCGGTACTCTCACAGCAAGATCCTCAGACTGGACTGTTGCATCGAGTAGCTTACTATTCCCAGAAGCAACTGCCGACTGAAACCCATTACACCATAGCCAATCGGTAGCTGTTGGCAGTAAAAGCGGATTTCGATGAATGGCCGCACTACCTCCTGGGGCTCATCACACCATAACAGTGATAACTGACCATCGAAATTTGCAGTTGATTAAAACTGCAAAGACCCTCAGTCTCCGGCAGCTACGCACGGCGCTGTTTTTTGTCGATTTCGATTTCCTTATCAACTAACGCCCAGGGACAGATAATAAAAAGGCAGATATTTTATCACAATACCCTGAAACAGACGCCAAAGTAGCAACTGAGACACGTCCCATTGTACCAATCACACGTATAATAGGGGTGGTAGGCAGACCTAACATTTTTGTGGATGTTCTAAAGGCTATGTTGTCTCAAGAGTTACAGGGTTGGTGCTCTAGGGGCTCACAGCACTCTCTGGTAGATGATCTCCTGTATTATGGCAAGGCTTTATACCTACCCACAACAGCGCTCAGAAAGGAAGTCTTACAATGGTGTCATGATGCTGCAACAGCAGGCCACCCAGGTGTAGCCAAAACTCTACAAAACGTAGCACATCATTATTGGTGGCCTACTCTCCACCGTGATGTGTGAGTTTATGTGTCTGAGTGTGACATATGTGGGAGTCAGAAGGCTAGTCATCAGAAGCCCGTGGATTTGCTGCAACCATTGCCCACTCCACCTACTCTGTGGCACACTGTTGCCATGGATCTAATCGTGGATCTGCCACCTATCCAAAATTATATGTCCATTCAGTATTTGATTCACTAACCAAAATTAGTCAATTCATTCCTTGCAAGGGGGTTCCCACCGCTGGGGAGTTGGTGAAACTGTTTCTGCAAAACATAGTACGACTGCATGGACTACCCACACGTGTCATCACAGATCATGGCCCACAGTTTACATCTCGCTTTTGGCAAGCCTTTTGTCTGTTGGTAGGCATGGAAGTGAGTCTATCCTCTGGATATCATCCAGAGACCAACGGACAGACTGAAAAGGTAAACCAGGGATTAGAGCAATACCTGCGTTGCTACACTACCGGTGCTGAGGCATCTTGGGTTCAATATATCTGGCTGGCGGAAGCCACCTATAACAACACTGTACATAGCTCCACAAGGTATACACTGTTTTTCGGGGTATATGGTTATCATCTGAGTGTCAAGGAGTTTCCCCCCTTTTCATCTGAGTCCGTTCTTTACTGGTGTCCTTGGTCGATGCCTTCTTGCGGATGGACCGGGTCTTGAAGAAGGCTGCCTGATTCTCTTCCGAATCCAGAATGCGTTCAGTTTCCGGGACGCCGAATCCAGGAATCCAGAAGGCAGTGGAAGCATGCTAGCCACGAATCCAGGAGGTAAGTAGAAGGGGGAGGACAAGGAAGGGATAGCAGGATTGGAAAAAGGAGAAGAACCGCGAGCTACGGAGCACATGTCTGGTCGCTACTTCGCAATAGCATTGAGACGCGCGGAGCCACGGAAGGCGTGGTCTATTAGTAGAAAAGGCTACGTCCAACGCATGGAGCGAGAAGGGATTACGCTGGACGGCCATGTTGGGAGTATTAATGAGTGCAAGCCTGCTGTGACAGGGACCAAGAAGCCCAAAAGGGGCGCACTCTGTGATTCATGATACTGAGGGTTTTGCCCACAGCCGCTAGCTCACCTCAGGACAACCTGCCCACGTTGATAGGACAGCATGCTCATGCACGACAAGTCTGGTGCCACATACAACAGGACCTGGAAATAGCTAAACATACCTGCAAATTGTACGCTGATAAGAAGCGCTGAGAAGGTCCCAAGTACAAACAAGGAGAATGGGTTTGGCTTTCAACATATGATATCAAGATGACAGGTCCCCGTAAGCTCAAACCCCGATTCCTTGGTCCATTCAACGTATCCGCAGTGGTCAATCCGGTGGCAGTGAGGCTGAGTCTGCCCAGTCAAATGAAAATCCACCCCACCTTTCATGTTTTTTTGTTAAAACCAGCCAAACCCTCCATTCGTACTGAAAGGCCACCGCCCAATATGGTTGAGGGCCATCCTGAGTATGAGGTACAAGCAATCCTGAATTCACAACAATGAAAGGATGGGCTTTATTATCTCATAGATTGGGTGGGGTATGGCCCTGAAGACCGTTCTTGGAAACCGCCCACAACGTTCACGCCTACAGATTAGTCAAGGCGTTCCATCGGAACTACCCGAACAAACCCAATCCAAGATCCTTCTGTGCGGGGGGGAGACTGTCATGGGGCAAGCCTTAAGACTATGGGTTATGGACCCTCCTTGGGGACCATGGCCTAGTAGCAACAAGTAAAAGACATTCAGGAAGCAAAAGGATCCAGATCCAGACTTATAGGAGGCTTTTGGTCCCTTCTTACATGAAAGCAGCCCTGTGGACCACACGAGCTAGACATCCCTGGGCCAAGGACTACTTGAATAAGCCCACGTGGAGCGGGGCAAGCACATCCACAGCACAGGGCACAAACGCACGTGCGCTCAAGAACATCCACAGCAGGGGGCTTGTGCTTGGACGCTCCACTGGAGAAGACGTGTTCTGGAGAGCTCTGTGAACGGGGATCAGCACAATGGGCCACACCCCTGAAATCTTCCACCCAGACACCTCACCCAAGACAGTTAAGTAGTGCCTGCATTGGGTGAATACAGGCAGAATGGGGGGAGAGTGCACAATGCTGCAACGCAGCGAGAGAAGACCAATGAACCCACAGAAGGCAGCTAGGGGCACACAGAGGGGGCACCGCCCAGAGTCCTAATGACCCCCTGCTCCAAAGAAGCTAAGTCTATCCGCTAATACCCCACCAGAGCATCCACCAGGGCGAACCGCGTGCATAACTCATTCGACATGGCATGAGGGCGAAAGGGGTTCATGGATTTTGCATACAAATTAGCTACGTGGAGAGGCTTATATGTCAGACGCATTCAGTACAGTGCGGCTTGGACAGCCACAACCCGTCACATGCGACAGACAGCACAAATCAAAGCCCACGAGGAGCAAGACAGCCCAAGGTTCCCCAAACTCGTGAATAGAGCAGACACGGCACAGAGCCACGTGCGGCCTCAAATCTGCGTGTGCTTGGCTCAAACTCAGACAATTGCATGCACATTAACCTGGAGTGTACCACACTGCTTTAGGGTGCACAGTGGGGTGTGATTAACCATTTGCATGCTCAGCAGCTGTTAATTTCTATGTGTGTGAAGAAACGCACAGATTACTAACTCCTACTCTCTTTGCAGCGGTAATATGCTCCAGATACCGAACCAGAGAGTGCGCAGGCAGGGGGCCAGCACTCACCCCACAGATAAGTCTCTTTTAGCTTTGTTTTTGAATGTGCTACAAGTGAGGTGTAATGAATATGTTCTATTGTGTTATCCTATGTCCCCTTGCCTGTCCACCTCCCCTCTCCTAACCCTCTTAACACTTACCCTAATTACCTGAACCCATCCAACCATCAAGTTCCTATCCCTCTTTCCACGCTTGGGTCTCAGTGGCTTGTATAAGATTCATCTTGCAAGCACCCAGACCGCGGAGGGGATGGTTGGTTCGTGTCACTCCTGAGCCTGAAGACTGAAGCCGTGACATCCCTTCTCTGTCAGCTATTTTTCTTTTGTATCTTTCCCAGTTGTACTATTGGATGGGTGTAGCTGATAGTGCATGTCCCTCTCCAATTACAAGGGAATCTTATTTTATGCCCTGTGCATGCAGAGCCGGAATATCGCTGGATAGTATATACATGCACAAATGTCTGCTGCATAGAAAATCTACTGCTAATATATCCCAATACAGAGCCATGGATGCAGATGTTGTGGTGCCCTTCACCATTTGAGACTCAAACCATGCCTTAAAGCACGTATCATCAGTCTGTACCACACCTTTACAGCAAATGATGGACTTTGTATATGTTGACAGACACTGATTTTCCACTCCATGTGGTGTATTTCAGTTTAAGACACTCCTTTGTGAATCAAGGCCTCTCACATTTCCTATCTTATTCTTATCTGTTGCGGAGCAGTTACTGCAAACCCCAATTATTTGATCACTATAATTTGCCATTTTAGTTTGTATTTTAGGCACCTATGTACAATAGGGAGCCCTCGTGAAAGGTCTCTGTTGAATAAGAAGGTGTAAAAGTTTTACTGTAAAACCCAGATCTATTGAGGGCTGATCCTGCTGTAACACCACATATTCTACTCCAATTTTTCCAATATTCTGCTGACAGTGGTTCCCCTACCAGGGACTGACCTGATGAGCTTGTTTGGAGAGGAGCACACACACCCAACACTCAGAGAAAGTAAATAACATGGGTTGTGTTGATAAAACTTTCCAGTGTCATTCTGCTCTATCAGTGTCATCTTGAAAAGGTTAAAGGCCCACCTGGTGGATGCTTGCTTCATCATAGGTCGGGTACATACTTTTCTTCTCATTAGGCCTGCGCACATGAAAGCCTGGAGGAACTTTGCATTGAAGGGAGGTAATAATGTGTTTGCACTATTGCTCACTTAACTCATTTTCGC
This sequence comes from Ambystoma mexicanum, assembly GCF_040938575.1. Classification (NCBI taxonomy): domain Eukaryota; kingdom Metazoa; phylum Chordata; class Amphibia; order Caudata; family Ambystomatidae; genus Ambystoma; species Ambystoma mexicanum. Next base: position 291,839,317 of record NC_090933.1, on the reverse strand, counting down.
TGATGTATGTGCTTAAACACAATAAATGGGCCTTCCCAATCATCCCAATCATCAATAGCATACATACGATTTCCCAAATGTCAATCACTATATAGGATCCCCAACATTTGTGATCAAATGCATTTGTCTTTTTAATATGTCTTAGCATGACCATGAACTTGTAACTTTGAAATGGCCCGGTTAGTTCTAACTCTAGTTACATCTTAGATGTGTGTTTATGCAGGACTCATCTCTCTTCAGAGAAGGAATGTCTGTCTGCGCTTTCTGTAAAACAGTCTACTTCATTAATCATTAATAAGGCCACTAAAACAGATGAATAGACAAAGCTATGTGCACACAAAATAAACTACCATGTTTAAAAAATACGAAGAAGACAGAGCTATGCATGAGCTCAATATTCAGCTCAATTTAGTGTACATTATTAAGAGGATAGGAAGGTCCAAAAGTCCACAAGTCAGATGAGCCAGAATATAACAACTTCAGATGAATAGATGTCTACACAAACTCTGGACCGTGACCTAGCAGAGGAATGAGGTCCATTGTAAAATGTTTATTTGTCCATTAAAGAGCATGTTAAAACTAAGGGATAGCTCATTCAGCAGATGTTTTGCAATAATATCAAGATCCCAAAAAACATGTAATGTGTACCATTGGAAATTAAATCAATTGAAAGGGACAAATAATGAAATAGATTATCAGCTCTACTTTATAGACTATTTGTTAAATATAATAAAACAGAGTCTTTATTTTTATTCAACAGAGAAGCCATGGTTAAATGCATGTAAGGGACACATTAAAATCAAGTCATTGTTAATAAATTCACTTATTTAATAACTCTGTTAAGCCTGCATCTACCATACCATGATGGATTTCTCCAAATTCAATATTGCCTTGCACTTCTTAATATACAGATCATATTAATGTGAGAGTTCCATACTGGAAATCATAGGGAAAACAAATATTTCAGTCTAATACATTTACCGATTGAAGCAAATAGAGGATTCAAGTGTTTGTGATGAGCCTAAGGGAACTGCTCCCAGGCACTGTCCAATGCATTCATACTTGAATGATGCTGCATTTGTGGAGTTTGCTTGATATTTAAAGTTATACTCATAGAAATGGGGAAAACAGCCAAGCAAGAGTGCTTGTCTGATAGGAGAAACGTTCATTACGGTACCATCTGTATGTAGTTCATGGAAACCTCCTTAAGAAGGCGTTTTCCAGAGGGTTCGGACTGCAGAATCCTTCACCAAGATAGAAAAAGTTTTCCTGGGAGTTATTTGGCAACTGGGGGTGACAGATGTAAATGAAGTGCCTACCTGTTGGAGTTGCTGTCAATTGTTGATGCCCCTGCCTGTCCTGGTCTTTTTAAAAAAGGCAAATAAAACATGAGTACAATAACCCCATAGCATTTAGGCAAATGTCTCAAGAATCAATTAAATCCTAGATATCAATTAAAAGTGTTTTCAGAAACTCTGTTTACACTTGGTCACTAAATTGGGACTAGGCTTGTAAATGAAATTTTGTTGAAGTAGATTGTCTTAGAACCAAGAATTGTGCAAGACATATATTTGAAATAGATTGTCCTAGAGCCCAAAAATGTGCAGTGCATTTTAGTCTCTGATAATAACCACTTATTAATTAATTTCTTGGGTTTTCACCTTGCACATTGGGTTTTGAGTATGGTTTACAACATGACTCACATATTTACAGGGATTGATGAACTTCCTGACCTGTGAAAAACATATTTTGCATACAATCTGAATCCTGCATTGATGTGTCTACCCCTCAAAGTTAAAAAGGGAGGAGGTTTGTTTCACTGCGTCATTCCCAAGAACGTAATGTCAATTTAAGAAAACATTTTTCCAACAAACATTGCAAAGAATTAGAAGAATTCTGCCTTAGGTAGACTCCTATTGCAATTAAAGTTAATTTGATCATTCCTACTCAATTTCAATTTTATAGCAGGTGTGTGTGCCTTTTAATGCATCCAGATATTTTGCTCTCCAAAAGAAAAGTTTATATCTTTAACCCAAACCTTTAGAATAAGTTTCACCAAATTCGACCTTACACACCACTATTGTCTCTATGTCCATTGTACAAACCAATGGTCCAACATCTTAGAGTTGAAGCAACCCTATTTAAGAAAAAGCAATATTTATCTCTGATGCCAACACTCATCGAAAGCTTCAGAGAACCTTAGTGAACAGTATTGTTATAACATGTATTCTAAGAACATTCTTTTTTACTTTTTGGGATCTGACAACTGATGTGATGCTGTATTTTATTTAAACTTGTATTTATAATTTTACTATACGTAAATATTATATACATATTATCCTTGATCAATCCTCATAGCAGATGAAAACATATCAAACTATAATTAACTTTAGTTACATGAATCTAAAGAAATAAAAACACCATATCTTATAAAGAATGATCACTCAACATTGTAAGTCTTAAAGTCTCAATCTTGCCCACCAAAAAATACCAATTACATAAAAATCAGCCACAATTTTCAAACTTTAAAAATAAAAGAAAGCACACAATACACAACACATAACACACCAACAAATAGGAACTATACGTCACATATGGACAATTAGACAATATACACATTCCCTCTGCACTTACATGTAAACATCACCCATTTAATTGAGTAAGTGATCCTCATGTGTTCAAAATATAATCCTCCACATTAATTCTCTTATACACCACAAATAAGGACTGTACTTGAAGATCTGCAATCTAGACTTCCTCTTATTGTTTCTTTCTCAGTTGCAAGACTTTCAGAATTAGTTTTTTGCTGCAACCAGATCTTTATTAGTCCAACTATTACAACCGTTGCTCTGATCAGACCTGTTTATATCTAAATAAAGAAAAGCCTGGGTGGCATGTCTGATATAAGAGTCCCTTATTGTCATATGTATTCTATCCAATACTTCAGACCAAAACCCACTAACTCATGGAAAACTCCAAAGCATGTGGTATAGGGAACCATACCTGCCCGTGAACCCCCTGCAGTTATAATATTCTAAAAGCCCCAATGATTTCATCCTTACAGGGGTCCAATGTAAATGTTGTATTATCTTTTGTTGAATACGTGTTAAGTTACAATCTAATTCTGTGTCATAAATCTCCTCATTTAGCCTGCTCCATTGCTCCAGAAAAATATCCGTTCCCATGTCCTCTATCCATTTTCCCCATATGTTATCCTATTGAGCTCTATGTGCTACCTGTATTTTAATATGGGATATTATATTGATTTATTTGATATTTAAATACAAGTGAAAATCTTTGGATTTGTGGGGTTGTGGGTTCACGTATGTTCCCTAAACAATTCCACATTGTTTCACCAAACTACACCAAATTCTGGGCAGTCACCTGTTAGGACCCTCAGAATATTACTGGCTACATGACATCTGGAAACCTCACCCCTTTTCCCAGATTTCAGCAAAAGTGCAAATGTGGGTGTGGGTTTGTGACTTTGCATATGTTCCCTATACAATTCTGAATACAATTACTGGCTGAATCACATTGTGTCACCTCACCACTTTCCCTGGATTTCATGCAAAGTCAAAATATGTTTGTGGGTTTGTGACTTGGCAAATAGTTGTTCCTTATACAATTCCACACTGTTTCACCAATCTGCACCAAATTTTGCACAGTCACCTTTACCCACGAGGGAATGAATGCCCTGGCAATTCTGTGTATATCAGCTATTTATTTATTTTTTAACAATTTTTATTAGTTTTTACAGCACACAAATAACAACCCCCCCTCCCGGTAGTTTCGGTTTCAAACTTCCTAGCATACAAATTACAAAGCTTTATTAATGTCACCCTCTCCCCTCCCTCCTTAACTCGAGCTACCTCCATAATCCCTCCAAATATCAATATCATGTCTCAGGGGGCTCTTCCTCTTCACTGATTTCAAGCGTATCATGTTCACTTGGGCTGATTTGGGTGGATCCGGACAATGTGGTCACCAGTTGTCTCCATGCTATCATAGGTCCCACTTCGGTTTCCTCCCCTCTGTTGGCTGCCTCATACCATACTACTCTTTCGGCATCGGCCCATTTCAAGAGATCATGCCACCATACCTCTATTCTGGGTCTGTGGCTTGTTTCCAGCTCATGGCATTCTCCGCTTAGCCAGAATGTAGGCCAGGTCCTTAAGTTTGCTCACGTGTTTCAAGTTGCGTCTGGTGAATCCCCCTAACATGCATGCCCACACAGATTCTACATCTAGCTTAATTCCCTTCTCAGTTAGATGTAGGCTAACTTCGCCCGAGAATATTTCCACATCCAGGCATGCTTAGAACATATGAATCATCCCTGCATCCACCTCCCCACACTTGGGGCATGTTTGTATTTCTGTGCCACCAAATCTGGCGATCTTCTGTGGGGTCATGTATGCCCCATGGGTTATGTACAGCTGGATCTGTTGCAGCTTCACATTTCTGAACACCTTTTTGTGCCCTTTCCCATAGCCCGTCTTGTATGGGTATTCCTGCATCCTCCTCCCAATCCAGTCTCAGCTGGGACACCTCCTTACCACTCTAGACATCACCAGCTCGTAGATCCGGGATACCTCATGCCCTCCTTCCGAGATATGGTATATCGTTTCTATAGCCATGTCAGGTTGCTCTGCTAGCACTATTCAGGACCATGTCCCTTCACCCGATTGACCACTCTGGCATAAGTGATGTATTGCTCCTGGTGTAACCTAGTTTCATCAACTATCGTTCGGAAATCCAATGCCTTCCCTTCTTGCCATATGTCTCCCAGAGTTGCTATGCCTACCGGCTCCCAACGTTTAGGAATCCCCTTTCTTAGTTGCTCATCCACCCTGCGTAGAATCACAAGTGGTGCTTGCGGGGAGCATGGGGATGCCATGTCTTCCAGCCTAGTTCCAGCAATCTCGCTCGCCCTTTTAGCTCTGATTTGGGTAGCCAAATCAGTTCTTTCAAAAAATACGGGTCACATTCATCCCTTAACAGTCTAGATTCTGCCGTTGTGTCTTCCGACATCCACCTCGCAACATATTGTAGTTGCCAGGCTAAGTGGTATATCTCAAAGTTTGGCAAGTTTATCCCCCCTCTGTCATATGTTTTCTGTAATTTTCATAAGGCAATTCTGTTTCTGGTGTTGTGCCAAAGAAAGCCCCTGCATAGACTCTGAAGTTTGATAAAAAAGCGTCTGGGCAGCATGTGTGGTATGTTTACAAAAAAGTGTAGTAGCCTGGGCAAGACCACCGTCTTCAGCAAAGCTGCCCTCCCCACCATGGCTAAGGGGAGCTTCACCCAAAACCCCATGCTGTTTTTGATGTTTTCTACCGCTTTCTCAGTGTTATACTTGTGTTCATCTGCTATCGTATGATATATGTTGATCCCCAGGTATCTAAACGTTCTGGTCTCCCAGGCTATCTGCAGGATTGGTAAGTTTTCCTTCCTTGCTTCTATTTTCTTTTCGACCTCTTGTAATATTTGTGCTATGCACCCTTGAAGCCCTTTGGATTTGGATATGGCCCCTCCCCTCACTACTACCTTAAAAGCCTCCCACAGAGTGCCCTCTGACTCTACACTACCAGAGTTATTTTGAAAGAATTTGCTTATCTCCTCCCTTAGGTCCTTTCGGAATGCATTATCTCTCAGAGCTTCAGCTCTGAGTCTCCATGTTGGGACCCTGGCTCTCGGGGGCTGGTGTCACCACGCCAGAACTAAAGGGGAGTGGTCCGATAGTATCCTTGCTTTATATTCTGACCTCTCAATCTCCTGATTAGTCCCAGAGTGGCAATCATGCAGTCCAGTCTCGTGTATAGCTTTTGTGGGGCTGCACAGTGTGAATAGTGCCTATCGTTCGGGTGTTGCTGCCTCCATACGTCTTCCAGCTGCAAATCTCCCAGCAGGGCCTGCAGGGTTTTAGCTACGGGAGTAGGTCTGTCTAGTTTTGTGTCTGATCTGTCCATTTTGAGATTTAGCGTGCAGTTAAAGTCCCTTCCCCATATGACCGCACCTCCCAGATGGGGGCTGATTTTGCTGTATTATGTCTTGAAATATGCCACTGTGTCTTGGTTTGGGGCATATGTGTTGATTATGCTCAGCTATCTATTCTCTAACATGCCCTGCATCACCACCATCCTCCCATCAGGCTCCACCGTGGTCTGCAGCAGCTGAAAGGGTACATGTGGCGCTACCCAAGTGATGACTCCCCTGGCATATGCCAAATACATTGCTCCAACGGTGGTCCCCCTCCATTTTTTTAATCACCTCCTGTTTCTCTTTAGTGAGGTGGGTTTCTTGTAATAAGGCTACGTCTATCTTCTGCCTCCTCAGGTACATCATGACCTTGTTCCTCTTCAGATAGCTGCTGAGTCCCCTGATGTTCCAGGTTACTATTCTAAGGTCGCCCATCTTCATCCCTATCCCTTCCCATCTCCACCCTCCCTTGTCCTGCACCCCATGTATGCTTTTGCGTGGATATGAGCTTGCTCCCTCATTATTTTCACTACAAGCTCCCCAACATTCCCCCCGCCCCTCCCTCCTGGTCCCCCTCTCCAACCTTCCCAGCCCCAACTGTTGCCCTCCCCCAGCTCCCCTCCCACTTCCCATCCTTCCAATCCCCAACTGTCCCAACTCCCCAAAATTTGCCCAGCTCCATCCCTGGATCTCAGGCTACCCCGCATCTAGTCCCTTTCTGCGGCTTAGCTTATACTCAGGACCCTGCAGGGGGATACTTCACTACTAATATCCTAACTAATCTACCTACTGGGGGCAAAGGTGTGTCTCCTCCGTTCCTGCATTTAGCTACAGTTTGTGATACTTTCCCCTACATAAGCACTGCATTCCTTCCACAAACAAGGCCAACTATTGTCCATATGTATTATAGATCAAGGGTTCAGTTCTGATGCTCAATAATCTAGTCCCAAGGTCAGTATATGTGCCATACTTATCTTTGTGGAGTCAATATGTCAGCACGAATGGCCCTGCAGAGGTTTCGCTTCACTTCTCCATCTCTCGCACCGCCTGGGCTGCAGACCCTGTCGAGCATGTTCCTTGAGTGCAGCCATGCTGTCACATCTTCTGGTGAGTCAAAAAAAGGGCCTTTTTGGAGCACTTACATCTTCGCCAGATACAGTAACATGTTTTTTTATTTCGCCTCCCACAGCCTCCTTTAGACGGCCACATAGTTAATTCACTGTCTCTGCACCAGGAGGGTGTAGCCCGGGTACGCCGTGATGGTAGCTGATGCTCTGCTTATCGTCCCCCCTTTGCGAAAATGCTCCAAAATCTTCTCTCTGTCTCTATAATTCAGTATCTTAGCGATGATTGGCCGAAGGGGGCTCCCGGTGGCGGTTTCCTGGCCAGCTAGCGCATGGACATCTTGTTGTAGTAGATTAACATCTACACTTACTGTGTCAATTTTGAAATCCAGCGACGTCTTCAATTCGAGGATAGCAGCAACCTTCTTACTCTCCCAAGATACTTTTAGTGCCGCTATAGCATCTAGTATCTGTTTGTCGTTACAGGCTGTGGTTTCATCCTGTTGTATGTGCTGTCCCTTGGGTCTAGCCCCTTCTACTGCTGGTGGCGATTTGGCAAACTCCTCCAGGGGTGATTGTTTCCCCTTGACTTTGGGCATCTTGGATTCCATTTTTCACTTGTTTAGTTCCTTCTTCTGCCGGTCTTTCCTTTCCTCTCGCTCTGCTTTCAGATTCTCCCCCTACGAGGGCTGTGTGGCAACAAGGGACTTCGCTCCTTTCATCGGTCACTTCTCCAGAGCAGGGTGCCTGCTCCCCGGTGCATCCATGCTCTATTTGGCAGCTCCCTGCCGATGTACACCAGTCTCCAACTGCGACTCCCTTTAGGTCAGGCAGCAGCCTCCGGTCTCGTTCCACATTTAGTCTCTGTATCAGGCACTCCGTGCTCTCAGCGCCACTTTTTTGCACCTAGATTTAGGGCACTTAGTTTATTCTCCCCAGAACATTATGTCTAGTATCTTCAGCCCCCCGCAGTTAGTTTTTGGTCCTTGTTGCTCACAACCCGTGCGGCTGACTGCCTATGCACCGGGGTGATTGTGCTCCGGTGGGGCAAGCGCTCATATGCACCGGCCAGGGTAATGATCCTCCCTTCTGAGCGAGCGGTTATGTTTCAGCTAACCGCTATGAAGGCCTGGGGCCTGTAGTCAGGGGAACCGCCCCACCAACAGTCCTTGTCATACTTGCTGTGTCCTAGTGCTGAGAATGTGTCCTCCCGGGGGCAAACACAACTGATCTTTGGCCCAATGTGGCATTGCCGGGATCCACGTGTGGCCACAAGAGTGTCCAAAATGCTCAGCGTCAACCTGGTAGCAACTGTCGCCTTGTGGTCTTCAACAGTGTCCACCAGACATGTATACATCCAGAAAGGTGCAAAGCCTTGTACCTCCTCTCCAAAGCCCACGCGTTGAGGTGCATGCGTCACAGCTGTTGTAATCCACCAGGTGGTGGCCCCTTTTGTCTGGGGCTCCTCTATAGTCTGGGCTGGCCACCTGAATGCTTGAGGATGGGTGTCCCAGCCTGGGGCATGTCACCTAAGCTCTGGCTTGGCAGACTCCACAGATCCAGCCTCTATTGAAACCAGTGTTGGCTTGCTCCTCTGTACCACTGAGGTCGTGTTTACCCTGGAGTGCACTTCTCTAGTGCCTGCAGCTCCGTCAATCAAGCTCTTTGTGTCTTTTACAGCCCTTTGCACAGTCCTACAAGTGCCAGGCTAGTCCCACTTACATCTGCTCCACTGCTGCTAGCTATCCACATGATGCACTGCTCCGGCTGTACTCCGTTCTCCTAATATTGTTTGTAATGAGCCGTTGTCCCAGTGTCTTCACCTTCCTTTATCCGGCACATCTGGGATTGTGCTACAAATGTATCCCCTCTGTGTCAGTTTCAAGGCGAGCCTGCATGGAGCCATTTTAGGTGCAGATGCCGTGTTCGTTTTCTCAGGCTACGCAATTATTTACTGTTATGGGGTGTGCTAGTACTCAGGGACATGTGGCTCCTCATTTCACCAGTCCATGTCCCTGCATTGGTCCCTGACAGGGGGATTGCACTGCTTGAAGGACCTCGGCACTGGATGGCCAGACACACCTGGTGTATCTGGCCATCCAGTGCCGAGGTCCCTCTTGTCACAGACACCCCATCTTCCTGCTGGCTTCTGAGCGTTTCCGTGGCCCGGCAGTTCGTCGGATTCTCTTACTGGGGTACGATCTTATTATGCACTACTTCATGCCGAATTGCCTCTATGCAACGCAGCAAACCGGCTCTCTTGTCCTCTGTTTTCTCCCATCTCTGAGGCTTCTGTGCATGTCTGTCTGGAAGCTTACTCTTCTATGCATCTCCTAGTCCTTTGTTCTCCATAAAGCGCCATCTTAAGTCTCACCTCTGCAGGTCACTGCAATCTTCCTCGGGCTGATATTCCCCGAATTAGATGACTGTCAGCTCTGTGTTCTATGCCCTCAGCGCCTCACCATTTTACGAGCTTGCCCTTGCAGTCTTATTCAATTTTAGCACCAATATTGTGTAGTTTGAGGTCGTATCACATCAGGATCAATGGCAGCTCTTCGGGTGCACGTCTTCCTACGTGGTCTCGTAACCATGTCCCCATCATATATCAGCTAGTTATCTATATATATAAAAGTCAAATTGTGTTTGTTTATGGAGGGATCTGTGGTGAAGCAGTGTTCCTTATACAATTCTAACCCATTTCACCAATCAACACCAAATGATGCATAGACCCTGTTAGAACCCTCTGTACATTACTGGCTGCATGACATTTGGACACCCCACCCCTTTCCCCGGATTTCAACAAAAGTAAATATGTATGTGTGTTTGTGGCTTGGAAAAGTGCTGTTCCTTATATAATTCCACACTGTTTCACCAGTGTGCACCAAATTCTGTATAATTGCCTGATTACCTGTTAAGACAATTACTGGCTACATGACATTTGGATACTCTACCCGGTTCTCTTATCAAGTCAAAATGTGTGGGTTTGTGGCTTGGCAAAGCATTGTTCCTTATACAATCCAACACCATTTCACCAATCTGCACCACCTATTGCATAGTTGTCTGTTAGGACCCTCCAGACATTACTGGCTATATGAGATTTGGACACCCCAAACGTTTGCACAGATTTTTGCAAAACGGAACATGTGTGAATCGGTTTGTGTCTTTGGTATGTTCCCTATACAATTCCACAACATTTCCCCAATCTGTACCCAATCTTGCACATTCTCATGTTAGGACCCTACAGACATTACTGGCAACATGACATTTGGACATCCCACCCCTTTCCTCAGATTTCAGCGAAAGTCAAAATATGTTTGTCGGTTTGTGGCTTGGCAAAGCTTTGTTCCTTATACAATTGCACAATGTTTCACCAATCTGCACCACATTTTGCACAATCACCCTTACCTATGAGGAAATTAAAACGCTGGGTATAATAGCTAGTTATTACACAGCCACGGCAATGGCTGTGTAGTTATGGTTAAGTTGCTAATCCCATAGGAAGAGCACTTTTTGGGTGGCTTATAACTTTGCTCTCCCTTGACGAAACAAGTATATGGCCCATTCTGATTTATTTTGCAAAGTTTGGTGAGGTTTGATCCAGGGGGGGCAAAGTTATTGGGGGGGTCCCAAAACTTCTTTTTTTGCCATAGACTGAATGGGGAAATAAACTTTGCTCAAGCCTACAGCTCAAACCGCTGGACGGATTTTCACCAAATTGGCGAAAATCTGTCCAGTAGTTTTTTTTAAAATGACCAAAAATTAGGTCACAAAAAATTAGTGATATCTATGTCCGCAGACACATTTCCCTGTTCGCTCCACGGACAGTGTCCTGATTGGCTAATCGGCTTGCGTCATGTCTGCGGACATGCAATGTGTTTGTTGATTGGATGGTGAAGAGCGTGAAGTGCGTCAGATTTTTTGGAAACGCCCGCCATCTTGGATCCGTGGACATCCACGGACAGCGCAGTGACAAATGGTGGAGAAATACAACTTTGGCAAGTGTGTTGGTGTCGAAGAGCATTTGGGGAGGTTGGGGGAGTAAGAGATGGGTCAAATGCTGTATTTATTTAGGTGACAGGCACCCATGTTTTGTTCGTCTTATCCTCGGACAGCCGGCAAAGTTAAAACTGTTCTAAGAACAGGCGCGGTGTCCGGAATGTCCGTAATTATCCAACATGGATGTGTCCTAGGTACACTATTCCTGTCCGTAGTGTCCGCAGGCAAGTTGAAACTGTTCTACGAACATGCGCGGTGACCAGGATGTTCGTAAGCAGTCAAAATGGAGGTGTCCTAAGGACAGTATATTTGTCCGTACTGGCCGCAGGCAAAGTTGAAACTGTTCTAAGAACATATTCCGTGTTCGGGATGTCCGCATTTAACCAAAATGGGGGTGTCCCAAGGACACTATTCCTGTCCGTAGTGTCCACAGGCCATGCACCCAAGACCGAAGTTATATGCACCGAAGTTATAAGCCACCATCGGTGGCTTATAACTTCGCTCTCTCTGGATGAATTCTCACCAAACTTTGCAAAAAGTGTGATATGGGTGGGCCCATACAGACAGTTAAAATGTTTGATTCTATGGGTGTGATCAATGGGTGTGATATGCTGCATTGGTTGAGGCCAGGGCCTAGCGTCTTGGGTGCATGGCAGAAGGTCGTAGGCTGTAGGACATGCACCCAAGATTGTAGGACCTGGCCACAACCACTGCAGCATATCATACCCATAGATCGCATCCATAGAATTGACTATCAAATATTTGCAAATCTACAGTTTAAGTACTGTTTGATTTGTATAGTTTGTATGTGAAGTTTTGGCTACGTCATGTCATTAAGATTGTAGAGTTTGGTAACAAGCACTGCAGTATAACATATCCATGGAAGTAAACATTTTGCATTGTGGTGTACGGTTACATGTTTGCTTCAATGGTTGTGTTATGGAGCAGTATTTATGAGTTGTACTTATTATAATATACTTACTGTTTGCTTTACTAACTGGAGCACATATATTCTTTGTCAATTTCTGTGATAAAAGAAAAGATCATGTTAGTGTTGGTAGTTTATAAGGACTTGTTACATTGCAAAATAGACATTTCAGCTTTTTTCAACCCTCATATTTAGTAGTTTACAAACCAGTGTACTTTGCAATTTTCTCGGTTTCTGTGTTTGTTGTTAAATCATTGGGTCTGTGGAAAAAAACCCAATTTGGATTAAAAAAAAAAAAAACATTTTTTGTTTTGATACAGTACATTTATTTTTGTGTTTTCGGTGTTTACTTGTTTCTGGGTAATGTTGGCTTGTTGCAGATTGTTAGATACTTTTTGTTGAATTGTAACTGATTATACTTTTTATTTATATTCTCAAATTGTTAATCTATCTCTTTGGTTGTTGGAAAATCTCGGGGGAGTCAGATACCTGTTGGTGTATTCTAACTGTTTATTTCTTGTTCTTTTTAGTGGTAGTGATTTATCTGTTTGGTTGTTGCAAAATCTTGGGGCAGTTAGATACCTGTTGCCGTATTCTAACTGTTCATTTCTTCTTTTAATTAAGTACTATTGATTAATCTGTTTGGTTGTTACAAAATCTTGGGGCAGTTAGATACCTGTTGGCATATTCCAACCGTTTATTTCTTGTTATAATTCTGTGGTATTGATTCATCTGTTTGGTTGTTGCAGAATCTTTGGGTAGTTAGATACCTGTTGGTGTATTCTAACTGTTTATAGTTTTCTAATTGAAGTTTTATCAATGTTTATGCACAGATTAGTTATTAAATGTTGGTTTTAAGAATATTAAATAAGCGTTTATAAGAATTGCTGGTAATCTTTGCTTTAAAGTAATGGTACTATCATTACATTCGAACCATCTACAATTCTTTTTTATATATGCAGTGCAGTGACCTCCATTGGTTGTGGTTCCTGCATGGTAGATTATACCTATGGTTGTGAAGGTTTTCTTACCAAGTGATACTTGACCATGTGTGAATCCAGTCAGCTTGCAGTTGTTTTAGTACCATTTGCATTGTAACGTAGAAGCATTAGTATTACATATTTACTATGTGTTTGTATTAGTAAGGTGGAGTGATTATCTGAATTGCAGGTAGTACATAATCTGCCATTGATTGCATTTTGTACAAGTTGCTGAAATGGAACGGATTCCCAGTTAGGTATGGATATATACACAAAAGGTTCATTAGGGATTTGTTCATATTGCATATTGTTGCACTGAGTGCATGTATGTTTTCACATGTATGAAATCTGGAAGATTTAATTTATAGGTATGTTTTTGATTTCCAGTTCTTGTAGCAAGTACATTATACATTCTTGTGGATCTTCTTGTGAGTTTAAAGTGAATTTCACCATTCCAGCACAGTAGTCCAATTCTTGTCTTATTCCATGAACACTATATGTGTTGTCAGGATTGTTTGTTGGTTGCATTTCTATGAGGACTAACATTTTCAAACACAATTGTTCTGTACTGTGTAAGTAAATGTTGTCAACAATTGGTGGCGATTGAAATAGAATATTGATTGCTACATTTGCGTAGCAACTTACACCAGTTATATTTGAATATTTGAATGGACCAGATAGTTCTGTGTCCAAGTCATTTCTTCTGAGTGTGTGTTGCTTCTTTGAAGAAGTACCTGAGTTACTTTGAGTAATAGGTTCTTCTTTGGTTGTGGTAATTGATGAAATATTATCTTCTTTTACTCTGTTTGGAGGATTTGCAGTGTGCTCCTGTTGCATATCTGTTTGAATTAGTTTTCTTTTACAATGTTTTCCTTTTTGTGGAACAGGATATGTTTTTAGATGGGGGGTGTATAGTGAATGTAGTCTATTGTATTCTAAAATGCAAGGAATATCAGTGTTTACTTTACTTGCATCAAGGTTGATTAGAAATAGACCGAAAAGTTTACGTAAGCGTGATAATGCTACATAACTCATGCCTTCTTTAAAGACTGTGTTCCCAATATCTATCAATGCTTTATCTAGGGTAAGACCTTGAGATTTGTGAATGGTGACTGCATATGCTAGAGTTAGAGAAAATTGTTCTCTGCGTACATACATGTCTTTGAAGTTAAGTAATCGAGCTGTGGAGCGCCCTATCCTTTTTAATTCTGAAAGTTTGTCAAAGAGAATATTGACAAACTGAATGTTGTTGTCACGTGGGTATGTTTGAAAGCCAACAACTGTACCCAGTGCTCCATTAACTAGTCCTTGTTCCACGTCAAGGTTATGTTTAAGCATTACTCTACAGTTTAAAGATCATTTTAATATTTTCTCCAAACCAGCTGTGTTGGAGATAGAATGTTCTAAGGTATTTAGTCTTGTTGTGGCTTGTTGACACATGAGTAGTGTCATACATACCATGAACGTCCAGTTTGTCTGTGGAGGAAATTTCAATTATTGTTTGCATTTCTTTTTTCAACATTGTTTTATTGAATTTGGAAGAGCTTGCAATAGTGGCATCAAGGACATACAATTGACATGTTTGTGTGCTAATTGTTCCATGGATGTGCTGAGTTTTTTATATTGCTTGTGCTTCTTGAGATAGTACACCAACTCTAATACTTTTTAAATTGTTGGCGTAGGTGAGAACTGCAGACTGGCACATTTTTTCTGTTTATTCTCTGTATTGGAAATTTTGCCAAATTTTGCCGTTTCCTATGCTGCCAACAGTTTTACGGCAGAGTTTGGGTCCTAAGGCTTTAAAAATAGGTTCACCTTTCACTGGTGTCAATTGAAGAAGATCTCCGAAAACAATAATGTGTTTTCCTCCGAAGAGCTCTTTGTAGTTTGTTTTGAGTACTTCTTGTAATATGAGGTGAATCAAAGCCAACATCACGTTGGAGACCATGCTCGCTTCATCTATTAGTAGCATTTTCATTTGTTATAACACTCTGTGTAGTTCCATTGCAGCTTCTGTAGAAAGTTTGTAATATTCTAATTTGTTTTGGTGTTCTACTGGAAGGAGTAGTAATTGGAGTAAAGGGACACCGCCTATGTTGTAGGCAGCTAAACCTATGGGGGCAGTTACAATAGCTGACAGTTTGTTGTTTGTCAATTGTTGAAGGAACTTGCTGATGATATTGATTAAGAATGTTTTGCCTGAACCAGCTTCACCACTGATGTATAGTAGTATAGGTTTGTAATTTTGGCAGGTACATTCTTTATTTTCATGTAGTACACCGTATGCAATTTCTTTTGTTACTTCTTGAACAATGCTATGCTGCTCATTCTTCAGTTTTGATTGTAGTACAGTTAAGTCTTCTGTATCTTCATAGTGACACATGGTGTTTTCTACTTCTGTCATAGCTAATTCTGCCTCATTTGCTATTAGTGGCTGTCCCAGTGGTTCTTGGCTTCCTGTTACAGAAGGTTGACTACTGTCGGGAGTGTCCTTATCTAGTTGGGCCTGGAGTTCTTCTTCATGTTGCTGTTCATTGTGCAACATTGTTTTGTACTGTGTAAAGTTTACATCGGTTATAGTGCTTTCATATGCTTTGAAAGTGTCTTCATAGGAGTCATAGTTATCTAGTATCTCTTCTTCTTTTCTCCATGGTTTAAAGAGTTGTAACAGGGACATGTAATATAGTTCTTTATGTTGAGGAGTTTTTAACGACAATCTGATATGATTAATTAAACTTGGTTTGGTAAATTTTACTAAGCTGCCTTCATAATTTGTCACTCTGTATCTACCTTTTTTTTCATAGGGGTTTATATTATTATTGTATGTGAAGGTTTTGGCTATGTGGTATAGACAAATGGTTTCCAAAGTGGTACTTCGGTTTGGGTAGTATGTGCCCAGTAAATTGTTTTTCAAAATGTCTTCGCTGTTGGGATAATTTTTGGCTATTGTTTCTATGTCGTCGTATGATTTGAAAACTCTTTTTCTAGATTTAGCAGGACCAAGACTTAGCCATACTATATTTTCAGAATTTCCATACAAAGCAGTACCTGTTAAACGATCAGCAGCTTCATAGAAGCCACATTCTCTATGGGAGAGCATTTTTGTGCCCAAGCTGTACAATTTCTGAGACAGTGTTTTGTTTGATGATAGGTAATTCCAGAGGTCTTGAAGCTCCGTTTTTTCTGTTTTGGCTAAGCAGGCTGTAACATATTGTGCAACTGCAATGGAATTGTCTGCAATTTACTGCACATCTATGTTTGCATTCCATAATATGGCAATGATTGCATTGTAATCATTGATATATTTTGCTTCTTCTGTTATTTTGTAATGTTATGTAATATGTGTTTTTAGGTGATTTACCTTTAACACTATGTCTAACTGAAGACATTCAGTTGTTCACTTCACCTGTTTCTGTAACCGGTCTACGGAAAGCAAATTGGCATTTGGTGTAATATTTACCTTTGTTTTTGTATTTGCGACAACAATATTTGCCACATTTGTGTCTTTGAAAATGTACAATTTGTGCATGAAGATCACTATTTGTTGCTTCTGATGGAATTTCACAAGTGACATATTTTTCGATAAACTGTAAGAGTGGCATGACTGTCTTGACCAAATTTAGGGGCATTTTTAATCCATAAAAGCTTGTGGATATGTGGTTCTCCTCTGGCTTGGTATTATTTTATCCAAAAGAAGTGTTGCACTTCTCCGAGGGGAAGAACAGTTTTATTACAAATAAAGTGTAGCATAGCAATGAAGCGATGATGGAAATATCTTGAAACATTAACAGGATCTAGAGAGCAAAGTTCTCCAGGTGTTAGTACATCTATGTTTGTTTTGTTTTTGTTGGATATGCGTAGGAAATCATGTAAATTTACCCATGCATATTCTGCACAACTTAATGTAACAAACCAAGTGGGTGGGCCAAGGTTTCCTATCATAAAACATACTTCTCTGTGACGTCAGAACCAGTACTCTTTAGTACCACGCATGTTTGCTAACAGATTTGTAATGCTTGTTTGTAAAAACTCATATTTTTCTTGCACTTTTTGTAGTAATTGGGTAGCTGACATATTTTGAAAGTGGGTTCCTGATTTTAATGTGTGTGCAACTCCGTAACATAGAGTTGCTAGTTCACCTTCGAAGAGTAAATGGAATATGTATTCCACATTTTGTCTAAATCTTGCATCTTCAGAATACATTCGTAATGAGCGGTATTCTGATGCTGTTATCGTACCTTCCTCCTTTGCCAGTAGGAAAGAGTAGAGGAAAAGCACATGCTTCCATACTTTTTTCCCATATGCTAATTGGTGATCCTTTGGTTCGTCGTATTTGGTACGTTTCTAGTACATCATCTATGGTGTCATTAGAGTGTAATGGATGAATTGTATAATGGTCTAAAATTTTGGATACTGTAGCAGGATCTAGAAGTTCAAATTGACCAGTTTATGGTGACTCTTGAATTATTTCAGTTGTTTCCCTTAAGTTTTCTTCAATATTTATTTCTTTGTAGTATTCATTATTGTCTTTCAGATATTGCAAGGCTTGTCTAACTTTATGTAAATCCACGAGTTGTTGCCAATTTGTTTTGTCTTTTGTAGGTACACCATTTACTAAGACAATTGAAGATTGCTCTATTGGACGTTGCACTCCCAGAGTGTGCACATTTTCTTTTAGAACTGATGGCAAATAAACTACTTTGCCACGAATGCCTTTCACCAATTCAGAGGGAGGTAATTTTGCTGTTTTTGGTTGAAGGTGTATTATTTCTTGAAATAGGTGCACTGTTTGAATTATGATGCTCTAATATAAATTGAGTTGTTGCAAGGGTTTTGGTAGTGGGAATAATTCCAAATTATTTGTGATAGCACGTGAAGGATTTGATTGTTGTCAAGTTTTGTAGTGCAATAACTCAAAGTATTAAGGGGTCCGTTATTGTGTATTTATTTTCTGCTATAAGGTAGCTAGCTAATTCAAACCATTTGGAATCTTCATTGTCTTCTATTTTGTATGTTATGTCAATAGTTTTTGTGTTACTTTTATAAAAAGTTCTGCGGCAACACACACACATGGTTTGGTACTTCAGCGGATGTACATTTAAATTTTAATATTTCTTTTTGTATGTGTGCAGTAGAAGATTGCCATCTGTACAATTGTTGCTAGTCTGTTGTACAGCTACTGTATTTTGTAAGTGGCTTTCACTTCCAAAATATTTTTTCTGGATATGCTCTATTTCTTCCAGTAGGTCTTTGGCTGTACCATGTAGAACATTGTTATTTAAATCGGCTAGTGCTAAAGCAGGACTTTTAGCATGGTACAGTTTATATACTATATACTTTTAGCATATACATTTTTTTGTAATTTAGTTGTTAGTTTTGTTAGTGGTTTCATTCTGTTTAACGCTAAAATAAATAACGGTCTTTTGAGAAGGATTGCACTATCTATCAAAGCTTCAAAGATTAATTTTCTACGGTAGGTTTGGGTTGTGCATGATTTGTCTCCTGTTTTTATTAGATTCTGAAGGACTCTTTGGCGGAACATTTTTGCTAAAATACTTTTTTTGGTATGGTTACTTGCCACTATATCAAGATTTATAGGAGCAGTTTTAGCAGTAGTGGTAGCTGCATTCTTGTTAATAATTTTCTGTTTTCTTTTACATTTTGATAGAGAACGCAAAGATTCTGTACTGGAAGATTGTTTTGTTTTGCCAAATGACTGTATTAGCTGTTTTGTTAGAACTTTTTGTTCAAATTCTGCTAGAGATGGATGCTTATTTTGGACACTTTTATTTTCATTTGCTCTATTTCTGTGTTGCTTTATACAGACTTGCTTTCTGGTAGGTATTCTGTGGGGTCTGTTGAAACAAAAAAAAAAGGTATGGGTTGGGCTGTTGTGCAATGTATGTGTGCTGTATGCATGAGTGTCTGAGTATGATGGTAAAGATGTATGTGGTGGTGTGTAATTGTGAATTGGGCAGCTACAGTTGCGTGGGAAGGCTATTCTTCTATTTGTGTGTTACTATACTGCGGCGGTTCAGATGACAGTAGAAAGTGAGCTAGTTTTGAGGAGAAGCACTAATAGTAAATCTAATGGTATTATGTTATTTGAGTTCCGAAAAACGGGGATTTGTATGTCATTCTGCCTGCTAATCCCTGTTTAATAAATGGGGATTTGTGGGCAGAATGGTGCACAAATCTTCGTTTTTTTGGTGCACAAATTACATGAATCAACTGCACAACAAAACAGTAAGTATAGCAATTAAACTGAAGGGGAGAAGGAGAGTAGTGCAGTAGAACTGAGAGATAGAGGGAGGGGTGGGTAAGAGGAGGAGGAGGGAAACGGTTGGGGTGAAGGTTGAGAATGGGGGTAGGAGGAGGGGAGGGAGATGATCAAGGAGATAAGGCAAGGGGGAGGGGGCAAGAAGGGGGCAGGGGTTTCATGGCAGGGAATGGAGAAGGAGAGATGTGAGGTGAGTGTGGAATGAGGAAACGGTAGCAATAGAGTGGAGTGAGAGAGGTAAGGAGTTCCAGTGCAGGGGGCCTAGGAGATGGAAGGAGCGGAAACAGGATGTGGCACAAGGGGAAGGAGGAACAGTGAGAAGGAAGTGGTCAGCAGAGCGAAGGGAGTGGGAGCGAGTGTAGAAAGAGAGGAGGTAGGAAAGATAAGGGAGAGCAAGACCGTGGAGAGATTTAAAGACTAGGCAGAAAAATTAAGGTGGTATTGTACTTACTCTTTTTTTGTGGAATGAGCAAGTTTCTTTGGAGTTGTTGTCGGTAGTCCAAATGCTGCTGTTTTCCAGGAGAGTTGTCTTTACTGCAATTGTAAAAGAAATAAGTTAGTACTTTTGTGTGTTTATAGAACTGATGTTAATTGAGACGTTGATTTTTTATGTTTTTGTAGTAGTATTCTTGTTTGATATCTGAACATAGTGTATGCATGCAGTTTCATTTGACTATGTGCAGCATTTATATTTTATTTACAATATTTTAGTTCAACATGCTTTGCAAATGTGTAGAATATTAACTGTATGAAACTCACTTGTTTTTTTAAAGGTGTGTTATAGGATGTTAGGAGATAGAAGAAATAATTATATATTTATTTTGCAATTTTTATAAGGTAAATGGCAGAAACTTTATAGACAAGCATGGAATGTATGCATTTGTGAATGTGTGGGTAATAAAACAGAAGGATGTGATTTACAGGTAGTGGTGTTATTGCAGCTGGGAGCTTTTCAATGATAGTGTCTATGTGTGTGAGTGTATGAAGATGCATGATCTTTTATTGGCTGTGTGTCATTTTGTAATACACTACTAAGTGTTTTTTCACAATGATATTGTTATTTCTCCCATCTTCTAATATTATAATTTTTTAGATAGGTGTGTGTGTAAAAGAATATCAGATAGACAGGTTTGGAAGTGACAGTTGATTATAGCAGATGGGAAAAATGACAGTAAGTTAATTTTAAAGGTTATACAGGTTAAGTGGCAGTTACTCTGTTTATATGCATTTATAAGAGTTGTGCATGTACTGTGCAGAAAATGTGCATACCTGTAGTTTGTATGCATGCATGTGGATCTGCAAGTAGAAATCTTGGAGACTTGTAGAGTAGTTTTTGTAGTAGTTGCTTTCCAATGATATGAGACTTGGACTCAGAGTGACCAACAGTACATTTGAAGTGCTGAACTCTGATGATGGAGTTAGATGTAGAGGTCGTGGATGTGATTGGTGGATGTTTGTGTGACTGGTTAGCTGTTTCCATTGAGGGAATGGCACAGAGAGTGAAGTGGAAATGGTAGAAGGGCTGTCCAAGTTACGATATGTCCGTGGACATGGCGGTAGTCTGTGGACACCGGGTATTACTTATGGGTTTTTGCGGTGGAGAGGCATGCACATGAGAATGAGCAGAGCAAGGGATTGGTCAGTAAAGTACACTGGGTGTGTTGTATAAGGAGAGAGTTTGTTAGAAAATCTTTTTCCTGTGTGAAGAACAGTTAGCTATGGGTGTGTGTTTCAGAAAACAGATTATCTGGATTTTGGGAGACTCATGGATACATTGGTTGGAGGTGCATGCAGAACACTGTGGAGTAGCTGCAGATCTTGGATTCCCTCATGTGGAAGTGCACTGGCATGGAGTGCGTGGAATGAAGTGGTTGGACTTGGTACCTCTCTGTGCTAGTTTGGAGACAGAGCTTCATCCAGACATAATTATAATTAATTGTGGAGGGAGCAGTTTAGGACATGTGTTAGGAATTTCTTTGCAATTTGCGATAAAAGAAGGACTTGGGAAGGTCATGGACATGTTTCCAAATTACCAAGTAATTTTTTCTCGTATTGCGCAGAGACAAATTTGGCTGCGTTCTTCTTTATTTGGTCCACAAATGGAGAAAGCAAGGTGGAATGTTAATAAGGCTGTTTGTGCGTTTCTAAGAGATGTTGGCATGTCCTCTTTCCACAATGAAAATATTATGTTTCGTAGCACATACATTTTTTCGCAGAGATGGAGTTCATTTTACTTATGCTGGTAATCAGATTTTTCTGAGAAATGTACAAAATACATTGCGACCTTTTGTGGAATTACTGCCATCCATTTTGTAGTAGGTGTTGACTATTTAATTTTTTCAAAAACAAAAAAACACCACCAAAAGGCTCTTTCAGAGACACCACCTCCTCCCACAGAAAAGTGCAATGGTTTTGATAGGGCAGCACCCCACAATTTTAGATGTCCGCGAAATGTCCAGGGACTTTTAAAAAATACACAGGACCCTGCTCCATTTATTTGTCACTTCTATTTTTAGACTGTGAAAGGCGGCTCTGAAAAAAGCCTTTTTTGGATTTTTGTTGTTTTATATTTTTTTTGTTTTTTTTACACACGACACACTAGGAGAGGAGGGGAAACGAGGGTAAGGGGGGACACCAACCACAGGGATAAGAAACGGCAGGTGGAGAGAGGAAGATGTAGGGTGGGCCTTACTTAGGTAGTGGGAAGGTCTTCTCGTGCTCCTTGACCACAGTCTCGAAAGCACTTCAAAGTCTCTCCCCCCTGCAGAGTATTGTGTCGCAGTACATACACAAAACTGTGACCATCGAAAGGTAAGGGTCATCAGCATCATGGATGGCCTGTGAGGCAGCTGGAGGGATGCGCTGTTCCACAGGAGTGTCTCTTGTGGTGACAGGAGCAGAAACGGAGGATGTGGTAGAGGAACTCAACGTACTACATTGATCATAAGGTACAACCTTGCTAATGTCCCCACCGTCGAACGACCTTAGGTGTCACTTCATAGATGTTGTACCAAAGCTGTACGAACCAGGCCTCCCATGACTCAGCACCATTTTGCGCTGGTTGCACGTGACCTTGTTCGCACATGCTTTTGGTACGTCACCATGAATGATAAATAACCGCCACACCCAAGACTCACGATGAGTGCTGGTAGTAGGGACTTCCACTACCTCATCCTCTTCATCCTCTTCATCTTCCTCGTCTACATCCTCACGCCTGTTTCCCTCTTCAGGGCCTTGGGGATGTGGTGGTGGTGGAGGATTTGGGGGTGGTGCTGAGGCAGATGTAGCACCAGGTGGAAGTACAGCAGCCATGGATGCCACCTGGTTTCAAGATGCAACAGAAAAGGCAGCAAAAGCAGGTCAATCTTCAATAGCAGAAAGACAGAATGAAGATGAGCTCTGGGGTGTGGCCTTTTATAGGGGTGCTTGTGCGCGCTTCGCTGACACCCGTGCTGTCCGTGGACAGATTGAACACCCCAAAAAGGCTCAAAAAGTTCCAAAAAGTATGTAGAAAGTCAGGGGCATTGTCTGGGACATGTGCTATGGTGTCTTTTTACTATAAAATACTTTGGATTGCCCGAAAAAGTACTTTTAAAATGTTCGGGGACCCAGACTGTGTCCGCAATTCAGGACACATGCTCAGCGTGGGTGTGGTCACATGATGACGTTGCAAACACGTCCGCAAAGGGAACAGGTGTCCACAGGACACCAAATGTACAGGAACGGCTATGCGAATGCGCGCGGGTGTTCTCCGGAGAGTGTTCGGGTCCTGAAATTAATTAAAAGTGTGACACAAGTTAGACGGACAGTTACGGACAGGCGCAATGTTCGTAGGACTTTTGGGTGTGGCGCGCATGTGCGTAGATGTTCTACAGGCAGTACAGACAGGCATAGTGTCCTCAGAACACCCACATTTTGGTTAATTACAGACAACCCGGACACCGCACATGTTCTTAGAACAGTATCAACTTGCCTGCGGACATTACGGACATGCATAGTGTCCTTAGGATACATCAATTTTGGTTAATTGCGGACATTCAGGACAATGAGTGTGTTCTGAGAACAGTTCCATCTTGCTTGCGGACAATACGATGGGTATAGTGTCTTTAGGACACCTCCATTTTAGTTAATTACGGACAACTGGACACCGCGCATGTTCTTAGAACAGTTTCAACCTGCCTGCGGACATCATGACAGGCATAGTGTCCTTAGGACACCTCCATTTTGGTTAATTGCGGACATTCAGGACAATGAGTGTGTTCTGAGAACAGTTCCATCTTGCTTGTGGACAGTACGGATGGGTTTAGTGTCCTTAGGACACCTCCATTTTGTGTCTATGTCTTTGTGCTTATAACGCGCCGTAAGCCTGTGGGAATCAGGGCGCGGGGAAAGCAGAGATGTTACATTCACGGTTGAGGACTTTCAGGATTCATAGTGTGTCCACGGAGCTGTGGAGTTACAATGATACTTCGAGGCTATTGGGATAGAAAAGTTTTCAGAGCCTTCCTGAAACTGAGATCATTTCCTTCTTGTCTCAGGGTCACAGGTAACCCGTCCCAATATTTTGCTGCCTTGACAGGGAAAGATCTTCCCCTTCCAGTTGCCCGTTTGGCCTCTGGTATGTTTGCGAGACCTGTGTTTGCTGATCTTAGGCGTCTTTGGGGCGCGTACATGGAAAATTGTTTTTTGAAGTAGGCCGGTGCCTCCCCAAAGAGACATCTATGGACTATCATCATCGCCTTAAACTTGGCTCTGTTCTCTATTCTGAGCCAATGCAATTCCTTTCTTCCTTCTGATATATGGTCTCTATGTTTTTTCTTTTTAATGATGCGAACCACATGGTTTTGCATTACTTGGCATTTTGTTAACTCTCTCTTAGAAGCTCCCAATAGCAATGCATTTCCATAATCTAAACAAGACAACAAAATTGCTCTTGTGATGGTAGCAGTGTTTATCTCATTTATGAAGGGTATGATTGCTCTCAGAAGACGCAGGTAGTACATGTTGTTTTGTACAGGTGGTTAACCTGTTCTCCGGAGCCTAATGAGGCTTCCACCATCATGCCCAGAGTTTTTACCTTGGATACTACTGGTATGATGGCTTCTTTAATATGGAAAGCCTTGTATTGGGAGTCCAGCTTGGACCTAGCCTGATTAGATCCAAAAAACATTAATTTGGTTTTTGTATTGTTTAGACACATCCAGTGTCTCTGCATCCAGGTATCAATGATGTTACATATTTCCTCTATTTTCTCCCTGTCTACTTCATAGTCTCCTATCAGTTCGAAAATCAGCTGCGTGTCATTGGCGTAATTTGTGAAAAACATGCCAATGTTTTCTAGCAGGTTACAGAGACTTCTTATGTAGAGGTTAAAAAGTAGTGGTGACAAGCTGGTTCCTTGGGGGACTCCAAACAGTATCGGGTTGATTCTGAGAAATGTTTGCCCCAATGTATTCTCACCTTCCTGTCCATCAGGAAGGATGCTAACCAAGGCAATGCTGTTGATGAGCACCCTACTAATTTATCCAGAGCTGATTGGAGTAACTGGTGGTCTACCAGCTCAAACGCAGAGCTGAGATCCAGCAGCATGAGTAACCCGGGTTTGGCTTTCTCTATCAGCTCCATTTTGGTTAATTACGGACAACCCGGACACTGCGCATGTTCTTAGAACAGTTTTAACCTGCCTGCGGACATTACGGACAGGCATAGTGTCCTTAGGGCACCCCCATTTTGGTTAATTATGGACATTCCGGACACCCGCGCTGTCCGCGGGCATCTTAACTGCCTTTAAAAAAAATATAAGACACAAAGGACTGAATTAAAACATATCTAATATTTTTTTTAATTATATACAGATATAAAATGTATGCAAGAGAGGGGGAAGCAGAAACTGACACAAACATAGGGGAATTTGGGGTTTGGAGAGGATAGATGGGAGGAGATGAAGGGATGGAAGTCTCATCAAAACGTTTTTCTTGGTATGGAAGGTTTGGGGATAGTTGACTGGGGCATGGGGAGGGGGAACAGGTACATGTGGGACAATGATATTCATTTTTTTCTTTTATGTGGTCCTCCACAAAATGTTTCAAAAGATTGAAATATTTCATTAGCATGTCCATTTTTTCATGCATGCGCTGCAGAGTATCTTCTAATGTGTCTTTAGGTGTATTATTCTCAATGTTTGTACGGTCTGTTAAAAAAATAAAAATGTTAAGTACACATAAAGTTATGATTATTAATTTGCTTATAAAGAGAAGTGTCTAATATAGTTGTGTTCTTACTGTTCTGTAGGTCTGCTGTTGCTCCTAGCTGTGCGTTTCTGTGAGGTAATTATGTTGGAGGCATATCTTTTTGGTTTTGGTATATTCCATTTTAGTACATATGGTATTTAAATGGATGGTTGATGTGTGACATATATAGGTTCCACTTCTTATTTATTATTACATATAATGTGTTTATATGCCGCTTTTTGAACTTGTGCAGTGTTTATATGACTTGATAGAACAATTTAAGATACCCCCTGAGTTTTTGGGTAGCGTTGATGTTGTCTGTATCCGTCCGCAGACATATGTAGAGTCCACGGACATCATAATCACTAGCTGGGGGTTCAGTGTGTTCTATGTTACATGTATATAAAGTCAGGGAATCCTAGTAAACATCTATCAAATTCACAATATGAATGTGTATATTCAATAAAATAAAAATGGATAAAGGGAGGTTATGGTCCAGTTGCGCTATTAAAAACCTAGGAAATTCAGTAAAAAACTTTGTTAAAGGGACATTATGGTTAATTTGCTTTACTAAAAACCTATGAAATCCAGTAAAAAACCTTTGTTAAAGGGACGTTATGGTTAAGTTGCGCTACTATAAACCTATTAAATTCAGTAAAAAACATTGTTAAAGTTTTGTTATGGTTCCAAGTAAAACCAAAAAACCCCTGAAATTCCCCTGTTATGGTAAGCTAAGGAACCATAACTCGCACCACCACTTTGCACTGCTAAGACTAACACCCAGGACAACAAAGATGACATCACAAATGTCGTTGATGACATCACTGATGACATCACATGTGCATTTACTTTTCATGAAAAGTCTGTACAAGGGATTCTTATTATAATGTTGCCAAAACAATTTCAAGGATCATTGGAATAAATATCATGAGCTACTTAGTACATTAAGGAATGCATTGATATAAATAGCATTCTATTACAAAGTTCTATCCAGTATACTAAGCGACTCATGTAGAAACATAGGCATTGTGTGCAGCATACTTGATGGAGGTGCAACATTCATAATCTTGCCATGTTGAATAGTGAAATGATAACTGCGTTCTTATTAGTTTTGCGTACTGTGACACATGTAATAAGTAGCTAATAAAACCCACAGACACATCCAAATATGAGTATATACAAGGAAAGTGAAGCAAAAAAGCAGCAGTAGTAGCAGAAAGTGTTCATAACCTAACTTTATGCAGAAAAATGATTGCTCTGTTTCAAGGCTGCTACTTACCGTATGTATATGTATCACGATAAACAGGCTAGTCTTCAATCCAACGTGCAGCCCAACTCTCTTCCAACTTTAAACTACTCTATCCCGGATTAATTGATTCCATTTAGCTTCAAACCACCATCTATCATCGAAGTGGAAAACATTATCAATAGCCTTAAACCTTCTAACTGCTAAGGGGACATCTGCCCTGCACCTGTAATCAAGGAAGCGGCCCACGAGCTAGCTCCTTTCATCACTACCTTCATTAACTCCTCCTTTAGCTCAGGGACGGTACCGGACAATCTGAAGGATGCCTGGGTTATCCCGCTTCTTAAAAAAACAACCCTAAATGCCAATATACCCACAAATTACAGGCCCATCACCATGGTGCCGTTTCTACAAAAAATCCTTGACCGAGCCGCATACCTACAGGTCCAAGACTATCTTGAATCCAATAAACTCCTGGGTCTAAGGCAATCTGGATTTCGGCATCGGCACAGAACTGAAACTGCCCTTATCGACCTCATAACGCAGATCAAACATCTAAGAGGCAAGGGTAAACTTGCTCTACTACTTCTTCTTGATCTCTCTGCAGATTTTGATCTCGTTAATCATCAAATTCTGTGTCGTCACCTTAAATTAGCCGCCCATTTCTCTGACAAAGCCACAGCATGGATCAGTTCATTCTTAGACAACAGATCGATACGTGTCTTCTCTCCACTTGCAGCAGCATCGCAAGCACCAGTCACCTGCGGGGTACCTCAAGGTTCCTGTGTCTCCCCCACGTTGTACAACATGTTCACAAAACCTCTATTCTATATTTTGGAGTATCTTTACGTCGCTGACTCTCTTTCTGTGAACGCCATCTACCTAGTCATCCAAGCCTGGATGGTGCAACACAGATTCTGTCTAAATGACGAGAAGACAGAGCTCCTCATTCTTGGCTTTCCTCAAAAACTTTCCAAACTGGCCCTCGAGTTTAACTCCTTCATCATTGATGGTAACACCATCAAGGCCTCTAAGGACACTAAAACGTTAGGGATTTACTTCGATTCTACTTTATCCTTGGCCAGACAAACAAATGCCGTTTCCTCTACAGCGGCATACACTTGTAAGCTTATCACAGCAAGCCGCTCCTTTCCTGTCACCAGCCAACTGTGTCACTCTTGCCAGGACTCTTGTGCTGTCAATAATTGACTATTGTAATGCCCTCTATCTGGGCACTAACAAATGTAACTTAAGCAAGTTACAAATCATCCAAAACAATGCTATTAGAGTCGCTCTCAACATCCCTAGGAACCAACACATCTCAGACACCAGACGCAACTTACGCTGGCTCTCCGTCCCGCAAAGTATTACACTAAAAACACTTGCTCTCACTCATGAATGCTTATCCAACCAAGCACCTTTCTAATCCTCCACAACACTAACAGACCTCGCAGAACTGCTCAAACTAACTTCCTCTCTATACCACGCTTCAACCTTCAAAGATCTGTTAGAGCCAGTTTCCCAGTTAAGGCGGCAAAACTCTGGAACTCGCTCCTTAATGTGCTAAGATCTGAACCGTCCTTCCACACTTTCAAAAACATGGCTAAAGCCTGGCTCACCGCCCAAGACCCATCACCTACTTCCCAAATAACTCCCATGCGCTAGTTATCGGCACTCATCTCTTGTACATAGGTTATGTCCTCTTGCTCACCGTAATGGCATCATGTATATATGTTTATAAAAGTTTCTGTTATCTTAAACTGTAATTTAAACTGTCATTTTATTGCTATGTCTGCCTTAACATGTTGTAACTAAATACGCGCCCAATGCCCGCGGGCCTGGTGCACTCTATAAATAAATAAAATACAAAATACAAATAAAATGATGTGACCGGACCCTAAGGAAAGTAGTGTGAGTACAATGTATACAAATATGAGCATATATAGGAAAAGTAGAGTAATAAAAAAACAACAGAACTATCAGAAAGTGCTGATAACCCTACTGATTATCTTCAGTCACAGATTGCTGTCTTTCAAGCCTGTGTCTTCCCCTATGTATATGTTTCATATGATGTGACTGGACAATAAGGGAATTACTGTAAAAACATACTTGAAGGATAAATCTACAAATATAGTACCTTTTCAGTTTTTAGTTCCTGACTGTTACTGAACAAAACCATGTGGCCTAGATATGTCAGTAAAGGAAAAAAGGGGGAGCCAGACATGTGATGTCATCAGTGATGTCATCAATGACATTTGTAATGTCATCTTTGATGTCCTGGGTGTTAGTCTTAGCAGTGCACGGTGGTGGCGCAAGCTATGGTAGCTTAGCTTACCATAACTGGAGAATTTCAAGGGGTTTTCGGTTTTACTTGGAACCATAACGTCCCTTTAGCTATGTTTTTTTACTGAATTTCATAGGTTTTTAGTAGCGCAACTTAACCATAATGTCCTTTTAACAAAGACTTTTTACTGAAAAAATGTGTTTGTTTGTTTTATGGTGGGATTTGTGGTGACGTGTTTTCCCTTAAACAATGCCACACCATTTCACCAATCTGCTGCAAATTTTGCAAAATTACCTAATATGACCCTCTGAACATTACTGGCTGCACTACATTTGAACACCCCACCCCGTTCCCTGGATATCAGCAAAAGTCAACATTTCTTTGTGGGTTTGGGGCTTGGACTTTCCGGACACTACTGGCTACAAGACATTCGGAAAACCCAACCTCGTTTTCCAGATTTCAGCACAAGGTAAAAATGTGTTTGTGGGTTTGTGACTTGGCGATGCGTTGTTCCTTATACAATTCCACACTGTTTCACCAATCTGCACCAGATTGTGCATAGTTGCCTGTTAGGACCCTCCGCACATTACTGTCTACATGACCTTTTTGACACCCCACCCTTTCCCTGGATTTCAGCAACATGAGACGGTTGCCTGAAATCGACAAAACATCAACGTGGTCGTAGAAGGCCCAGTCCCGACATGTGGAACAAAACTCGAGGTCCAGGTCCTAGGATGTATGGTTTCCAAGATATTTGCATCACAATGCACCACAATGAACTGCACCACACCAGGGTGAGGTGACAGCTGGGGAGAGAGAGCACAGATGATCCCAGTATACAGCAGCACACTAACGTTCGCATCCCCCAATGTCTGCTCTGTAGTATGTCAGCCAGCCACACATGCCCATTCTCAGTGAGGTTTACTTCAGGGTGCAAAGCACATCAAGCGATAAGCAAATCAGAACAATGACCTACAGGATCAGTGTTATCATGTCTGTCTACAAAACCCGAAAATAGAATATTCATGTTAAAAACAACATGTTTCTTTTTCAAGATTTTGGATTGGGGTTGTCCTGGTGTGGGATATTTTATCAGGAATATTTGTTAGAAAAATCTATAAAATGTTAAAAATCTAGATACATTCTATAGATAGAGGTCATTGCAGATTAGTATGTGCACCCCTTGTCTAGAGAGTCCCTTGATCACAGGATGTCAGTGAGGCTCAATTTACCCATCTGCTGCTTTAATTTATGTGACATTGCCACAGCCCCACCATACAAGGATCTTGTAGATATGCCCTTTTCATGATCCATCTTGGTTGGAAGTCAGAGGTTAAGATTTATTGAAATCCTCCAGCCGTCCCTGCTTTTGTTTTGCCTTAGGCCCTGAATGGGGGGATGGATAATACCAGACAGGGGACCCAAGCATGTGGAGCTCAAGACACAAGCTACACCACAGTGGTGACACCAAGTGAGACTGAAACATGTATGGGTTGCTTGTTGTCTTGTTTAAAAGTGACGTGACCAACAAGTTTGAGCTGCACAGCCCTGTGAGGGTTGGGACCAAGCCTGATTTGAAAACAGTCTTTGTCCTTTCTGCAATGGTTCAACAACCTGAAGAAAAATTGCCAGTATGGTTGCCCAGAGCAATGTCAGAGGTTACGATGTATTCAAAAGCTTGCAGCTATCATTCCTTTATTTTTCCCTAGGTTGGAATCCCCCACACATGTTATAACTCGCACACCATTCTGCTCTAAAATCTTTAAAAAACACCCAGAGGAAATGTTGTTGCTTCATTTGATGCAAAAGCTATCGAATATAGTGACTGTATTAGCCTGACTTTTGCCTATTCCAGTATGGTACACCAAATTCCTGTCCTTAACGAAATTGGTTACCTTAAATGGAAACCCCATATGAAGATTATAAGAAACTTCCATTTGGCTAATTTTCCTGTGTGCAGGTGAAGTAGATAATCCTTATGTTTGAGCTTGTGTTGATCTGACATCGCTATATGAGTCTCCTGCAAGCATGCTAAGTCAGGTGCCTCATTACTCAACACAGAGTAATGCCTATGTAATTCGACACAGGATTTGAGCTCCTTTACTTTTTTGGATTATATTTGGATTATATTTGAATCATTATTACATTTTTTTGGCTACACTTCCATCACTTATTAGGTCAGCTGGCAGCAGCTGAACCTAGCATGTTGCACAACTCTCTTGTAAGAAAGACATATGACCCTACCCTGGACTTATTTCTTGAATGTCGACATCCACTCTCTCGCCCCATCCCACCACAATTACTTATTATGGCTATAACCATCAGCCACATACCTTAGAGTAAGCACTCTCCCTGCCATCCAACTAATGCATCCAATCTACAAATTAATATTTTGACCACAGGCTATGAAATGTGTGGTGGCAGTGGGTAAATTCTACAATGATTCCTTATGAGCATTCAGAACAGACATGCACTCCTGTAGCACTAAAGGGAGTCAACACAGTTCCTCAGAAAATGGGTAAAACTGTAGTTTCCACATCCATAGTCAGAATAACTTGAGAGGGGGTGTCCAACAAGTTCTCAGACCCTCGCCCACTATGCCCAACACTGTCTAGGAAATTGCCTAGGGGGATAATGTGCTTCAAGCTTAATCCAGCAGGTCAGAGTCGAACCATAGGGACCAGCAGATATCAGTAACATCACCAAACACGTCACCCTCAGAACTAGCTGCCATGGACCAACAGGGCACTGTTGGCCTGGCTCTGTACCACCTTGGAGTGGGGGCTGCCGACCAGTATATCAGGTTGGGCATGTAATAAAGGAGATGGAGGCGGCACGTCATGCCACGTCCCTTTATTCATACATACTGACTTCCCCGTACCCTTGGTCCCTGTCCCTTCCCTTTGTCCTACCACGCACCCCAACGGTCCCTCCCACATAACGTGACTAACAGGCCTCCTAACAATATGACACCTCCCCTTTCCTTAAACCCTTGGAGACTTACTCCATGTGTTTGATCAGTCTTACAGATGTTATCTTGACCCTCACCAGGCGTCCTGCAGGCTGGCCCACCAGAGTGTGTCTGGTTGAGGGTAGTCTAGAGTCTTCCCTCATTTCCCTTGCAGCCCACACCTCTTCCGATGCCTCACTGTCCCCCAGATGGGACTCATCAGATTTTCCCTCTCTTTGTTCCTCTGCATCATTGTCTCTGAACATGTCGTCTGTCATTTTCTTGAAGTGCAACACGTTGCATGTGATGGACCACCCCACACCATCACCAGCTGTGATCATGGCTACATTGGCTCAGTGAGGTTATTAAGACAAATGTGGAGTCTTCCTTTTTTTGCTTCACCTGCTTGACCAAGACAATGTCCACATGGGGTCTTGGTGTCTCTCTAGGCATCAGCTGCCTCTTTCATTACTAGCTTGGCAGCTGCATCTCGTGACCTCACCTCACGATCCTCAGACGGTCCATCCTCACTGTGGTTTTCTGGGAACCGGGCCCTAACCCACCACACTAACATGAGATCAGATAAGCACTCAACTATGAAACAATGTGGGGTGTGTCTGTATTCTCTCAAGAATTGATACTGCTAGGCCATAAAGACAGCTTATGGAAACTAAGGCACAATAACCATATACCCCAAATGACACGTTAGTAGTGAGGTTCGTTTTCCAAACAAGTCTAGTTTTATTCAGAGTTTCTCAGTCAGTAGACAGTGTCTCAATGACTCACGACGTGTGTTCCCAGACCCCGTGAGATGCGAGAGAGCGAACAGCGCTCAAGCCACAATATATATACATCATACATCATTCTTTGTTAAAGCAATTTGACCCACCCTCATACATGTCATACAGGCTAGGGTCAGTGATTGAAAATTATGACAAATTATGACACGTCTTCATTCAGTCTAAACATAGTTGTTCTAGCAAAGGCAGCAGAGACACTTTTCTGTTATGAGGAACATGGAGCTCTGGATCGCTAAGGATATCTTGCTCTTAGCAGAGAAACATTCCATACTATGTTATCTGTTTATTACGGCTCATGAGCTAATGATCAGATAGTTCTGAAGAAGAAAATACGATTCTCCAAGAAGGAGCACCGCTAGGAGAATATTTAACTGCCTTTTACAATGGTGCTTGCAAGACAAACCGACACCTGGACTAAGGATTAGACGCAGCTTCTGCTCGACTTCAGGGACTTAGTGAGAGGGAAAAACGATGTATTTCTGCACAGTTCGACATTCCTGTCTGCTTTAGCATTTCAGATTTCAAGCCGTGGCCTAGCACCGTGTGCAGATCTAAAGCATAGAATATATTTGCAAAGCGTTAACAATGAGAAAAAAGAAAATGGCCGGCATTTCACAAAATGGACTCCCTTTGGTTACATTCATGTTTCTCGGGTTGCGATGTGTGTCACATGATGCAATTCGCTTCTGGCCAACATATTATACAAATCATTCGACTATGGGATGACTTTTCTGGTCTAGCAAACCCTCCTTTTGGACTCAAGCCAATAGCATCAGCCAAATATTGCATCTTCATCGGACCACGTGTCCGATTCTGAACTACCCATGTCGCTATCATCAACATCAGAAATATTAATTGCCATAAATTCTTTAATTATTTTGTTTTCGTGTTTTGTACCATCATTTATCATACGAGGAGGAGGCTTTGTACTGATTGCATGTACACACTCATTTGTAATTTGGGAGCAAATTACCGGCAGGCATTGTATGCAACAACAGCAAAATATGAGGATTCCAAATATCATAAGGGGAGGAGTCACTTACAAATACACAGCATGCTGATACCACTAATTTGCATACACCTCCACAATCAGCTAAAATAATATCAACAACTATTCTATTTTGAAGTGCAACTAGTCTAATTGCTTTTTGTTCCAGTGTCATATTGTAAAGTATATCAGTTGTTCCATTTATTGTTTTCTCTAACACCCTGGACCGATTTCTTATATTCCATGAATGTATTGCTTGTCCCAAAAGGGTATAAATGATTTTGCTATATCCCCAGCAATTTGCCCAGCAGTATCATTTCATCATGGCCGAGATCTAGATATTTTTGCTATTTCAGAATTTTGGCAAGAAATACACCAGGTAAAAGTATCCCTAAATAACAGGTCCCTTCCCGGTTTCTAGGTAACCATGGATAAGCCTGATCTCCACATACAAAATAGACAGAATCTCCTATATATAATGGCTTCTCTTCTTGTTCAAGCACAGCAGTATTCATACATATAGTAAATGTTCCCACTGGGTAGGAACCCTTTTTCCGTAAGCAAAATGGGACAGTATGTGGACTATGATTAATAGTATAGGACGGAGGCACAGCATCTTTGTTTCCAACCAAAGCCATTTTAAAAGTGATTAAGGACTGGTAAGGCCTTGAGAGCCTATCTACTGGACTTGTTGTTACAGTTTTAATTTTTTCTTCTGCTTGCAAACACGGACAACCCAACGGTTCCAATACCAATCTATCAAATTCATATATATTTGTTCCATCAAAGTTTCCAGTGACACTATTATACCATTTTCTGAAAAATGGCGCTCTTAATGATGTATAACAGGCAGTATTAAGCAGCAAAGGATGTACATACCAACCCATTCCTCTTTCCCTGTGCTGGTGTAAATGTGAACAAACCCAACAATTGGACCTATTCAAGATAGCATGGGCCATATTCAATAAAGTGTTATTATCATAACCTTTTCTCTGTTTCACTTCTTGTGACGGATGAGTGTAAGAGAGCAGATGTGCTGGGGTACTCATGGTAGGAGCATTGGTAGCTGACAATAGAGAGTTTAAGGGATGTATAATCTCCAAGTACCAAAACATAGGGATCAGTGCAATCAAAATGCAAAGCGGTATCATAATAAAAAGCATGTTATTCTTTCTAAACAAAGTCTTTCTTGAGGCACACTTAATGTCAATCGTTATATCATCAACAGCATTGGTGCAGGCGGGATCAGGAGTGATTACAGGCATCATCTATAATGTTTATTTCAGGAAAAGTTTTTTAGCGTACGACGGAAAAGTTCTCCACAGCAACACACGTAAGAAACAAAAGTTCAGGCCAATTCAGGTTAGCCTGCTTAAGATAACAGCAAGCTGATGCTTAACTTCACAGAGCTCCAAAATGGAAGGAGGAAGTATCAATTTTATAGTGTCAGTACCATTTTCCCCCGCTTGTTCATGCCGGGTTGCAAAGGCCTTCACTTTCAATGGTAGCACCGGGAAAACCGTGTGTCAGACCTTTCAACCGATACAGCTCATACGCTCCTTTTCCCTAGGCCTCCGTTCCTAGCTCCATACATGAGCTAGAAACAAAGGCGAAACAAAAGCTGATCACTTCCGATTTTGTGAACGTAGATTGTACCTTACACCTCCAGGTACAATATGATCGGTGAACAATGCACTTTAATCTCCAGATACAGGATCAGTGCCAATTCTTGATGCAATAAGTGATGATGAGGCAGAACTCGAATAATATTTTTCGATTCTCGTTGCAATCTCCCCAGGCCCTTTCTCAGGCTCAGGAAGGACTTCTGACGGAGATTCGGCGGTGATATCTTTGTGATCAGGTACTGCTGTCTTGCTTTCAACGTCAGGACCCTCAATTTCTTTCTCATGTGGCAAAGGAAACAGAACTCTTTTTTTGTGTGTTGCATGGATCCAATGCTTTTCGCCATTCACTCGGACTGCAGTCTGTGGAGCCATTCGCACCTGCAAAGGTCCCGTCCAGTGCGGTGCAAGTGAAGATCTCCTTTCAAAATTCTTCACGAGAGTCCAGTAACATGGCTGCAGACAATGTCCTGGGCCTGTATATCTGACAGGAAGAGCATCCTGCACCTGTTGATTAATCAAACACAAATTTTAGTCTACTGTTTACAGTAATCAATAAGCAGTAGATACTCAACATCCCTTAGTCATTTTGGAC
The DNA here is from genome assembly GCF_040938575.1 of Ambystoma mexicanum. Lineage (NCBI taxonomy): Eukaryota > Metazoa > Chordata > Amphibia > Caudata > Ambystomatidae > Ambystoma > Ambystoma mexicanum. Next base: position 291,803,375 of record NC_090933.1, on the reverse strand, counting down.
GTGGCACATTCCAGACATTGGCTGGTCTCCCCATCACAATTTCATATGGGGAGAGGCCAGTCCTTGCCTGCAAAGCTGTTTGCATGCACTTTAAAGCTAGTGGCAATGAATCGGGCCATTTCAAATTGCTCCCTGCGCATATTTTGCTCAATTTATTTTTCAAGATACCGTTTTGGCGTTCTACCAAACCAGCACTCATCGGGTGTCTGGCTGAATGAAATCGCTTATCAATTTGGAGACCTGCGCAAATTTGAAATATCATTGCCGCAATGAAATACTGTCCATTATCTGACCATATGACACGGGGTAGGCCGAATTGGGGAAGAAACGCTTTTAGCATAGATTTTGCTGTGGACATAGCTGTACAATCTTTCAGGGGATAGGCCTCCCCCATTTGTTAAATGCACAGACCACTACGAGGACATATTTATAGTTTTGGCTCCTCTCCATTTCTATGAAGTCAAAATGGATGACTTCAAATGGCATAGATGGTGGACCAAAACTTCCTACTTGTTTCACTGTCCCCTTCCCAATGTTATGTTGCAAACAAGTCATGCAATCCTGAACCAATTTTTCAGCAGTATTTTTGATGTTCGTATTTTGCCATACAGAATCCAGGTGATGAATCATTTTTTTTGCACAATTGTGTGTTGGACTACGAGCCATAGTAACCATTGCCATTACATAGGCATTTGGCAACAGCCATCGGTTATTTTTTTTATCCACCCAACAACCCTCAGAATCTAATTCTGCTGGACTCTCAGAACATGTTTTTATTTCATCTAGAGTAGCTTCTATTTGTATCTCTTTAACTGTTTAAATTCCATTCTCTATCATGCAAGGCACTCCTTCTGTTGTTTCGACATACATTTTTGTGTGCAAATCAGTGGCAGTTTGTTTCGCAATTCTATCTGCAAATGAGTTTCCTTTTCCTACATTACACGTTATTTTTTTAATGTGCTTCACATTTCATTATTACTAATCGCTTGAGAAGCGCAAGTGCTGACAAAAGTCTCACTATAAAAGTGCCATGTTGGATTTTGGTTCCATGTGACGTCATGAAGCCCCTTTCAGCCCATAATCGACCAAAATTCTATAGCACCCCAAAGACATACTGACTGTCAGTATGTATGTTTACATTTTGGTTTGTAGAAATTTCACATGCTCTGGTTAACGCTATTATTTCCGTAGCTTGTGCTGAGTTATATGGGATTTGTTTGCTCTCTATAATAGTTTTCAGAGTCGTGATGGCATAATCAGCAGTTGATGTGCCATCCGGTAATCTTTTTTTAAAATTTTTTTTATTTATTTTCAAAATGTTCATAACAGAGAAACAGTTTGTACATAATATAACATCATGTGATAATCATAACAAAGCCAACACAACTATATGAACCTGAAAACCCCCCTCCCCCCAGGAGTTACAAAACAATCAATAAACTGGTCTAATATAGTAAAAGAAATGTACCCCAAATCTTGTTAAATAATGCACTTTTCTTATCTCTCCAATACAGCACCTTCTCCATATCCACTAAAGAGTGCATCTCCGAAATCCATTCCTCAATAGTAATAGGGTTAGATGTTTTCCTATGTCTCAAAATTAGTTTCTTCCCCACCATTGCCCCTCGAAAGATCCATTTCTTCTGAGAAGTACTCAGGTCATCCAACAAATCCTCACTACCCAACACTATTGTCTTAAAATCCATATGAACCTTCTCCTCCAAAATCTTTTCACAGATCTGGTCAAACTCAAACCACAAGCCTCTCACCCTCGAGCATTCCCACAGCATATGCTCCAATGTGCCCACCTCATGTAAACATGCCCAACATTCAGAGCTGTCACTCATCCCTCTTTTCATCATTCTTTCAGGTGTCCAGTATGTTTTATTCAAAATCTTTATCTGACGAGACCTATCAGCAAGACTCAAAGAACACAATTTCACATTCTCACAAATACGTGTACAATCATCCGGTAATTTAAAACAAGAACTGTCAAAAAACAATTCTCCATCTGGCTTTTTCTGTGGAGTATCAGTAAAATCAATTCTTCCTTTTGTCTCTTGTTCAGTATCCCTTAAGCAATCATGTGAGAATTGTTTTTGACCCCCTTTTTCACTGGGAGGAGGCATTAACTCATCCTGATTTAAAGCGCAACATCTCTTAATTTGAATATGTGGTACAAATAGGACAATTTAATACGTTGTTAATCTGGCTGTTGTGAAATGTTGTGTCTGCGTTCCATTTAAAAGAACATCTACTGAATGACGTACCATTACAGTTAAAGAGTGACTTAAAACCATTCCCTCTGTTTGTTTTACTGACGGCCCTTGTCAATGCCACTATTGGTTTCACAATCATTGAAAAGTTAGCAATCCACTGCCTACAATATGAAGCCATGCCAATTAAAGCCCTGACTTCTTTCTGCCTGTTTGGAATAGGCATATCAGAGATGCTTTCCATTCTTTCTGGTGTCAATCTTCTTCCCTCGTTGGAAAGGAGGTAGCTCAAATAGGCCACCTCCTTACGACAATACTGGAATTTTTTTAACGATGCCTTGTGACCATGTGCCGCTAAATGTGTCAACAATGCAACAGTGCTTCCTTTTCAAATGTCTTCTGAGTCCGCTGCTATAAGCAGGTCATCAATATATTTTGACAACATACACCCTGACGGTAATTCAAGCATGTCTAGGTGTTCTTTCAATGCTCTAGTATAAATACTTGGACTTTCAGTGTAGCCTTGTGGAATACATGTGAATGTAAATGAACGTCCTCCTAGTGTAATAGCAAACAAATATCTTCTATCTGGATGCACTGGAATGCTAAAAAATGCATTTTTCAAATCAATTACACTAAAATATGATGCAGAGGCTGAAAACAGAGTCAAAATTGTCGTCACATCCGGCACTAATGGAAATTGCGGATCAACCACTTTATTCACTCCACGTAAATCAATTATAAATCAATAAGGTATATCATTACCTCCTTTCTTGTAAACCGGAAGATTCCAACTGTTGCAAATACTACCATAAGTTTCTTCAATTACATTTCTAGCAATCAAATCTGATACAATGCACTTCAACGCTCTTTCTCCCTCAGCCGAAATTTTGTATTGCGGAATATGCGTTAATGTAATTCCTTCTTTCAATTTTTTTTTACTGGTTCTACTTTCAAACAACCAACATCATTATCGTTCACCGCCAATATACAAGCCGGTACTTTACTCAATTAAATCGGTAATGGCATGGATACAAATTGTGATACAGGAGTCTTCTGTGGTGAGATTGTCAAATACACTCCATCTGGAGAACAATAAATGATTGCATTCAATTTTTTCGACAAATTTATTCCCAACAAATTTTCACCGCAATTTTTCGTCAAAAGAAATGGGCAAGACTCTGTAAATGGGCCTAGTGTGATTATTACCGGTTGTGAAACTGGACTAATTACTGCCGTACCTGAGAACCCTACTGAGACATTTCTATGCCTTGACAGTGGTATATCTAGAACCCGCTTATGGTCAATCGAACATTTTTGTGCATCTGAGTCCACTAAAAAAATGTGCTCCCTATTCCCAACCTTCATTTCTACGTAGGGCCCTTTCTGGTCAACGGGAATAAGTACTGGTTCCAACCCCTGTTTTGGGATGTCCTAGTAGAACAGTACATCGTGAGATGTAAAATCACCAGAGTAATATGCATTGGACTGATTATCAAAAACATTTCTAACATTCGTGTTGTTTCGTTATTGATTCTGATTACCCTGATTATCCTGAAATTGTGGCTTCATTTGATTTCTATTCTGCCCTAGTATTCCCGGATGACCTCTATTCTGTCTTCTTGGAATAGTCCCATTTCTATTCTGTGTATGCGGGCACTGTGATCCCCAATGGCCTTCTTGTCTACAATAGGCACATTGATTAATACCTATTGGATCCCCTTGCATGTTGGACGTTAATGCAAATTGTACTCTAGATGGTGCGCTCCCACCACCTCTATGATTGTTTGCTACCTGCTGTAACAACACTCTTGTTTTTAAATCTCCTTTATCTTTTATTTCCTTATCCTTTTCTGAATTTACTCTGTTCATATAATATTGGGCCATAGGTAATACTTCACTTTGTGATATCACCTGCCATGCACTTTAAGATGTCATTATTAAAGTCTGAATTTTGTGTAACAACCCTCGCGCAAACTTATCAACAAACAATCTCTTCACAGCTTCAGTCACTCAAGGTAAAAACAGAAGAATTTTAAACAGATTCAATTTTCTTATAGAATCCTGCTGGATTTTTCCTAATGTCAGGGACCGTCTGCTTTATAGTATTTACTTCTTGCCTAGAAAAAGGGACATCTATAAACTGTGCGATATAATGAGTTCTTTTGGTTCACGCTGGACTCACTCCATCAGCAGCAATCTCTACTTTCGGAACATACGTGGGAGGCACCTCCCTCATGGGTAATTGCAAACTAGGGGGTTCTACATTCGTTCGTCTATTAAGCAACAAAGCTAGAAAAAGCAGTCGTTCCAGTTTTGGGCAAAAATGCTAAATTATAAATTGTCATTAAATCAGCAGCACAACACAACTTATTCTTCATATATTCATCCTGTAAATACTCCACCATAACTCGTAACACCTTTCTCTGCATTTCTGGTGTATACTGACTAAATGTATCATGCACTTCAATCGGGTAAATGGCAGCATCCGTAATCCATCTAAGCGCATCTCACGTACAAATTCACATCTCTTCACTAACAGGTTTCGACTGTGGTAAAAACCATTTCTGAACGTACAACATATGCGATTCATCTTTGTTCATTATTTCTTTATGCAATCGATCAAGTTCTCGCTTAAACACAAATATTCGCCCTACGTGTTCTCATACTTTCGCCGCATTAACCCGCAAATTCAAAAGAACAACCAAAACTCGCAAATCTTGCGGTACCACTGTATCATTCAGATCACTCCATATTTTAACAAGATAATTCCCCATACATTCTAAAAATACCTGTTGTTCACCAAGGCCTCTATGATCAGATATGGAACTTTGCACAGCCGCTGCATTGTCATCATCAATATATGTTTCGGCCCACTCTTTCAGTTCTTCTTTCCTTCTCTTGCTAATAATACTACAAGTTTGTCTAATACTTCCTTGTTCAGGCCCCATTGCTGTAGAACTGCCTGCTAAAGCGGATAACTCTTGCTCTGAAGGTGGTGGAGGAAATGATGTCACAGTGGGAGAGGAAAGGCTTACTGCAGGTGCGGATGGAATCACGGGAATAGGATGTACATAAGGAGGATGTGCAACTGGGTCAGTACTTTGATGTTCACTTCTTCTCTCATTTAATATTTTGTTTATTAGTTCATCTGATGTATGGACATTTTGCGAAGGATATATTTTCTGTATATCTAATTGGAAGGCCCTATCCATGTTCCTAATGGCTCCTGTCTGCTGATCATGCTCTAGCGCTTTCTCTGCATTCGTTTTATGTCAACGTGCGTGTTTCTCCCTACTTTTCAAACAAAGATTAGCTTCCTTCCTTCAGTCTCTCACAACGTCAAACGCTGTAGGTCTGGCCTTTTTTTTTGTAGCAATACTGATTCTAAGTGTTCTATATGTGCTAATTCAAAGCTCCCATTATTAGGCCACTGAAGGTCTGATACATGTCTGGTCTGCCTTTGCCAAACCGCATTGAACACTATTGCCCGTATTACATATTTTATGTACATCTCATTTGCCGGCGACCCTTCGGGTGCCACGACCTGGCCAGTTTCCAAAGACTGTCTACCGCAGTGAAAAAAACTCACTAAACAGGAAGACAATTTCCCAGGCATGGTTAAATCTTACCCTTTTCTTACCCTGGGCATTTGTACTTGCAAGTGCAACACTCAACCAATATCAGGACGTTTAAGAATCGGGGCACGACTCACCTGATCAACCAATTTGTCACTCAGGACCCAATTCGCCCATATACAGACACAACCAAGAATCGTTGCGACTGCGTGTCTGGCTCAATTTGCCTCGTTTTCAGGAACCTCGACTTGATGCTTTCTGGGCATTGCTCATCGAACAGGGATCGGCTGTGTACAGATCTGAGGAGGAGTCTCTCATCACTTTTACCGGGGCGCCCCGAACACCTTCGGATCTCGGTCCAATGGCTACATCCTCGGTTCATTTTTTCCTTTTGCCTTCCTTCAACTTCAACGAATGGGATGGAGCATTAAAGGGAGGGTCCCTGTTTGGGCGCCATATTTGCTAGGCCATAAAGACCGCATATGGAAACTAAGGCACAATAACCATATACCCCAAATGACACATCAGTCGTGAGCTTCGTTTTCCAAACAAGTCTGGTTTTATTCAGAGTTTCTCAGTCGGCCGACTGGGTCTCAACACCTCACGACATGTGTTCCCAGACCATGTGAGATGCAAGAGAGCGAACAGTGCTGAAGCAGCAATATATATACATCATACATCATTCTTTGTTAAAGCAATTCGACCCCCCCTCATAAATGTCATACAGGCTAGGGTTCAATGATTGACAATTATGACACGCTATGACAAGTCTTCATTCAATCTAAACATGGTTATTCTAGCAAAGGCAGCAGAGACAGCTTTCTGTTATGAGGAGCATGGGGCTCTGGCTCAGTAAGGATATCTTGTTCTTAGCAGAGAAACATTCCATACTACGTTATCTGTTTGTTACGGCTCATGAGCTAAGGGTCAGATAGTTCTGAAGCAGAAAATACTATCCTGCGTGAAGGAGCACTGCTAGGAGAATATAATTCATGTTTAACTGCCTTTTACAACAGTGCTTGCAAGATAAATTTGGCACCTGGACTTCTGATTAGACATGGCTTCTGCTCAACTTCAAGGACTTAGTGAGAGGGAAAAACAATGTATTTCTGATCAGTTTGACATTCCTGTCTGCGTTAGCATTTCAGAGTTCGAGCCATGGCCTTGCACCTTGTGCGGATCTAAAGCATACAATATATTTGCAAAGTGTTAACAATGAGAAGAAAGAAAATGGCCAGCATTTCACAAAATGGACTCCCTTTGGTTACATTCATGCTTCTCGAGTTGTGAAGCTTGTCACGTGATGCGATTCGCTTCTGGCTAACATAATGTACATATCATTCGGCTATGTGATTAACTTTTTGAGTTTAAGAATACAGGACTTGTTCAAATGGCTTCCCCATGATGTGAGCGATATGCAGGGTTCTCTTAATGCAGGACAAGAATCGTTCTGCCATGCCATTGGTTTGAGGCCAAACTGGTGTTATTTTGCGATGCTTGAACTCCATATAGTTTTCAAAGTTTGCAAAGTCATGGCTTGTCAATGGTGGTCCATTATCTGACCTAATAACCTTTGGCATGCCATAGGCAGTGAGGTTTCAGTCCAGTGTAGGGATGACCACTGTCGCTGCATTGGAGGGTATAATCTGGACCTATGGAAACCACAAGTATTCATCAACTAGTATGAATACATGGGAGCCATCTCTCAACGGTCCCAAGAATTTGATTGACAGTTCTACCCAAGATCCATCTGGCAGGCTTGACATCTGGAGTGGGTGAGGTTTTGGAGGTGGGTCAACTACCCTGCATATAGCACAGTTCTGCAGCATGTTTTCTACCCTGCTGTCAAGTTGCTAAAACAATACTTTCTGGCAGAGCAGTTTTATTTTTTTGAGGCTGTACCCCTATGGCCCTCATGTGCGAGATCGGTGACCATTTGACAGAAGGATCTAGGTAACACAATCTTGCATCCTTTGAGAATGATGTTGTCATCTGTGACAGTGAGCTATTTCTGAACCAAACACAGGCTTTGTACATCATCCTGGATGAGCTGATCTATTTGTTTTACCATGTCTTTGGCGTGTCTCATCCGGCCTCCTCGAAGGCATTGGGCCATGATCTTGAGGGCCGGATCCGCCTCCGATTCTCAATGGAGCTTCATCCAGGCGTTCGGCAAGGGTTTCATTTGGTGAATTAAGTAGTTCAGCTATTATTCCGCTATGTAATGTTCTTGTTGTGTGGCCCCCTTCTGGATATCATGACAGATAGTCTGCTGGGTTTTTGTCCTTGCCAGGCCTGTGTTAAATTGTGAATTTATAGTCTTGCAGCCAGAGGCCTCACCTGGCGATACAAGGGGGCAACGTGCCTTTGAACTGCCATAAATCATGAGAAGGGCCTGGTGGTCCGTGATAAGGGTAACGGTCTTGCCATACAGGAGGAAATGGAAGTACTCACATGCCCAGACCAACAGTAGGCTCTCATTCTAGGCTTGGGAATATCTTTGTTCAGTATTAGTGAGACTGTGTCTTGCATAAGTTAATACTTGTTTGACTTGGTGTTTCTTGGGGTTGTATTGTGACTGTATGGCTCCAAGTCCCACTGAACTAATGTCTATGGTCACTTCTGTGTCTTTCGCCCAACTGAAGTCAGCCATTTTCTGCTGCAGATGTGATCTTTGAGCGGGTATCCTTGAAGCTGGCCCTGCACTCAGGTGATCAGATGAACTCATGACCTTCTCTGCGTTAATCTTCCGAAGTTGTGCGCTGATGGTGGCATCATTTTCTAAGTATCTAGCACAGTAATTTACCAGCCCCAGGAAGGATCTGCGGTCCGAGACGATGGTTGGCATGGATGTCTCAGTCAGGGCTGTCTCCTTTTCTGGGTCGGGTTTCATCCCCTGCTCCAATAAAATTTGCCCAAAAAAAATGTAATGTGTGCTTCTATAACTCAGACTTGTCCTTATTGAGTGTAACTTGTGCTGCTTCCAACGCCATACACAGCCGGTGGAAGGTGTCATCATATTCACTTAGGGATTTGGCAAAGACACAATGTTGTTGCTGTAATTCAGAAAATTTGGTATATGTTTTATGATCTGGTGGATTTCAAAATTCAGTCTTTTGTATGAAATAGGCCCAAATGCTTCACAAAGTGGGGATCTTCAAGTGCAAACTCTGACAGGTTGGCCTGCCACCTTCTGCAAAGGCAATATAGACACTGCATATGGACCAAGAAAAGAGTCCATATTCAAGTTGCATCTCCATGGCATCCAACAACACGGCCAAACGTTTCAAAATCTGCAAGGAACTGGCCAACCTTACTGCAGCCTTATCCTCTATTGCACTCACCCAGGCCCTTTGTGTGGCCCTGGCTGCACACTTCACTGCTAAAACACAAGACATCCTCTCTTTCCTCTGCAGCCACTTGTGCACCATCATATCTTGGGCCCCCCTTGTTCACCTCCAACACTCCCCCTCTTCTCTCCTTCGACTCCCCTGCAATGCCTGAGGAGGTTCTAGACAAGTCTGGTCTATGAAAGCCTCATCCAAACAGGTGGACTGTTGCCCTGCCAAAACCATCAAGGACAACATTGTCTCTCTAGCTTCAGCCTTGGCAGACCTCTGCAACCTCTCCATCACCACTGGAGTTTTCCCTCTTCCTTCAAGCACTCTCTTGTGCACCCTCTGCGCAAGAAACCTTATGCTGACCCTTCTATACTGGAAAACTGTTATGCCTTTCCTGGGAAAACTCTTGGAGAAGTTGGATATCTCTCAGCTTACCCTCAACACTGAATCTGTCACCATGAGCATCCATCTGGCTTTAGAGCATCCAGAGGCACTGAAACTGCTCTTCTGAACACCGCTGAAGACCTGCTCTCAAACCTTGACTCTAACTCTCTGCCTGTCCTCATTCTTCCTGACCTCTCCTCTGCTTTCGATACCGTAAACCACAGCATCCTGATCTCTCATCTCTGTGATACCCTCTGTATCATAGAACAGGCCCTGGCATGGCTAGTGTCCTTTCTCTCTGACTGTCCTTCCCAGGTGGAACTTGGGTCCTTTATCTCTGATATCACTCTCTCTACTTGTGGTGTCCCAAGGGATGTAATCTATCCCCCTTGCTTTTCAATGTCTGCAGGGCCCCTTTGGCCCACAAGATCTCTGCCTTCACCTCCAAAATTCAGTGTTATGCGGAATAGACACAGCTCTCTTTCCCCTCCTTTCTCATTCCTGACTGTCTGTCCACAATTCAGTCCTGGTGTGCTGCCAATGATCTCTGCCTTAATGCCAGTAAAACAGAGATCATCCTCTTTGGGACCCCTGCTCCAACGTTCCCTCTCTGGCCAGCCTCCCTTGGTCCTGCGCTCTCACCTAGCAGTGAGGCAAAAAATCTGGGGTCATCTTCAACTCCACTCTCCCCTTCTCCTCCCACATCTTGGACATCTCCAAAAGGTCCCACTTCCAACTGCACCTCCTCAGAGGTATTTTACCTTTTCACACTTTCCCCCAGAGGCTCACCATCTCCAGACCTCTGGTTATCTCCAGACTGGACTACTGCAACAATTTCTTTCTCAATCTTACTACTTCTACTCGACCTCCTCTTCAATTTATCCAGAACAGAACCACGAGACTCATCCTTGGCCTCAAGCCCAGGGACCACATCTCTCCGGTGCTGAAATCACTCCACTAGCTCCCCGTGGCTGCAAGGATCAAGTCCACCTGCATAGTCCACAAGGCTTTCTGGGGCAGATGCCTGTACTATCTACAACACTCTCTTTCTAAATGCTCTCCTTCTAGAGCTCTTTGCTCGGCCTCCTCCAACACTCTGCGGGTGAGCTGCTTCTCCAAACAGAGATTTGGGGGTAGATCTTTATCCTCTGCAGGTGCCTCCCTCTGGAACAGCTGCCCTGCCCCTCTTTGTCCTGAGCCGGACCTCCTTAAGTTCTGGAAACTCCTCAAGACGTTCCTCTTCTCATCCTCTTTCTCTCTCCTTCTCCCCAGCTAACCTCCTTTCTCTTCTCTCCTTCCTCCCTCCTCCTCTCTCCTTCCCAACTTTCTCAGTTTTGCTGACTGGATGACTGGCGCACCTCCAGAGCTTCACAGGTCCCAGCCTACCCCGCCAGTCCTGCACTGGGACTCTGCGCTCTGCTTGGCACTACTGCACTCGGAATATGTTCCAAGAGAGAGGCTACCTCTCTGCCCATAACCCGGCCCTTGCTGGACTGGGTGCATGTGTCATCCTCCCTCGCACTTCCTGTCTGCACACTTGTACAAGCTTGAATGCACTAGGCCTAGCAAGATCATTTGTTCTGTCCTCCCTCTGTCTCCCCTCCCTAGCTTGATTGCTCCAGAAACCTTTGTGCATTGACACATTAGTGATGACCAACCACAGTCAATCTGAAATGTCGCCAGGCCTAATCCAGTAGTTTATTGTTCTGTATGTCTTTCCCCCGCCACCTTTCTCTCCCCACTCTTTGTCATGCACTTGCACTATCTGACAAGCCGTTAGGCATAGTTCGGTAGTTATGATTGTATGCCCCCCTCTTCTCTCATTCCCTCCTATCATGCACTTGCACTAATAAAAATGCCTCAGGCCGAGTATGCTAGTTATTTTTTTTTGTTACATCATTCGTAAAATTCAAGGCCTAAAATTGATGCCTATATTCCCTTGTTCCCTTCCCACCTTGAAGCACTCTGAAGCACTTCAGTTGTGCATGAGTGCTTTACAAATAAACAATTAAAAATACAATTACAAACGTTGTGAGATAACACAATTCGGGCGCCAGTTCCAGCTGGCGGTAGCCCTTATTAAGCTTAGAGAAGAGGGTGGCACAGTTCAGGAGGTGTATCATGTTGGTTATCTAGGGCGCCTGCTGATGATTCTCCCTCTGGATGGCTTCATTCGGCCTCTGCATGTCAACACACAGGCAAATGGATCCCTCTGCGGACCTCTTCGGCACTGGGACTATAGGGGATACCCAAGGTGTTGGGCCGCTCGCCTGTTCAATAATAATTTGGACATTTCAATATCAGAAAGGTGCATGGGCTGCAATCATTTACGACATCCTAGCTAATACTAACCTAGATTTAAATGTCCTTTACGAAATGTCCTCCATCTGGCAGTAGAGGAAGCATCTGCACAATAGCCTAGATGGAGCATCCAAAAAGCTCACTGTCAGTTCATTATAATTCCCCATTGTGTCTCTAAGATCTTTTTCTCAGGACTCATTTCTATTTGCTGCAACAACCTCAGCTACACCTCTGGTTCCTGGACAGTAACATCCTTATTGCCTAGTTAAAATTGCAGTATCGACAGAAAAGCCAGTTATACCATAACTCACATTTTATCAGCTTCTCCATATCTGGCTTCAGGCTTCTACTCTTTGCTAGTGTGATTGGGGCAATATAATCAAACAACTGGACCTTGCTTTCCAGATATAAGATTGTTTTTTCTTTTGTGGGACTGAAATAATATTCTCCTTGAATGAAAAATGATGCAACTCTACCCAAACATCCATCGTTGGGCATGCACATGAGTGCTGTTACAGCTCACCTACTCTGTATGCTCTGTTAATTATATATTCTAAGCCTTGCTCCTGAATATCAAGAGTGAAAAAAGTGCCATGTCTTGTAGCTCTGAGCCTTCCTCTAACTACTTATATTCACATGCCTGGAGAAAGTCAGACTTGTTCTGTAATTCCTTCACCACCTCCACTCCCAGTGTTGCAACTGTGGACGGAGTAGATGCCACCAAATCCTGCACTGATGTCTGTGTGTCTTCAACTAGTCAGTCTATTGCCAAGGTGCACAATTTCCTTACTGTTTTCTGATTTAGTTGCCATTAGAACATCTTCAGATTATATGTCCACTAATCACAATATCCCAATGGAAGCTTTGAAAACCTGCCTCATGAAAGAAGGCTCATTCTTGTCCACGTTACTTGTGCCTACCAATGCAATCCGGGAGACAGTTTTGGCCATCTCTGCAGTGGCGACCTCTAGCTACCACTAAGTATGGTTATCCCACAGGCTTCAAATTCCTTCAGCCTCTCTCTTCTTAGGTTTCTTCAGTGGCCTGGGCTGTGTCTCCCCCATAATCTCCCAGAGAGGAGGTAAGGGCAGAGGAGAGTATTGAAGAATTTGATTGCCGTCCAAAGCTCTGTTAAGGTACTCAATCACTGCTCTGCATGAAATACACCCTCGAATGTTCAGCAAATAAGTCAGCCCTGAAAATCACCAAGCCATCAATGGTCTGCAACTCTGGCTGTCTTCGGGCAATCTTTGCGGGGGCCACAGATGTCAAGGCTGCCAAACCCTCAAAGTTCCCATTAACAGGGCAAGCTTGCAGGAGGGTATTGTATTGGTAAAGGCCTGTACCACTCACTGCTTCGAGGAATCACTCACTCCACACAACTGGGAAACATCACCTGGCTTCCATAGCTCCTCCATTCCCAGGAGCAACAGACACCCTCCCTGGGATCCCACAGCTTTGTGACTTCCCACATTTTTTCAGAGCCCCACCATTGGCAGAGAAGTATCATTGTACTATGCTGCCAGGTATTTGCCCTGTCTTTGCCCTCTGCCCCCCACAGACAAGGTAGTCAAAGGCTGCAGCCAATCACACCTGGGGTAGCTCTCTACTTCTGTATTAAGCACTCCACCAAATGTACAGATGCCATTTTCAATCCAGCAACTCAACGCATGGCTGCATGTCCCAGCCACCTGCTCAGCCCTTCCAGGGTGGCAGACTCACTCACCCTTCTCAAGTAGCCTCACAGTGGATCTCCAGGACAATTTCAAGGAGCATTCACTGGGAGTTCAGGGCAGTGGGGGACATTTTTCAGTTTGAGCATGGGATCAGTAACCTCTATATTGGTGTATAGAATAAAAGAAGCAACACATGCACTGATGTTCTAAACAATGTTAAAGGCAGCCTATCCAAATGTATTATAAAGAACAAGGTAGCGTATCTTCCCAATCGATTAAGAACGTAATGTGTGTCTAAATCTTGGAAATGTTCTGGGCTGAGTTCAACTCCAGTAAGTTTCCGTTATGATTTTCTTATTGTAACCCTACAATGTTTGCTATTCAATAGGCTGTATTTCCAAAGTTATTTTCTATGGACAGTTCAATAATATATGTTCTAGTTCAGAAATGATGGGCTGTTTCCATAAACTGGACCAGTAACTGTTTTATTTTAGCGCACACTTTTAAATTAAATTAGCTATGTTCTTGGTCAAATAAATTGTTGGCCTTACAACATTTTGGCAGGGCAAATTTTACACTTCAAGCACACTTCAATTGCCCATGTCTACAGCAGTGCTACGGTATGATGGTGAGTAACTTTTAAGGGTCCAAGACTATACACAGTCCTCGAAAGGCTGTCAAAACTGACATTAACAAAATATGTGTCTAGATCAATCAAGGTGATGCGGGTGGTTCAGGCTAAATTGTTTAGTAGGCCATGTGCAATTAGATTTCACAGTGCACTTTTAAAACAAAGGTAGAGGGAAAAGTCTTCAGTTGGGGCATAGGTAGAAAATAAAAATAGGACTTAGTTCAGCGAGAGCTAGAACAAATTAAAATATGATAGGACATCGTTTAGGACTACTTCCTAACAAGCATTCCGCAAACAGATGTGCCACTGCATGTCAGTTTGAGAAGAAGAGAATCATAGAAACGACTGGATGCCACAGCAGGAAGATGTTATTTTGTAACTGAATGTTTGGGCACAGAACTACTTTGTGTTGCTTGTGAATTTGTGAATACAATTTTATAGAAGAGTTTTTTTGTGGGTGAAAAACCTTACACATATTTTTTAGAATGAAAAGGCTCAGAAATATGTGTAGCCTGTGTGCAGTCAGGGCCAGTCCTGTGCCTCACAGGGATGCTGGTGACATATCTGAGTGAGGAGAGAGGGTGTTCCAGAAAGGAAAAGACCTAAACAATGCCTCAAACAGGCACACTAGGGGAGAGGTGGGTATAAAAGGGAGGGGAGTTGGGAACACACAGAAAAGGATAAGAGAGCACTGGTGAGACAATGAGGAGGACAGACGAAGCAATGGTGAATAGATGTGAGAGAAATGAGGCAAGAAAACAGAAGTACCCCAAGAAGAGAGTACCAACATGGGGCAATAATAAGAGAAGGAAGAGAAGTGAGAGAGGGCATAGTGGAACAGAGAGGAAGTCAAGAATTGCATGTGATAGATAAGGTAAAAAAATAGACAGTTTAGAAAGGAAGACTAATAGAGACAATTGTAAGGAAGACATGTGAAAGTGAAAGGCCGCCCAAATTGCACTTAAACACTCCCAATAAGAGTCAAATGGAACACATCCCCGAAGGGAATGAGACCAAGACCAAGTGTGTTTGATAACAAAAAGCGTTTATCTAAAATAGGGTAAGCAAAAGCTACTTTGCCAACGCTGAGAGCGCTCTGCAGAAAACATGTTGCATTCAGTTTTTAAAGCATCATTTCGTCATCAGTGAAGGGGAGGCCTAGGAGGCACATCAAAAATGGGGATTGGTTGGTAAGGATTGGCGTCCATGGCCTCCATAGGCTCATGGCTTGGTGATTGGTGGAGGCTCGTGTGATGCTGTGATGACGCTGCTTGGGTCAATCGGTCAGCTGGGCTCATCGGGCTGGCATGCAGGTCCAGACAGTTCTCAAAGTAATACATGTCGAATTTTCTAATAGCTTCTAACATTTGCCCTTGTGACCACTTATTCTCATTCATCTATCAACTACAAATCATCTTGCTCTACAAATCTACAAAGCCATTAATCTATCATCAAATAAGAATAAGATGTATTGCTTAAATTATTTCTACCAGGTTAGAGGTTCAGGATACCTTGACGGGCGTGGTGTTAGATCTTATTAGTGACCGGGTCAGCAATAAGTTATTTTGCTCTAAAACATAGCTATTCTGAGGCCCATAGGTTAGAATAACAGATTCACTTGGAATGTTCGCCTGGCACATCAAATGGGGACACAGGAATAGAGTATACATCACAAATAGAAACCAGGTCATGAGCAGCGTATATCATAATGGTAGCAGGCTTTACTACGAGATAAAGGTCAGTTTATCCAAACATCATAATATAGCCCCCTTGGGTCTTCGTAGCCTGGTGGGCTGAGGGGAGGGGAGTTGGACCCATTTAAGATGCAACCTCATGATGCACGAAGAAACAGTATTCTTTACTTATAAACTTTGACACACATTCATTACAATAATATTATTTCATCCATGGCATATGAATACTTAGTTATTACTAAACGCTTCAACGCATGTGGTTACTTTAAACTAAACTGAGGTGCCTTGTGCTTACATGTGCAGTGTTATATTTGCATATACATTCTACTATTTAACCTAGTTCTATCACACTTCTATATTTATACATACATTATGATATTCTGTTACATTTCATACTCACATGGATCTTGGTGGCAATACTCCATTATACATGTCTCGTGCAACAAAAAGATATACTGTCATTTACTACAATTCTCTTAGCACTCCACAGGAAGTGTGTGTTGCCTCGGAATGGATGAGGGGAATCCGGGACCCCCTCCTCCCACACACATGGTACCAACAGTTAGACAGCCACAAGTGAACACAGTTCACGGAATGTGGTTACTTTAAACTAAACTGCGGTAGCTTGTGCTTACATGTGCAGTGTTATATGTGCATATACTTTCTACTATTCTAACCTAGTTCTCTCACACTTCTATATATATACATACATTATGCTATTCTGTTACATTTCATACTCACATGGACCTTGGTGGCAATACTCTATTATGCATGTCTCATGCAACAAAAGATATACTGTAATTTACTACAATTATTTTAGCACTCCACAGGAAGTGTGTGTTGCCTCGGAATGGATGGGGGGATCCGGGACCCCCCCTCCCACACACATGTTACCAACAGTTAGACAGCCACAAGTGAACACAGTTCAATGGTGTTTATTGTACTTCAACTGGGGTTTAAAAACACCTATCTAATCCTAAACCTAAAGATGGGAGCAAGCTACGACCATCAAATAATAATAATGCAGTCCTAGTGGTGTCTTGTGAAAATAAAAAGAAGTATACTAATAAACCTATTGCCAATCCTTACTTCTAAATACAAATAGTTTTGGAATAATGTTATGCAAAGACAACGTGTTCAAGAAATGATATGTTGGGATATTATAGCCGTTGGCTTCCCTTCCCCATGTTTTCAGCACGGGATAGGGTGGCACACTCAAGCTTAGCACAGTCTCTGGCTTGTCTAATATGAGGATGCAGTTCAAATCTCAGTATCAGGGCCTTCTGTACCAAAGTCTCTTTGCCAGTCAAAGTCTCTTACTTCAGAGGTCCTGATACGACAAACAAACATTCAAAAGTTCCTTTCTCCTCAGGATTCTCATGTTCAACTTCTTGGGTGATTTACTGTTCACATTGGAACCCCCTGTGCCGCACTCAGATAGTCTTTAACACACAAAGTTCGTATTTTGACATATACACAATTTCTGTACGATTTCAACGTATCCATTTTCTCGAGTGATTCACGGTTCATCCCTGATCCACCTCTGCCGGGCTCAGATCCGTTCTAACACAAAATCTTTAATCAGTATCCCTCTGCCGGGCTCAGACCAATTTATCTATTGTAACACAAACTGGCTTTAACACAAAGTGTTCAATTGATCTCCCTCTGTCGGGCTCAGACCAACTTTATCCACTTTGCCATCAACTTTCTTTACTCTATCAACATCAAAGACTTATGATTGTGCACAGGATTTGGCTTGACCCATTGCAGGACCACTTTGATTTACAATATTTTGTCACTCTTTCACTTTTGTCAACTCTCAGCTGCACACCTTAGAGAAGCCTTTGAGTGAGCATGCACACGGTGCCCAACCACTCTGTCAAAGGTATCGTATATCTTGGTTTCAAAGTTCAATCACTCATCTCCAGTTCAAATGTACTCATGTTGGTTATCACACGCGTTTCATACAATGTTCATTCCAGCACTCGTCATACAATGTTGCCGCTTGCAACCATGGCTTCAACATGGCTTCTTGTATCTGTCTCCCCAACTCACCGGCTGTGTTGATTTCACTGGCACTGCTTTGTTATTGGAGACATGGACAGTACCACAGCAGTGGATGATTCTCCATGCCTTGATTATCGATGTGAGAGGGCCCTGGGTACATCTGACAGACTGGTATCCTGGTTTTACACTTTTTATTCTTGAAGCTTCATGAAAGTAACGGTTCCCTGTCGAAAGGGTCAAGGGAACTTCCCTCCTTGAGATCCCCTTTGGTTTTGCCATCGTTCTCCTTGTGTTAAACTTCCATCTTGGAACTGCTGTTTCCTTGTGTGCTTTGCCTCGGTCAGAGTGTGCTCTTGTGCTCTTGTGCTCCACCTTTTATCTGTGTGGGGAAGTGTAACGGAAGTCAGGTGTGTGTGGGGGTCAGTAATTGCCTGACCCTGTCTGACCATAGTATTGGGACATGTCAGGTGTGCGGCTTGGGTGTTCCGTCCGTCAGAAAGTGTTTGTGTTGTGAAAGGGGGCAGTGGGTTGAGTTCCTAAGTATCCTACCTGGTAGGATGGGGTAAAGGTGTTACAGGGAAGGGGATACTGCATCCCACCATTTGGTGTCCCATTCCCACTCCCCAATGACTCCTCACCCAGGTGATCCTCCCACACTGGTCACCAACAGGAACTGGATCCAAAAGCGATGACTCTGTCCTGGCCACCTGGATGACAGATCCCTGGGCACTAGTGGGTGAGACACCTTCTGGTTTCTCACAAAATACATAAACAAACAAACAAACAAACAAACAAAGAAGTCGCGAGGAAAAGGAGGAATTAGAACAGCTCAGAGAAACCCAAATAGGTATGGTAGAGAAACTAAGTGAAGAGGATGTGGGAAAGAGGAGGGAGAGAGAAGGTCAGCATATGAGGAATAGATGGTAATTTTGATAGGATCGAGAAGTACCCAGATGAGGGATAAGTAGTTAGAGTGGGATTAGAGGAAAACAAGTGGAAGAGAATATGTAGTAGATGAGGTGGGATGAAATGGAAAAAGGAGAAAAGAGGGAGAATGAAAGAAAGAGAGCATTGTGTAGTGGTGAGGTTGGAGACGTTGAAGAATTGTTTTGAGGCAGCAACAAGCAGAAGTATGTAGTCAATGTCAGTTCCTTAGAGTAACTTCTCATTACTAGGGAAGAAAGACTGCCAGTGACACCAAGGCATGCCACCAATATATATGTCCTTGCTTGTGAGATTGAAGAGAAGAGCATCATAGAATTGTTTGGATACAACAGTAGACAGGTTATTCCATTCGGAGTCCTCAACTGTGCACTACCTTTTGTTGGCCAGACCAAATGATTGTTGTAAATAAAAAATAGACTTTTTTAAAAAAAAATGCAAGTCTTGGAAACCTTGTAATCTTTATCAGTTGGTTGGTGCAATACAACATGAATGGTAAATGCAATATTTTTGAGGGTAGTGGTTTAACAGCCAAATGTAAAACTGCATTGCATTCTGAAATTGGAAGTAAAGCAGAGAAGTTACCTCCAGCATATAACTGGTGGTATCTTCTTAACTTTACCTCCAAAATATGGAAGAATTATGTAAATGAAAAAAACCACCCACAGTAACTTCTCAAAAATACCCATGAAGTGATAACATCGATTTTAACACCACCATTCTATAATTTGTAATCAGGCAGACTTTGCCACATTAATAGAAATCCACCTAAGAGGTCTGTCCTTTTCTGTAATTGTAATTGGTCATTTATAAAGCTAAACAGGGAAACCGTGTGGCATCACTTTGTCTTGCTTCCAAGACGAGCACGTTGTCTCTGAGCTATCCTCCGGAGATTACAAGTGATCATAACAGTAATAATGTTTGGCAGCACTTGCTCAGAAGTTACAGCCAAATCCATAATGAGGCGGTCTTTTAGGGGCTAGTCTGCATACCTGTTTGTTTGCTTGGAAAATGACATATATATATATATATATATATATATATATATATATATATATATATATATATATATATATATATATATATATATATATATATATAGGCCCTCATTACAACCTTGGCATAGGACCATGGTGCTATTAGCGTCATGGTCCATGCCGCTAAGGTTACGATTCCGACATGGTGGATGGCGGAATTACCGCCCCATTACAAGGTGAGTGGGGCGGTAATTCCCCATTCACCAATGGCCCCTTCCCCATTCCCATTTTTGCTCCATAGGGCATAATGGGAATGGGGAAGGCGATAATTACGGCACCGTACATTACGGTTGCCGTAATTATCGCCAAGGTCCCTTAGCGGGTTGGTTTTTAACGCCTGCAAAAAGCAGGCGTTAAAGTCACCATCCCGCTAAGGGACCTTGTAATCAGGCGGTAAGTGTTTAACGGCGCCGACCCTCTTTACGGCGCCGTTAAACACTTACCGCCTGGGTTGTAATGAGAGCCATAGTGTTGGTAACTAAGTGAGCAATCATGTTGTGTCTTGAGTAAATATGTGTTGCTTTGGAAACCATTAATACAACATTAAGAATTCTTAAACGATTAATAGTCTTAGCAATATTTGTAGGTGTGCAAGACAGTGTTTTCAGTGACTGGAAATCAATGCATCATACTTTGATTACTTGTCCATATACATGTGGGTGACATTCTTTTACTTATTTTGACCAGGAGGAGATTATATTGAGGAGTTGTAACTGATTGTGTCATGTTTCAGTTTGGAGACCACGTATTTGCTACTGGCATAAAAAAAAATCTTAGAATTATTTGGAGAGAGATTATATTATGAGTATAATTCGCATAGGATAGTTTGCTTTCCCCTAGAGCATTGTGATGCTCTGATCCGGAAGTGAATTTCCAATGATGGCTGTTTGGTGGTGTTGTGCATGTATGGATTTGTTGCTGAATTGGCTTATTGTAACCTCACATAAATCCGGAGGTGTTTATTATAATCCCACTGCCATGTCGGTGGTGAATAGTAAGCATGCCCAATGCTCCAATTCGATTGATGTTAACACATGTCACACTGACAATACCCAGTAAATGTGAAATATGTATGCAAATATTGGTTGAATCCTTGCGATTGGTCAGTCATTAGTTGATAAAGCTATGTAAAACATAGCATTGCTATGTGACAAGGACAGTATCCTATGGAAAAAAGGCCATAATACACTTCTGTGTGGCTCTGATTTGGAGATGAAATTTCAATGATGACTGCAGGGTGGCACGTTGAGTGTATTTTTTCTAGTTGAAATTGCCTATTTGACTCTCACATTACAGTTACACGTTTTGCTATAACTGACGATGATAGTACCCTTAACACCAACATGTCTCAATCACCAATCAGCTAAAAGTGCAAGCAGGAAGGAATGGCATGTGGTTGGACCGTCATTTGTATCCCCACTTCGCTTCCTACATGCACCGGGGAGGTCAGCAATGTGTGCAGCAAGTGGAAGGCTTCCATAGCAGATCCTGTAGCATCTGCTGTGCAAGAGATAGTAGCACCCCCCTCAGCCACTACAGTCAGAGGGGAAGTAGGGCCATTTGTCTGTTGCCACTTACTCCTCCACCTTTTCCCCAAACTCATAGCATGGCAGTGCGGTAATGCAGTGGTCACACAGCGGTAAGGGAATTACTACCACATTACGAATGCTTTTTTTTCATGCATCACCATACTCGTAATGAGGCCATCAATGTTTCTGTAATACGGCTCCTTCATTGAATGCACATTTATACTGGTGCTAATACTGTTCTATGTTAGCAAGGGGCACAGTGTAAAAAATGAATTGATGGAATGGAGGTAATTTTGAAAAAAATGCAAATTGCATGCAGGGAACCAAAAACGTTTGCACATGCATGCAGTTGGGTCCCATGCGTGCAATTTTCTACTTTTGCAGGGGGGAGTACATCAAGGTGAAATTGGCGTCATTCTTTGCTTTTACTATTTGTTTTGCAAAACTGTAAACAGCGCCTGGCAATTATGCTTTCAAGGTGGAGTTCAATAATGGATTCCTATGGAATCCACCTGCTAATTAGCAGATGCTAATATGTGGTGGATTCCATAGGAATCCGCTTGTTTTTTCTCCTGCATAAAAATGTAATACAGGCATAAAATGAAGTGTTCACAGCAGGATTGAAAACTCTGCTCCATGCCCCCCCCCAACAGGGGTAAATGGAGGTCTAAACTCAATCACCCTGATTCATGTAATTATTGGCGTGAAAAACGCAGATTTGTGCGCCTTTCTGCCCGAAAATCCCTGTTTGAAGTATGGGGATTTTCGGGCAGAAAGGTGCGCAAATCTGCGTTTTTCATGCAAATAATTCCATGAATCGGGCAGAATATGCCATGTTTTTACGCTTTCATTGTCCGTACCGACTGAGCAAAATCATCCCCATGTTGTCGCGCCTCAAAACACTTGTGTATAGGCGCGTTATAAATGCCATATCATATCATATCATCATATTATATCATGCCAATGATAATTTTGGTCTTAGTGCGTACACTTTGCAAAACTGCATGTGCACCGGTGCGTCCATTTTTGCGTGATATCCCCGCACATAAAAACTACCCAAATCAGTACAATCTGACAATTTCAAAGCCTATACCTAATCTTTATCCTGACTGTTCAATTGATCTTCTATGTCTCCCACTTTGGCACATGTATTTGGTATCAATTTAACCACCCACACAGTTGTTCATTCTCTTTAGAATTCCATATTGTGCCTCAATTCAAGACCTAGCAGTTCAGTGCCTATAGGCCTTTAGGTCCGCAGAGGTGATATGCGAGCGCCTCCACTCACGCAATCTCTCACTCATTCTCTTTGGAGTACCTTCGTTATTTCGAAGAGATTTGTATGGAGGCTTGAATCTCATTTCCTGTTTTATGATTAACACCCAATACATTTTTAAGAACACACATTCTAAGTTCTTGCCAATTCCCTGCTGATCCTCCCTGGGTTCATCTGGTTGGATAGAACTGAGGCAAGAAAAGGCGATTTAAGAGTACTTTTCATTTTTAGTGAAATAAGAACACCAGTGACAAATATTTTTTTCTTTAGATTTCTAGATATCTTCAACCTGAATAAGTACAGTTTACCTTCCTCTAATCAACTTCATGCATCTGGAACAGGAAGTATTTTCGGTAGCGTTGCCTTTAGGTTTTTTGTCTCCCTTGGAGTGGTAAAATATATGCTCTCTGCAACAAAAACGTCTTTTATCCTTTTGTACTGTGTGTGCTTTGTATTTGACATTCATAGGCATGAATGATTGATAACTTCGTATAACTTGGCTGGGAGACTAATCTTTATGTAGATTCAGGAGCAGCGAGAAAGAGACATTCGCATTTCTTGCCTTTATACCTGAGCTGCAATAAATTGGATGTGTCAAAAAGTAATTCATCAATTTATATGCATGGAAAGAACTCTAATCTGTTTAAAAGTATTATCACCAAAAAGCACAACGATTACTTTTATAAACCGTCATCATATACGATCAGAAATGTGAAATAAATATTTTGGAGGATTTTCTACTCAGACTGAAGTTCACTTCTGTCAAACTAAACTCTCAGCCGGCATCTTTCAATTTTAGATGAATGTCAAACCATTCAAGTAAATAATTCAACTGCATAACAAAGAATTTAACTTGCAGGCTGGAGCCTACAAAAGAAAGTGCTGCAGAATTTGTATGAAAACACACATTTTTTAGAGCGACACAGAAATATTTTAGGCAGCGAGAACTCAGCGCAGCCATACTGCTGGGTGAAATAAACACATATCAGTCAAATTCAATGAGAACAATGAGCTAAGTGAAAAAATGTAAACAAATGCCTTTCAGGTTCGATATGATTTGAAGAATGGTGGGACTCAGGTATGTATTCCTGAAAGCCTCATTGTTTTCCATGGAGCTCATGTTGCTCCTAATTGTAATTTGATGGCGGGACCTGGTAAGTTTGCACTCCGGCATAGCCATGTCCCCTCCACCACATTTTGCCAATTGGCACAGTGGAGTGTAAGTCTCCTTTTGCCCTGTAATTTTGAACTCTACCATGTAAAATGAGTAAACAATGACTGCTATGCTAGCATGGCAGGCAGCATGGACAAATATCATTTAACACTGCACAACATGCTTGCGTGTCGGGAAGTGTTTAATTTTACACGTGAGTGCTGCTTGCCATGTGCGCATGGTTAACGTTCACAGTTAAAACTAAATGCTGCCCGACATGCAGTCATGTTGGTCTGCATGTTATTGTAACTGTACATGCTGCTTGCCATATGTGCATGGCAGGCAGTGTGTGCAATAGATACCTATGGGGACCACCCACTTTATATTGGTGCATAAAGCTGGCTGACCCCATAGGGATCTCCAGCATTTGCTACAGCATGAAAATCCATGGGGTCCGAAATGATAGAGACTTTGTATAGCAAAGAGGAAGGTGGTCAGCAGAAAAAAAAGTTGCCTACTATCGCTCCTCTCGACCATACAAATTATTGACCATGTGGCATGACATGAATTAAATGTGTAAAAGTCTTGCTCAAGGCTTTTTACGCCCTTCATTCACATTGGGATAGTGTATACTGAGCTCTAATGTGTTTATTTAGATTGTCAGAGGGCAATTGAACACATATGTGTGCATAGAAGGAATCCAAATAACATTATTCATTTTATTTTATCATCTACATGAACATTTTAAATTTGAAGTAGAGTAGAATCGACTTCTGGAATTTCGGCTGCATTTTGGGATTTACCTGTATCAACTCTCCGATAGGACGTCAGTAACTCAATGGGGAAGGGTTTATGTGTGTAGATGGTGGGCTAGGTTCAGTCTATATAGTGAGGGGCAGGGGTGACGGGAGAAGCAGAGCTGTCAGGGATCTTCCCCCATATTTTGAGGTAAAATAAATCAGTAAAGAAAAGCAGTAAAAAGGGATTCAAACTTATAAATTCAACAAAAACCCATAGTCCTGCAAAACTCCCACACTGATCTCTCCTGACCTCTTCTCAAACCACCTTTCCCTCTAGCTCCTCATACTTCCTCCTCCATCACACTCTTCCTCTCCAGTCTCCTTTTCTGTCCTCCTTACCCTCTTCTTTCTACTTGCCAACTCCCTCCAAATGTTATCTTTCTCCAGCTCCAACCACCCATAAACTGACTTGGTGTGAAGATGGAAGTGAAGGCTCAGTAAAGTTAATTAGTTTATTTGTGATAAGCTCCAAAAAGCCCACATCGGCTTGTCTACTTGTTTCTCCCCAACTATTTCCTCCTCAGCTTCTGGAAACCTTCCACTTCTCTTGGAACGTTGGTAAGTGCCAAAGTTCTCTTTTACTATATATGTACTTTCTAACACATTGATGAAATTCAATATCATGAAACTTTTGTTAACTTCAGTAACTTCTTCTAAACTCTAACATTTTAGAATTGATGACCTATGTCACTTGTAAGCTGCAACTTTAATACAATATAATATTGAAAACATGACGACATTATGCCAATTTATAAGCTTCAAAGATTTCCATTTTGATAGTTTAGCATTCCTTGCACTCATCCATACGATACTCTCTCAGTCCCCTGGGAACAGTCTAAAATCTCCTGCTCCATCGGTTTCTGCTCATTTCATCGATACTACACCCATTTTACCGCCTTGCTTCTCTCTTATTGTCTGACTCTCTTTCTCTCCTTTTGCCTGACTCTCTTCAATTACCAGCCATGCCTGTACCCACACTGCATTTGACCACTCTCTGCCTCTTCCACCTTTGGCCATCATCCAATACCACGAAATGTGTTTGACCACACACCGCCCTCTTGGACCAAAATACACAGACTCCCCTTTCCTCAGTTTGAAAGCTTTCTTAATCATCACCAAATCTCCAACACACACTCATTGCTCTGTCCTGTGACCTCTGTTTTCATCAACCTTCTCTTGTACCCTACTTGGTATGTGTGTATCCTCTCAACTATTGCATCCTCATCCAAATTGATTTCCCCACAAGCCCATCCAGGGAAGATTAGAATCAGAGTTCATTTCTCTCCTCCTCATCATGAAAAAAGGTGTGTCCCTGTATTGGGCAAATATTTCCCACAACACCTCCACACAGGGTAACCCTGTTCCTGCAGATTCTCTTTAATTATCTGATGTATCCTTTCTACAAATCCCTTCCCTTGTCAGTGATGCAGGGATCGTCTCATATTCTTCATTCCATGTACTTCATTCTCAACTGATGTGAATTTTGGACAACCTGCAAGGGCACCGATTTCTAATAAGAAATGTATCACAACCTTGGTGATCACAGAGTTAGCAAACTTAATCTCACACCATTCTGTTGTGTAATCCACCAGCACAATTAGATATCGGCATTCCTCTCTCACACTCTCCATTGGGCCCATCATATATATCCCCACTCTTTCCCAAACTTACAGTGGCACACTCACACGTTTCAATGGTGCCCAATCCATTAATCTAGATTTTCTAAATGTTTTCCTCTATGCTCAAGCCTGACAGTTCTTAACAACCTCTTGCTCCATACAATCCATCACTGATCTACTTATAATATTATGTCTCCTTATGGGGTTGCCTTTCCTGTTGAACGTTTTAACCCGTAGCTTGTGGAGAGGGCTAGGCCATAAGTAAGCAGAAGGAGCAGAGCAGTAGTTATAGGTGGAGTTGTGAACTCTCCATTTTGCAGCAAAAGTAAAGACTTGAGGATAAAGATGTCAGGACCACTGTTGAACATTGAGCAGTATTCTGACCTGGGAGGGTCTTCACCTAAATTGCAGAGGTTGCACAGCAGGAAGTATGGGAAAGGGAAGCTTGCCCCCTGGGGACTTGAATTGCATAGACTGTGCAGCAGGAAACAAACATTTGAAAATCTTCCCCCACAACAATACGGTCTATGGTGGCAGGAAAACACCTGAGGACCTTTGGAACAGAGGAAGCTTCCAGTCTGTGGGCAGGGGCAGACTGGGAGTGCCAGATTGCCAGTGTGCGAGAAGCAGCTGAGGCGGGGGACCTGGGAGCATTAAGGGAAACTGATGCCCACACCATACACAGTTAGTTCTCTAAGCTATTGTGACACTGGAGCACTCTGTAACAGCTTGCGTGCTCAGAACAGGTACTTTAACAACAGAAAGCAAACGCAAAGAGGTAAAACCACAGAAAAAGGCAATTTTGAATACTGAACTGACAGAACACAGAGAAAGCATTATTTTGCAAATCAAACTGACTATGGCCCTCATTACGACCCTGGCGGAAAGGGGTTTATGCCGGCGTAAAGCATGGCGTACCTTTCCGCCTGACTACGAGTTCCCGTAGCGCCATGGTGATTTTTACGCCTGCTTTTTGCAGGCGGAAAAATCCATGGCGCTACGGGACTTGTTGTTAATTACGCCACCGTAATTTACGGTGGCGTAATTAACGCCTTCCCCACTCCCATTATACCCTATGGGGCGAAAATGGGAATGGGGAAGGGTAAATGGGGATTGGGGACTTACCGCCCCGCCAAGGTCGGAATGGGGCGGTAAGTCCGCCAACCCCCATGGCGGAGTTGGCAGCTTTGCGCCATGGACCATGGTGCAAATTGCACCATGGTTCTCCGCCAGGGTCGTAATGAGGGCCTATGTGTTTAAGCAAGCAGGGTTGTTTGAAAGCCAACAGCAAGCAATGTCAATAGGTCTAGAATTCAATGCAAACTACCATTGCCCAAGCCAAAGGAAAGTTCAAAAAAGGCAATTCAAATCTAAGCCCGATTGCCAGAGTCAAGAGGGGGCAAATAGGAATGCAAACATGTGTAAAGCTTGTTGCCCATGTTTAAATAAGTGCATAAACAAAGCTGGTAGAAAACCCACATTGCCAAAGCCTAAGAAGAGATAGGGTGACACCATATGATGGTCAGTATTTGGTTAATGAAGAAGTGGGGAAACTAGTAGCAATAAGGCTGCCCTTCAGGTTAAGGATATTCAGAAATAGTGGAGTATATATTGTAGAGGTTCTGTAAATCACAGAAGTGTAATAACGAGCACCAATGTGAATCGTGTCTTCCCTGGAGACATTCTCAAAATGTGGTGTTGTGAAGCAAGAGACTTTGAAAAGGTGTAAGATGAGTTTGCAGCAACAGTTTATCCTGTCTGGGCAGGGGAGTATACCCAAACAGAGAACTTTGAAGTAGTAGGCATGGCATAGGAGTAAACCAGTTGGAAGTTCATGAAGTGCAATGATGTGGTGTTTACAAATCATTCTGACAAACTTTGATTGTTGAAGAAAGTGCTGCATAAACTGCTGCAGAAGTTTACAATTGTTTCTAAACAAATAGGTAGTTGAAGAATATTTCTGACAAAGACAATTTATATTCATTCTAGTGAATTCAGGAATTGTTCTGAGTTTATGCAAAGAAGAGTGCTGTTACAAGTGGAAGAGAAAGAAAACTTGTTGAATGATCCTGAAGTGTTCGAACTGCATTGAATATTTGTTAGAAGACAGGATTTCCTTTTTCTTTTGGAACTGTACAACAGAATCCTGCTTGAAAATGGGGAATGGATATTCACCTATATTATAAGAATAGACAGTTATCATATTGTGAATTTAACTGTTATATTTGTTGCTTTCTACTGCCATATGTATACCTTGTTGAGTTGGTGTATGTACCGGTGTGAGGGAAAGAAAACGTTTGTTACAATATTTTCCTTAGTTTATTTTAGGCAGGGAAATTCGTACAGATACTGAGGCGTTTATCCACACTTTTGAGTTAATAAAATGGCATATTTTGAAAAACCTTCACAAAGTTGTCCGCCTCACATTTCTGACCCCTCACACTTAGCAGGAAAACATGGCAATGAGAGAGAAAGGTCAGGAACAGCTGAATACATAATATGATTAATTAGTTACAACAACCAGCAAGGATGAGGTGAAAGAGTAAGAATGAGATAGGATTTTACAGTTTATGCCATAGTTCATTATTTCATAAGAGTGCTGTGCAAAATTTAATTAGGACCAGTATTCTTCCCATTTTCCTCATCTTCCACCTGGTGCTGACAATAAATACATCTGTGCCTGTCATGGTCCAGCTCATGACTCTCATTATTTATCATAATCATTCCAAGCTCCCAATGAGGCAAACACAACTTTATAAATTAACTGGTTCACTAGCAGCCATCTAAAATGAACTCACAATGACCCGTCATACCATGAACGTTTGGGTTTACCTAAAACAGGCTGGCATTATCCCCTGGTAGTGCCTGTCCATACACATCTAAGACACATCAACATTCATCTAAGGAATCCTCTGCCGCACTTGCCATTTCAGCAATTTTAGCACATTGTTGTTGTGTATGGTTCCTGATGTTTATCTAACATGTTATGTAAAGGTATAACAACACAACTGATGCACACTAGAATTGTTTAGCATTGGTCTCATATTTGGGCAAAATCACCATTAAAAACAATATTACCTAAGCCCTAATCATTCTGTTTCTGCGTCCAACTGGTTGGTGGTCGAAGCCTTCATATCAGAAGTGTGAAGCATACCCATGGCGGACAGGCTGATTACTGGGGAACAAAATCTCATAGCCATCCAAGATATGCATTTAAAGTCTGAACTCAAATCATACATGGTTTATGGTCCAATTGGGACCATCAGTCCTTCCCTCACAGAATATTTATTTATTATTCATTTACTATTCATTTTATAAACCGCGCCACGTGCCTCAGAGCACACATACAAAACAAACAAACAATACAAATAGGAACAAAGGATAGAGTGTCAGGGGGGCAAAGAAGCATTGGAAACGGAATCAAATTAATCAGGAGTTAAGTTGAAGAGATACGTCTTCAGCCTTTTTTGAACTCCATGGTAGTAGGTGCATGCCAATGAGGTCTAATGAGGTCTAATGTTCCCCCTAAATCCCACTTTCTTGTTATCCTAGCATGTGCGAACATACAAGAAAACACAACAAGGCAGTTAGAAGGAATTAGAATGAGACATCTTGATTTGTAATATTCTCCTTCCCTTCTTTCTACTTCATGGTGTTTTTCCCCTGTGGAGGATAAACAATAGACAAGGGGCCTCATTAGGACCCAGGCGGTAAGGGGTTTACGGCGGCGTAAACAGCGCCGACCCTTACCGCCTGATTCCGAGGTCCCTTAGCGCCATGGCGGATTTAAAACCTGCTTTTAGCAGGTGTTAAAATCCATGGCGCTAAGGGACCATGTTGTTAATTACGCCACCGTAATTTACGGTGGCGTAATTAACGCCTTCCCCACTCCCATTATGCCCTATGGGGCAAAAATGGGAATGGGGAAGGGTAAATGGGGCTTGGGGACTTACCGCCCCGCCGACCTCGGAATGGGGAGGTAAGTCCGCCAACCACCATGGCGTAAACTTAGTTTACGCCATGGTGGTAAAGGTACGACCCAGGCGGTAACTTACCGCCTGGGTCGTAATGAGGCCCAAGGTTTTTATTTCCGTGTTAAATAAGTATTTTGTGTACGTTTTAATTACAAAGAAAACACAATGGGAGCGTATTCCAATATTTTGCTTCCCTTCCGTCTGAACTTAGAAACAGCTTTTGCTTGCATGCTCCATGGAAAGTCCCTGATCTATGTATGAAGTGGATCATAGATTCTTCCTAGTGACATTGATGGCGGTGGGACGTGTGAAGACCAGCACCATAGCCTTCTTAGATATGTTTTCCTCCTAGTTTTGGTGCAACATGTTTATGAAGCCTTACGAACGGTACTTTGATCTTTTAAGTGTCTGATACACCTCCCAGATGATTAGGGTACAGGTCTGGCATTCACTCACTGCCAGTATCTGACACAGGGCTGTGAATACCTTAAGAGTTATACATTCGGCCTCCAGCCATCCCAGCAAAGACTGTGGAAACGGATCTGCACATTGTGATGCTCTTGAAATGATATACCTCAATCTCATTTCACAGAACCACTGACCCTGCCCCTCATTCCCTGAAGGTCTGCCACAAATCTGCTACCCTACAGATTTAAGGCAAAGAGTTGTCTACGTTCAGAGTACAACAATGCATTGCTTCCTCTTACTTGGGGGCTCACCTTATTCATTCTGTAAGGGTTCTGCATCAATGTTATACTGGAAAAAAACAAGCTGTGCGTCTACATCCATGCGCACCCCCAACCCCCCCCCCCGATCTTCACCATGCAGAACTGCTATGCTCCGTAGGAGGTCCCCGTGTTCCTTTCCTTTATTTTGTGTTAAATGTATGGGTGTATTTAAGGAATGCATTCGCAAGCATGGCTACAAAGTCTTTCCAAACTGATTATTGTGTCCTTGGGGAATACCATTTTAATTTTAAAGTACAAAAAGGGTTTCTTTGTGAGGGAGGGAAGCAGGGTAAGGGAAATGGATATGAAAAGTCGTCCCAAACTATCTCACAGAGAGTTAACCCAAAGGGTTTCTATTTTTATTTTTATATTTTTGTAAAATTATTGGTGTGGAAGGAGGAAAGGTAGTGGAGGGGATTCAAGTAACAACAATCAAAAGGCGTTTCTCAAAGGAGTATTCAAACTATCGCTGACTAAATAAAATCGTAATTAGTCACACAAGTGGCTACAACAGGAGCTCTCCTGCTCTTTGCATGTGTGGAATTGCCCTGCCGACGTCTGGCCTGCATGCCACATCTCGCACATAACTGTGATCATGGTTGAATGCTGTGACATTTTCGGTGACCATGGAATCCAAACTATGGTATTTGGCATGACTTGTAACAAAGCGTATTTCTATGAGTTCAATGGCAGAAAACACAATTTCAGAGAATAACAAGATCTGTGGATTGTTGCCATCGCCTATTGCAGCTCGCAGGATGTTTGTATTATTTTGAGTGACCACATGGCTACCGCCAGAAGGATGATTTGTTCTCTGGGAATACAGGGCTTTTCTAAGGAAAATGTGATGGCCAAGAAGAGGCCGATCAATACGGAGATTGGAAGCGCCAACAGCAATGTGCAATCATGCCCTTGCCCCTATCTATTATTCGCAGACATCACACTAACCCTGGAGACTGGAGTCTTATGTTAGGGGATTGTACACCCTGTCACCCACTGCAATTTCGCTGGCTAGAGATTTGCTGAGTTTTTTTGCTTTTACATGTGTTGATCGTGCTGATAGTTCCAGAAAGGGGTGCGATGTGATGTTCTGTGCCTTGTCAGGATTTGCATCTCGCAGCAGCCCATTGCTCATTTCGGTCTTTTTGTACAACTGGCGGATGAGAAACATCAATGAGTGCTACCTTGTCAGACCCAAGGTCCTCAAGAAGTAATTCACCACACAGAGTCCTCAACAACACACACACTGATGTATATGACAATTCGAATAAGACAAAAGAGAAGGGGAAAAAAACCTAAACGAGCATCTTTCAATGGATGATCGCAAATCAAGAGATGTGCATGGGATTTGACATGACATGCATTTATTCATTGTGCATGCCCCCGAAGACCTGTATTTGTGTCACGTATGTTAGTGAAGTATGTTTTAGAAATAATGAGGACTGTTTTGAGGTAGTAGCAGTTTTCATTATTTGACCATATCTTGGCATATTGGCTTTCGCCAGTAACACTGTGAGTGAAAGACGACACATCTATAAGCTAAAAAAAAGATCCGAATATATAAATTACACAAATGGGCTAAAACGGTTCTTAATCCTAACACACACACTTTCTTTCACAAGAGTGTGTCTTCATACCCTTGACATGAAGGTGTGTACTTATGAAGCAATTCATTAATACTCATTTGATCAAAATCAAAGTCATGAAAAAAAAAAGCTTACAAATGGGGCCAGCAAACGAATGTGTGTTGGAGATGTATTATTAACTCACTGAGATATAATGATGCCCACTGTACTGGGTAATACGACAGTCAGTCAGGGCCCACTTTTCCAGCTCACCTGCAATATTTCTAGATATCTGTGCTGTAAGCATTATATGATATGTGTATTCCAGAGACTAAGAGGGATTTTTTGTTACAAAAATAGCAACAATTCCCTGATTTTAAACTTGTATTTGAAATTCATTTTTGAAAGTGCCACAAACCATACAAGCAAAACTGGGCTAGTAGTACTGATGGCACAGATCTGAGGAGGGGTTGGGGGGGGGCTAGAGGGGAGTCATCTGCAGAACCGATCCTTCCATAGTCATCATCAACATTAGAAACATCAGCCGACAAACAATGCACCCTTTTCGTGGTGAGCAGTCACTGGGGAAGTTATTTGAAGACATGATGTTATGTGACTTTGCATTTATATTTATATAGCGTCTTGTGCACCATTGGTATGATCTCAAGGTGCTGGTAGGTTGAACGCCATCGGGAACCGTAGTTCAAGTCAGTAGAGAGAAAGAGAGTCATAAGGTACGTGTGAGCACCGGATATGTGTGCTGCAGGTGTGGCACTCATATGATAGCTGCTTCTTAGCGGTAGGTGTGGTGGTTGGGAGATCAGGAGTATGTGTTCGTTCTGGCAGGGTAATACCAGACTGATTCTGGCTGCGTTAGGCCTGAGGAGAACACCTAGGCTGGCGGGTGTGCAGCCAGCTGTGATCAGTTATGATGATGTTGAGTATGTGGCAGGTGTTGGTATGAGAACATCTATACCGAATGTGTCATAGTATTGCTGTGTTTTAGTTGAGTAGTGGTGTATAGAGGAGAGTAAGCGTGGTGATGTTTATGGTGGTATTCAGTAGGTGCTTGAGATCGAGCGCACATCTGAACCATTTCTTCTATCT
This sequence comes from Ambystoma mexicanum, assembly GCF_040938575.1. NCBI lineage: Eukaryota > Metazoa > Chordata > Amphibia > Caudata > Ambystomatidae > Ambystoma > Ambystoma mexicanum. The sequence continues at coordinate 291,769,817 of NC_090933.1, read as the reverse complement.
GTTTTATTCACTCAGTCTGTTCAGTCAGCTTCGTCTGTTCAACTCCATCCATTGAGTTCATGCACTCCAACTGTTCCAAGTACTCCAACTGTTCTATGCACTGTAAGAGGATTCAATTCAACACTACAGCTAAGTCAATGCCTAGTTTGGGATACTGAATGGAAACCCTTATTGATATATCTTTTCGTCCAGTTCATGCGTTCTGGATGACTACCCCTATATAACACCCCTCTCTTGGAATCCCCCTGACCCCACTGAGCCAAGAAGTAGTTCTGTTTTGCAAGTTTAAAAGGTTTATTTGATAATTTAAACAATAGATATATATATCACACTTTATAATAAATTAATAATTGAATATCACACTTTATAATAAATTAATAATTTAATATAACACTTAATCTGAGCAGTAATCAATAATGGATAGTCCGGCACTAGCACACTTCTTTATAATCAATGATGAGTTGTTATAGCATGGATAAGATAGCAACAATACTTTTATGGTTTCAAATGGATGCAGGGTGGAATGAAATTGCAGTACAGAAATACTCAATATGATTTCAACAAAACAATGTAATCACTTTTCTCTGGCAATCCACTCCACCCTTTATGCAATGCAAGGAAATGGAAGGAAAGCACACAGTTCTCAGAAATGCAATCAAATGTAATTCAGTTCAAATCCAGCAAGCTTAGACTACAGAAGTTTGAAACACAGGCCCAAAATGCTTTTATATGTGCTGGCAATGAAGTGAAAAATATGCTAAAATGCTTTTATATGTGCTGGCAATGAAGTGAAAAATATGCTAAAATGATTTTAATTCCCTCTAGAGGTTCAGGGTGAGTGGTATCGAGTTAATATTAGTCCAGGCTCACTCTAGCAATGATTCAGGGATGGTTCTTAAGAGGCAAACAAATTTTTAGCAAGGAAAGCAAGGAAGCTGCTGTTTTCACCCGTGGCTGGACTTTTAACCAAATCACAAATCGCGGTAAAATTCGCGAGTGCGAGCATCGTGATTACGGCAAAAGTATGAGGAGTAGGGAGTCGGTGCTTGTTGAAAAGTTGAGATTCTAAGCTTTCAGAGGAAAGTTAAACCAAGTTCCTAGCCCAAACGGTTCCAGAGATACGGACGATTAAATAAAGGTAGTTTTTTGGATTTGAAATTTTAAAAGTTCAAAGCGACAGGTTACAGCTTTTAGGCAGTTCTGGTTAGATTAAAATAGATTGAATTATATTATTTTAACTAAGAGATAGGTTCTGCACAGTTCTGCTTGGTACTCACAATATATTTTTGAATTAGGCCTCGCCACGGATCTGGTCAGGGTTTGGACTGGACTCCGGTCTGGTCTGGGTCTCTTCACAGTGATCTGGGTCAGCTCTCTGGTTCTGCTAACAGCGGTCTGGGTCAGCTCTACTCTGCTGGTCTAGCCTCTCTGGATTCTGGATACTGCTCTGCTTTCTAGGTACTGCTACAGGTTCTGGAGATTGATGGATTTGAAGTCTGGATCTCTGGATGTTGTATGGTCCGGCAGCATGCTCCGCAGCAAATGGAATTGAATGTCTCTATCTGTCCTGACTGTCTGCTTTTATGTGTTTTGAAAGTGGGTGTGTGTGCAGCATCACAAGCCAGCCCCTCTTTCAACTTGTCATTGGCCCAATTCTCCCCTCTCCCATGATTGGGGAAGGAACTGTGAGTCAGAGTGATGCTGTAGGTTTTATGGGTCAGAGGATCCTCCCCTGGTCAGTTTGCCCACAAATCTATATTTGATTCAAAATGCACATTTCTCAAATACATAGTGGTTTGTCGTTGCATGTACATATTACCTATCACATGAGGTAGTCTCTGTCCCAAATCTGCTCTTCCTAGGAGCTTGGGTTTAGTCGGGTTACCAATATTGGATTTTTCCCCGCATTTACACAGATGTGCCCATGGTGTGTGGGCATTAGGTGGTGGAGTGTCAGATTTTTAACATACCTACATTTAGAGTAATATCCTCTTTTCTGCTAAAACCCCCCTGAACATATCACCGGGTCCTACCACGTCTTCAAATGTGCACAGAAAAATAACAAGAATAATGATATCACTTATACAATTTTCACAAGTCCGCTCTATGAATGATCCATCTTTTTAGATTTATGTTCTGGCCCCAAAGGGGTGTGGTTTCCCCCAGCACAAGGTTGAATTTCTGGTTTTTCCAGTTCTGCCAAGCCAGCTTGCTCTCACAGGCAGTGCTCCTCCCCTTTCCTTCCAGGAGGAAGCCACTTTTACGACCCCCATAATAAAACATTTGCCTGAGTCAGGACAGGGCTTTGTTCAATTTCCTGCAGAGCCCAGGTAATTCAATCAGAGAAGTGTCATATCCCTTTTGGTGGGAACAGCAAAAGGCAGCTAGGCCTGGGAACACAGCTGTTGTGCAAGTCTCAACTCCTGTCGGGGGTAGCTGGTGGGCAGAATTCAGTTTCATTAAGCCAGGTTTCAGATAAAATGTCACTTTTTGTTCCCCAGTTTAAGTCAAGACAATTTTTACATATGCAGCTAAAATGCTGATTCTAAGTTCAAAACTATGACATTTTAACAGTGACAAACTATGTGGCAGTCACAAGTCTGTCCATCAGTTTATTTACACATTTCGATTTTTGGTAATTTTAAATCCAGTTTCAGTTTAAGCCGCTGCACACCTGTAGAGCTCAGCCAGTCTTGTTATAAACCTTCAAGTCACTTCAGAATATAACTTTACATTGTATCCACCTCTTAGTAAGTCTTTCTTTGGCCTGCTTTGGGTTCATTTATTCAGTTTTACACAAATGTCTGGTGTTGTTTTAAAACGCCGGCTTTCTGATAGTGGTGAGTACTGGTAATGCAACCATTTTTGGGATTTAAGAAATGAATTCCCCACAGTTCTAGGTTGCTTTTGGCAATCACTATTGCCATTCCCGATGGTTTCAGGCTACTGTGTGGGTAGTCCAATGGTGGTTTTAGGCAGTGCCCATAACATCGGCAAAAATGGGTGGCAGCCTATTCTTCATGCATTTCCCTGGGCATTTTCTGGGAAGCTCTGGCCATCATGATGTTTTCAATGCCAGTACTGCACAGTTTTTGTGGTAGGGCTCGGATGCATGGGTAAAAACATCCCACAGCACTCCAACCATTCCATGCACTCCAACCGTTCCATGCACTTCATCTGTTACCCCGCTTCATCCGCTCCGCTCACGTCATCCGCTCCGCACCCACTTTGTCCGCTCCATCCACTTCGTTCGTCCCACCCACTTTGTCTGTCCCACACACTCCATCCGGCCCACGCACTGCATCCATCCCACGCACTTCATCCGTCCCACGCACTCCATCCGTCCCATGCACTTGATTCATTTATTCTATTTGTTCTGTTCATTCCATGCACTCTGTCATTCCATGCCATCTATCCGTTCCATGCAATCAATCTATTCTGTGCACTCCATCTGTATCATGTACTCATCCTTTCTATCCTCTCGTCCACTTTATTCCTCTCATCCACTTTGTTCCTGTTATCCATTTATTTTATTGCATCCATTTTCTTAATTTCATCGACTTCCGTGCTTTCATACAGTTTAGTCCTTTCATCCGCTTCAGTACTTTCATCCACTTCACTCGTTATATTCAGTTTATCCATTTTAATTTACATTAGCGGTTATTTGTTTTTGATTTCTCGCTCGGATCAAGATGCTGGATTGTTATTTATGATATAGCAGCTTTGGTTAAGGTAATTGATTGCTGTTATCCAGTTTGAGGTACGAGTCGATTTTAGGGTGAGCCATGTTTTCAGTAGTTTGCGGAAAGACATGAGGTCCTCGGTGAGTCGGATGTGGGGTGGAAGTGCATTCCACAGAGTGGGGGCCAGGGCTGAGAATGATGATCCACCTAACCTGACTGAGTTGGTTTTTGGTGTGACTAGGAGGCTGGCAGAGCTTGATCTTAGAGTGAGTGGAGGATGGTAGGGTTTTAGTTTGTCTTGAAGATATTGAGGTCCGGTTTTGTGCATTGCTCGGTGAGAGATGCATAGGTGAGAGACCTTTTGAAGGTCACCCTTCGGGCAACCGAAAGCCAGTGCAAAAGTTTATTTTGGATTCATTCAAAACACCTTCATACAAACATAATCAAAATCTGTTCAGTTACACCATTGTGTACATGTTACATTCATACATTCTCAGAGGATTGTACAGATTATACAGAGTGAATCACAAAAATAGCTGCCATACCTAATCAAAATGTTGCATGTACTTAAGACTCCGAAAACCAATTTTAGTAACACATGTTTGTTAAAGTGTATTGATTATACATCTTCATTTCATATGAAAACCATGTGTTAAAAATCCTTAAAGAGCAAGTACAGTATCAAAGAAAGGAATCAAAAGCAACATTAAGCAAACTCAGGCTTAAGACACTTTTATTCCAGGAGATATACGTTTATAACATACCTGGATTGGCTTTCATTAAGAACATTCTTCTCACTTTCTCTCAGTCAGGATTATAAACACAAAAAACAAGCACCAGCAAACTGTTGGATATATGGCTAGTATTACACAAGTAGATGCAGGATGACATTGGTTTACGTTAAGAGATTTTAACAGTGAATATGATACCATCCATAAGAAAACAGCGTATGCAGGTTGATCTCCATTAAGATCCCATCACATCTGCAAAACGTATCTTGGTTACATTGCATGCAGCACAATTCGCTACCAATCGTATTCGATCAAAGCATAATCAAGTTATCAGTTTCCATGTCTGGACAATTGGAAGCATAGCTAAAGAAGGTATCCATTCCTGGTAACACCGGCATAAAGGGTGTCACATGGCTAATGGAGCACATAACTACTGACACCACAATATAGTTGACAGGTTTCGTTAAACATAGCAGACCATGAGGCTATTGCATGGAAATTGTTTCGGTGTGGCTTTAACATAAATGATTGTGGGAAACGTAGTCCTTGAAAGCAGGATATGTGGAGGCATGTAGCAAGGAAGGAATGCAGTTTAGATCTCATATTGTATCCCTTCTTCTGTTGACCACACAGCAGTGGATTTGGGGGTTCTTCCCTTTACCAAGTGTCCCAAATGTCTTCGACTTTACTGGGGATCTCCATCTCCCTGTTACCTATTCCTCGCTTTCAGGGAAAGGGCCTCTCCCCCTCTGTTGCACATACCCTCTTCTGGGGTTTAAAGTAATGTATCCCTCCTCTACACTGTAGCCCTCTTCTGGAATCACTGGGCTCTCTTCTGCATCACTGGAGAATACCCTACCTCTGCATTTCTAAGGGCTCTCTTCTGTTACACATCCCCTCTTCTTGGAATCAGAATCGCTCCCTTTTACAACTTTTCACATTCTCTTGGGTCAGGGGTCTCCTTCGTCTGATGTCAAGGGACACTGCACCCCATACTGGATCACCCCCTTTAGGGCTCTCATGGCTCTCCTCCCACCTCACCGGGCTCACCTCGTCCTCATAGGAACACACAGCTCTCTGAGTTTCAGGGGGCCCTTCACACCCTAACTGGAACAAACCCCTCTACTGGAGTTCAAGGTGGTCTTCTCCCCCTCACTGGAGCATACACCTTTTCTAGGGCTCAAGCTGTTATTCTCCTTCTACCTGGAGCCTACCCCTTTTCTGGATTCATGGAGTTCCCCTTCTCTAGTGCTCTTCAGCGTTCTAATACCCACGACATTGGGCCTCATTACATGGACGGCGATGGACCAAGGTGCTATTAGCACCTTGGTCCATCCCAGTAAAATACCGGCACCGCCTTGGTGGAAAGGGGAATTACCGCCCTATTCCAAGGTTGGTGGGGCGGTAATTCCCCCTTCCCCCATTGCTCTTCCCCATTCCCATTTTTGCCTCATAGGGCATAATGGGAATGGGAAAGGTGCTAATTACGGCACCGCAAATTGCGGTACCGTAATTAGCTCCCTGGTCCCTTTGCGGGTTGGTTTTTAACACCTGCAAAAAGCAGGTTTAAAGTCTCCAACCCGCAAAGGGACCTCATAGTAAGGCGGTAAGGATTTACCGTTACCGGTAAAATACTGGTACCGGTAAACCCTTACCGCCAACCGTGTAATGAGGCCCATTGTCTGTGATTTTTAGCCTATATGTTAAAGCCCCCACTGTCCTCCGGTTTGCTGATGCAAACTTATGAATTGTTTGGTTAATTGGCTTCCTATTCCAAGTCAGAGGAGGGAAGACTTTAAATGGCTTGCTGCAATTTTGTATTTATTTCAGTTGATTTCTAGTGAAAGAGCTAGCGTTTGTTTGCTGCCCTGCCTGTGCCTTACCTCCTGGCTGTACCCCTGCACAGCAGATGGTTTTGTGGGATATTGGTGTTTAAAAGACCATCGCAAGTGACAGGAAAACCTCTAGTAAGTTCCCAAAGGTGCAACATAATTATTCCCTTGGGAAGGGGGAAGGAAGGATTTCTTTCCATAAATGAAGCCGCTGGGGGGGAGGGAAAAGGCGTTCTCCTTCTCAAGCACTGCTGCTGGGAGGGGGTTGGGATAAGCCTGTTTTCTCCCATCAAGAATCTGCACCTGTTAACTAGGGGGTTTCTCTTGATATGCTAATGTATCCCCATAGCCCTTCTTTTCCTGAATTCCTAGATGACATTCCAAGAGATTCCCCGGGCTATGGGTTTCTAAACCTGCAGTTCTGAATACCCTAGTTCTTGAGACCTGCTAGTTCCTAACTAGTTGCGCTCTCGTGCGGTTTGACACATGTTCAGGACTGGTCCACCTATCATCCTGGGTCTAGTTTAGAGGGATGCGCTAGTAGGATCTTTGTGGAGAATCCTGTGGGGTTACTCTGCAAGGGCATCCCTCCTCTTTGGCATTAATTCTTCAACTTGTGACATATAACATTCAGGATGCTTAACTTATTGTGTTGGGGGTGAGTGTATGGTTCCTGTCAGTCCTATTCTCAGTTGGACAGTGCGCAGGATGCAATTTTGCCACTATGCCTTTGTCACAAGGATAATTTTATTTTATCCGTAGCTTTGTCTTACCCTCTATACACAAGCTCAATTTCCTGGCTTTCAGAAATGTCTGCTTGATAGACAGGGTAATTCATAGAATCCTGCGCAGAAGCTGCACACACAAGCAGCGCAGAGAGGGAGCATGCGCCAGCGTGTGCCAGCCATGTGCGCTAAACAGCAGTCTGACGCACCGCTTATTCATGTATTTCCCAAGCCATTTGGAGCTGTGGCGCAGCGAACATCCCGCACCGCCAGTTACGCCCCCAAGAACGCCCCTTGCCAAGGAAAAGCCATCGAAATCCCAAATATGGCGCAAAGGGCAGCGCTAACCCTGGACCAGCTTACAGGGCCGCTACACTGTAATCGCGTGACAAATAACGCGTACCCCACTCACTGCAGCCAAAACACATGAAAATGTAGTTGCGCACCCTCTTGAATACGGGTAACCCGCTCGTGGGAGCCAAAACGCATGGAAATCTCACTGCGCGCCCCCTTCCATATGCGTACCCCACTCGTGGCTGCCAAAATGCGTGGAAAACACATACCCAGGACAATCGCGTGTGAAAAACCAGGCGCACCCCTCCAAACACGTGTATCCCGCTTGCGTCAGGTAAATAGCGTGGAAAAATTCCCCCCTGTGGTGTGTGCTACCTGCGGGGCACGGGGAGGGTGGATGGTGTGCCTGTGCGTATTTTGGGGGTGCGTGTGGATTTTCACATGCAATTGGCCTGGGTACGTGTATTTCGGGGGTGCGCGTGAATTTTCACACGCGATTGGCCTGGGTACCTGTATTTCGGGGATGCACATGGATTTTCACATGCAATTGGCCTGGGTACGTGTATTTTGGCGGTTCACGGAGATTTTCACACGCGATTGGCCTGGGTATGTGTATTTCGGGGGTGCTCAGGGATTTTCACACGCACGTGGGCTACAGGGGTCGCATATCTCTTTTTCTTGATTTTTTGGGGTGCCTGAGCATTGCATGACACCTCATTTCTCCTAGGGGAACACAGAATAGGACATTCATCATAGTTGTATATACGTGTTTGTTGTTTGTGCACACTTTTATGCTGCGCGGGCCCGCTTACGCCTGCTTCCTGCTGGCATACGTGTTTATGGATTAGCGCGTCTTTTTTGGTTCGGGGGTTTCCCCTTTTCAATTCCATGAATATGTGTTGTTTGCATGCGTGTGGGCTTTGAGAGCATTTACCTCCGGTACTTCCCCCGTAATGCCCACATTTTCATGCGTTGTTCCCCATTCTGCGTTTTCCGCCCCGTGTTCCGCCCACTTTTCTTGTGTGCGCTTTCGCTTTCGCTCTGCGCATCGCGCACAGTGTTTAGTAACGTGTGCGCCCGTGTGCGCCACCCACGGATTTGGCGCACATCCCAGGATTTACACACACAGCGCATTCCACGAATCGACGAAAGGCTGCGTGCGTGGCTTTAGCACGCGTGCGCTGCGATTTTTACGCTTGCGCTCCCCTTTTCGGCGCACATTTATTCCATGAATTACCCTGTATATGTTGCTTAACATATTTATGAAATGAACCATTGCCATGTGACAGCTTCCAAGATCAGTTTGCAGATGATAGCCCTATCGTTGAACCAGACTGTTCAACCTTCTAATGATGTAGACAGAGGCAATTTGTGTTCCAAAGGATCTATCTAAGTCTCCTAATAAAGCACCTCTGATGCACTCAATGTGCTCACTCCCAGGGATGATTTTAGAATCTTCTGCTGGATTTTGGTCAGCAACATCAGTAGTGTAAGTGCCCAAATCCTCAGCTGTAGTGTATGATTCCACATGATTTTTTTTTAACACACCTGTAGAGGTCCAAAGAACAGCATGTCCACTGTGTTTACCTGAAACGAAGCTAGGGTTCCAATATTTGCTTTTCCACATCATTCTGCCAAAAAATCAACCTGAAGTGTCCATGAGGAGTCAGCAGAAAGCTTTACCCTGAGATAAGAAAAGTTTTTCACCTTCAGTAATGGGGACGTAGCCACACAGAATCCAGGAATCTTTTTCACCCCACATTGATTTACCATACCTGCATTCAGTGATTTTAACCAGCATGCACTAAGATGCCCTAAATTTCACATAGCTGGGCAATAGTTTTTGAGGGCCGTGTTGGGCACTATTAAGAAATCATCAGCATACACTCAACAGGGTTTAATCAACAACATGCACAAGGAACACCAGGTGTTAAGTGAAGAAGATACGCTTCAAGCTTATTCAAAGACAAATTGAAACAATGAGGGCCCCCATGTCATCACCTGCCTGCCCCATGCTCCCAGAGGCAGGAAAACCGTTGGTATAACTAAACTAAAATACTTAGGAGCTGATCTTCTATTCGAGGCTCAGATAAGCCATCCACAGTAGCGCATAGTTTGCCCCATTAAAGCTCATTTTAAGATCAACGATGGCTATATTTAAAGTCCTGGCATGAGCCGATGGTATTGTCTAATAATAATTAAAGATTTGCTCATACATTGCTCCTTGGCATTGGGTGCCAGGCAGAAATAGAGCCGTGCTCCAGAAAGAATGTTATTCTGCTTGACCCAGTTGAGCAACTTCCCATAGAAAAACTAGCCCAATATTTTCAAAGGTATATCTCTTAGGGAAGTTGGCTTAACAGAAGAGGGATTACAAAGTAAACTTGTCTTAAAAACAATAACAATGGAACTTCTTAGCCATATGGGCGGTAACATCCTTCTAGTCAACACAGATCATACAAGATTTGCAAACAAAGTTCCCCATAACCCATGTTGTAACTTGTATTGGTCCTGAAGCATCAATCAGGGCTGGGGTCTTTCTCCTGCCTTATTTGTCTACAGATCATCTCACAACACCTGATGTCAAATGATTTTCCAAGCTAGTCAAAATTGGAAGAGGTTTTACAATAGTACATAAATCAAATGAAAACCTGTTTAAATTCTTGGAATTATCCAATGAATCGCCTGCAGATATATTCTCAATTGTTTGTTTTGTCTATTAGGTCCTCAATACATCCATATGCTACCAGTCACCACAACTATATTGGTGAATTGTGTTGCAAGCTTTAAGTACTGATTTTGATTACATTCTTCCACATCACTGATTGTCTTAAAAAAGAAAGTAGTGGCACCTCTCCAGTCTTTCCATTGTGTGACACTACATGGAAACTGCACTGAGCTTGCAAAATGAGCTGGCTGAGCACGTGGTGACTTCTTATGACACGATTTGTTTGCACTTATTTGTGCTTCTAAGTCTGGTGGCCTGATCTGGCAATTAAATAAGTGAGGAAGAGAATTCAAGAAAATTAACTTACTATTGATTGAATAGATCATTGAATGTATTGAAAGACACAGCAACTGCATGGTGAGTGGAGATGTAGAAGGGTTGGGATCATTGGGGATTTGGTCAGTAGGTGTTTTTTTTTTTATCAGGCTTCTCCCTGTGTTCAACTTGTCCTAACCCGTAGGGCTGTTCCTGTCTTTAACTCTCTTCATAATGCAATTGTGGAAGTGGATTTGCAGGAGATGCTTCAGGATTCTAAAATCAAGCACATAGGTTCTGCTGTTGGCAAATGCAATATTGCTACTGGTCTAAACTCTCTAGAAAACTCCACCAATTCGGCTGAAACTCTAGAGCTTGACTTTTCCCTCGCTCTTCCTAAAAACGTGTGTGCTATATTTTCATACATACCTCCTACCCATTGACAGGGTAACCCGAGCCCTACATTCATGATCCAGGCTATTGAAATTATTTTTTCTTTTTTGGGGGGAATTTTATTAGTACCTCTCTAACTACTTGTTGTATTTCACTACTGACTTTATCCCACCAGACATAAACCTCTCTTGAAACACTCTGCTTTTTCAGAAATCCACCTTGGATCCCAGACTTGGCTAAAAACTATCACCTATAGCCAAATGTCCATTTCTTATGAAGAACTTAGAAAAGGTGGAAGTTTCACAGCCTGTTTGGAGTTTACTAGTCTGATGTTCATCCTCTGCATAGCATAGTAATTACCCTGCTACATATCAGAGAGGGTCTGCACTGGAGTCTCATTAAGAATATGTCATCCTTGCTTTTTAATCATGATTTGTCCTCAGCTTTGGGCACCTTTGAACACAAGATTCTATTATAGAGAATCTCTTCAGTGGCCAATGGGTTTGATTCTGCTTTAAGGTGGTTTTCATATTTTATCTCGGGCCAACAGCACTGTTTATTTTGGATGGTGTGACTAAGGATGTTTTTGACTCCTAATTATTTAACATCTATGTCAGGCATTTTCATGATATGCTTGCCGTTTTGGAAGTTGACTTCCATTCTGATGCTGATGGCAACCAGCTGTTTTTTCAAGCACTTGATTCTGTCCTTCTACAGACAATACAAGTCTGTCCAAAACTACTTTAACTCTTGTTAAATCATGAATACAAGGTAACTCGCTTAGCCTCAATACCATAAAGACTGAACTTCTGTTGGTTTATCCTCACAGTTTCTCCCAGCCTACTGGCCCACTACCTATGGATACCTACACTCTTCCCACTCTTATTAAGGCAGAATCTTAGGCATATTGTTTGATCCTACTCTCCATGTGTCCATGCTAGAAGATCAGCCAGTGGTAACTCTTACTACTTGAAACTATTTAGACAGACATGCCCATACCTTTTGAATGACAATTTGGCAGTTATAAACCGTGATATAATTGGCTGAAATCCAGACTACTGTAATTCTGAATATCCTGGCTTATCCAAAACACGTTATCATAAATTTAATTGTTCAAAACAACACTGCTATGATAGTTTTGAATCCATTGTTTCAGGCTCATCTTACCTCAGCTTCCAGTTCCAGTGGCAGCTAGGATTTCTTTTAAAATAGCCACACTGATACATAAGTGTATCTACGGAAAAGCCCCCTCATATCCCATTGACTAATTGATTCAGGATTCTAGTAACTGTCCCCGTCAGGCCTCTACATGTATGCTTCTTATCCCATCCAGATTTAGGCTTAACTTTCCCGGGAGCAGAAGCTTTATTGTTTTTGTCTCCAGGTTGTGGAAAAGGGATTAATTTTTCATTAAGAGCTGAGCCCAATCTCGGTACATACTGCAAAGCTCTAAAAACCTATTTGTTTTGTAAATATTGTATTGCCTAACATTTTGGTCAAAATTCAATTGCTTAACCCTAAAATATTTTCAACTATCATTTATGACAACAGGCCTCTTGTGCAAAAGGTTTTCGGTGCTTTACAAACACACATAAACATTTATATAAACACTAGCAAAAAGTACCCATTCTCCGAATGCGTTCTGTGGACAGACATGACAACACTCTCGTCAATTGTGTATTGCTTGATGTGCCTTGCACTCTGAAGTAAACTGCACTGAGAATGGGCATGTGTGGATGGCTGACAAACCCTGGATCAGACGTTGGGGGCAAGCGAGAGTTGGTGTGCTGCTGTATACTGGGACCTACTGTGCTCTCTCTCTCCACCTGTTGCCTCACCCTGGTGTGGTGCAGTTCTCTTTAGTGAATTGCAGTGCAAATGTCCCAGAATTGTGCATTCTATAGTTGACAACTGGTCCTTCTACAACCGGTGTTTCATTTGTAAAGGTCTGAAATCCAGGGAAAGGGGTGGGGTATCCAAATGTTAAGTATGTAGCCAGTCATGTCCAGAGTGTCCTAACAGGTAACTATGTACAAATATTTGCAGATTGGTGAAACGATGTGGGATTGTATAAGAAACAATGCTTCAACAATCCACAAACCCACAAACAAATTTAGAGTTTTGCTGGGATACAGAAAAGCGGTGGGGTCTCCAAATGTCATGTAGCCAGTAATGTCTGGATGGTTCTAACAGGTAACTATGCACAATTTAGTGCAGATTGGTGAAATGGTGTGGAATTGTATAAGGAACAACGCTTCACCAAGGCCCAAACCCACAAACAAATGTTGACTTGCACTGAAATCTGGTGAACAGGTGGGGTGTCCAAATGTCATGTAGCCAGTATTGTCCGGAGGGTCCTAACAGGTAAAGATGCAAAAATTGGTGCACATTGGTGAAATGGTGTGGAATTGTAAAAGGATCAATGCTTCATGACAAACCCAGCCAGAAACCCACACATCTTCACTTTTATAATTATAAATAAAGACTACAATAGGGTCTGACCATTCAATGCCGAAAGATTGCCAGAGAATCACTGGACAAGTTCTTCTGGAACCAGCATTGGCTGAAACCACTCACCACGTTTCATGCCTATAACTTCAAATTGACTGAAAAGAGGTGAACTAGATGCCTTTCTCCCTTCGACTTCTGGAACCAACGACTCTGAAGCACTAATCTGCATCCAACACCCTCCTGATATCAGAAGTTTTGCCGGGACTGTTATTGTCCCGCATGGACCATAAGGAATATATAATGTGCACATGTAATTTCAACAAATTGTATATCTGGGAAGGATGCATTTGGGTCAAATATAGATTTGTGTGGAATTTGATAGGGGAGTGTCCTTTCTGCAGGCCATAAAACAGCATCACCATGACTCACATTTCCTTTCCCCTATCAAGGAAGAGAGAAAAGCTTGACCAATGATCAGTTGAGAGAGGGGCTGGCTTAGTGATGCTGCACACACACCCACTTTCAAAAGACATAAAAAGAGCCACTGGAAGCTAGAGAGGAGATTCAAAACCAGTTGCTGCGGAGCGTTTTGCCGGACCACACAACATCCAGAAGATACCAGTTCCAGACTGACTCCAGCTACATACTCCAGAACATAGAACTTATACTTTAGAACCTAAATCAGAGGCCTAAAACCACAAGCTGAGTTCTCTGCAGCAGGCCTAAAATCATTGCAAGCTACTCACAGCCGGGCGAGCTGCTTGAATCCCTTGCCAAGAACTTTTGCCAGGACCAGTGCAGAGATCCAGGAGCCGTGCAGAGACCGCTGTATCCGGACAGACCAGACCAGTGCCAGACCCGACCAGACCAGACTGTGCAGAACCGCAGACCCAGAGACCAGATCCGTTTGGGCTACGAACTTAGTTTAACTTTTCTCTGAAAGCTTAGAATCTAATCTTTCCAACAAGGCTAGAACCGACTTCCTACTCCTTATACTTTTTCCGCAATCACGATTCACGCACTCACGAATTTTACCGCGATTTGCGATTTGGTTAAAAATCCAGCCACGTGTAACCATCAGCAGTCATTTCTTTCCTTGCTAAAAATGTGTTTGCCTCTTAATCACCATCTCTGAATCATTGCTAAAGTGAGCCTGCACTCATCCCAAGTATCTCTCACTCACCCTGAACCTCCTAAAGGGAATTAAAAGCATTTTCAGCATATTTCTCACTTCATTGCCACCACATTCAAAGCACTTGGGCCTGTGTTTTAAAACTCATACTGGTTTCCTCTAAGCTTGCTGGGGGGGAACTGAATTTCGTATTGTATTTGATTGCATTCCTGAGAACTGTGTGCTCCTCTTTCCATCTACTTCCATGTCTTGCATTGCATAGGGGAGGGGGGTGAATTGCCAGAGAAAAAGTGATTATATTATCTTTTGCTAAAATCATCTCAAGTATTTCTGTACTGCATTTTATTCCTCATTGCTTTTCCCTTGAAATCATAAAAGTATTTTTGCTACTTGATCCATCCTATACTAACTCCTCATTGATTATAAAGAAGTGTGCTAGTGTCAGATTCCCCATTGTTGATTAACATTATATTTATAAGGGCGATATTTATTATTAATTTATTATAAGGTGTGATATATATATATTGTTTAAATTCTCAAATAAACCTTTTAAACTTGCAAAACAGAACTACTTCTTGGCTCAGTGGGGTCAGGGGGATTCTAAGAGAGGGGTGTTATATAGGGGTAGTCATCCAGAACTCATGAACTGGACATAAAGATATATCAATAAGGGTTTCCATTCAGTATCCCAGACTAGGCATTGACTTAGCTGTAGTGTTGAATTGAATCTTCTTACACGTGCATCTTGAGAGCAATGTTGCAAATTCCAGCTGTGCATTCTCAATGTGCTGTCCCACTCCCCACAGTCTGGAACACACATGTGTGCCTTAAAGCTAGAGTCAACGAAAGGTGGGAAAAGCTTAAGAAATTGATTTTTCGTGTTTTATATGTGAGGATCACCATGACATTTGACAACAGTTCTGTCACCGCCTGTGCAGTCTCTGTAATGGTCAGGTCTATATGGTTCATTGCATTTTTGGACAGGTTCATATTAATCAAGAATGCCAAATGGAAGTGTCTTAATAAGTGGAACAGAACTATTGCTCATGTGCTGTGTGCTACCTCTAATGTCCACAGCACAAAGCAGACATTGTGTGTGAATTTCTAATAGATTTATCGAAGACGGACCCATTCAGGTTTTAGCTGTGGTGGCAGCTGTAGTCTTTTACATCATTGCTTTGCTCACGCAATTTGCCAGGTCAGCACTGACATTTCCACTAATTATGTGGGAGTTTGTATTACACATTCAGCAGCAGTCACTGGATGACTGACTGAAATGGGAACTAAACTTGTGTGCCATGGCAAGCATATCATGGATAGTGTTGCAATCAATGCAAACACATGTCACTTAAAGGAGAAGTGTATGATCAAACTATGGGGATGGCATTGTGTTCCACAGGGATGGAGAATAAATAACATTGGAGCCATTTTCCATTTCCACAAAGACAAACACTAGATATTGTAAACTCATTACAGGCCCTGCGGCATCAGCCCTGTTATTATGGTTAAGTTGCTCAACCCATTGGAAGAGCACTTTTTGGGCAGCTTATCATTTTGCCCCCCCCCCTGGACGAATCCTCAAAAGTATATGGCCCCGACGGATTGATTCTGCACAGTTGGGTGTGTTTTCATGCAGGGGTGGGGGGCAAAGTTATAGGGGCGGTCCCAAAATGTGTGGTTTTTCCCATAGACACAATGGCAAAACATTTTGCTCATGTCTACAGCACAAACCGCTGGATGGATTTTCACCAAATTTGCGGGAGGATGGGTGTCTTGGTCCCGAAAACGTGCTTTTGTAAATCTGGTGTAAATCCATTCAGTCGTTTTTTTTAAAACAACAAAAAAGTAGGTAAACAAGCCTAAGGTCATGCTCGCTGGCCTGGGCTGGAACATACTGGGGGAACTTGTAGAGTGGACACGATTGAAGGCCATGGTTAGTGGCCGGGTAAAAAACTGTGGTATAACAAAACTCTTGAAATTCAGCTGATGTGGGAAGTCATGACCATTTGCGTAAAATCAGCGCAACTTAACTGCACCTTATTTAAGGTTTTTTCAGTGCGTAGATAGATAGATAGATAGATAGATAGATAGATAGATAGATAGATAGATAGATAGATAGATAGAATACACATATCCAAATGTGTGTGTTAGGCAGAATTATATGCAATACCCCTTGGGAACAATACACACAATTAAGACTACAAGTGACAGTACAATTTCACCTATGTACAAGCCTGTACTACACAGATATAGTGGTAGCTGTAGCGAAGCAGCCAGACTTATCCCAAGAGTAAGTGAGCAGACAGCAATTACTATGATTCAGGCAAACACTGAAAGAATGTATATTTATTTACTCAACAGTTGTATAACATTTCACTGTTCTAGCAAGGTCAAAATTGCAATCATAAATACACCACACCACTTCCCTTAAATTCCAGACAAGTTAAGCTCACAGTATTAAGTGGGAGCAAAATGGCACTTCAGCAATTTAAAAGGGAGGGAAAGACAAAGTTATCAGCAATTAGACAAAACCAACAGGCACGTATTCTGAGCAGTTGAACAAGAGGGACTACATTGAGGAGATCAGCTAGAAAAGGATTAGGGCCAAAGAGAATAGGTCAAAGGTCTTTTGCTCAAAATCACACAGTTCAGGGTAGTTTGCGGTAAAGTTCATGGCACAGATTCCCGGACGAGGTAGGTTGGTAGAAAACATAGTTCAAAGAGAAGATAAGGACAAGCCCTCAGATTGGAGAAAGATTTCAAACACTTTCTCTACGGCTGAGCGAAAGCACAACCAGATTTGCACAGTACCTTAAAACAGAGAGGGGGCTGTAGCTGAGGCAGACATTCCTGGCAGTTCCTGCAGGCTCACAGTTCCTGAAGCGACTGTTGGACTGATCAGAAGTAGGAAGACTGGAGCGTCCTGCACTACCCTGGGAAGAAACCAGCAGCAGCGCCAAACAACAAATAAAAGGTGTGCTCCTTAAAACCCAAGCAGGGTCCGACCTTCCTGGCTATCCGGCCCACTGTAACTCTGTACAGCGAATTCGACCAGAGGAGGGTTCCTGGCTTTAAGTCTGGGTGAACTGGTTGACCCCACCAGCTCATGGGAAGAAGTTTCCTGTAGGAACTTCTCTGTCGTCGGATTTGGAGATTCGGACCTGCAGCAGGGCTTCACTGGACGGTTCAGTCATTGTAGGGGTCCTCTACTTCCAGTTCCTTATTGGTTCTTTCGTTCCAGTGGCAACTCTGCTCTTCCAGTCTCAGAGACCTGCTTTTTATGCAGTTTTCCCCCATTCATACAGCCTGGCTGTCAATCACACAGTAGGGTGGCTGGCCTGGCAAGGACAGTCCCCTTAGCCAATAAGACAAGAGTGCGACTTGGGTTACCAAGGGAACCCATGGCAGGGGTTCGAAGATCCCTCCCTCACATCCTGCCTACCTAAACTATCAGGCGCCTTAAGAAGGGCTTCTGTGCAGAAGCCCAGAGGCATTGACAGGGTAGGGCCTGAGCAGGCAAGGCCCACCCAAAATCTGTAAATGTCCACTCAGCAGTACTGTGTGGGCATTTACAGATGTTAATGTGACTGCAGCGGGCCCAACTACATTAGCTTCAGGACCCACTTCTTAGACAATCCTGGCTACGTCTCTGCAGAAGCCTGCGAAAAAACAGCGAACAAAGGAGTCATCCCCGGCTTGGCGCGTAGAGAAAAACACGAGAAAGACTGTAACAAAAAGAAATGATGACTAAACCCAGCCGGAACCGAAATAAAAAATATATGACAAAGCGAGTTTTATGTTTGAGGCTAATATAATAGCCTAAAACATTACCACATTATGTAAGATAACCGCGGTAGAAAAGTTAGGGTGGATACCGCTGCCACCAGCCAAGTCTTAATGTTAAGGGAGCGAAACACGGCTCCAAGAGGCACAGACAAAAAGGGGTAAGAGATGGGGTGTACTGAGACTGTGGTTTAAAGTGACTATATAAAGTTAATGGCAACTTGACATGTTTCTGGGGGACAGTAGTCAGCCCTAGAAAAAATTGAAGTCTCAAAGACAACCCTGTGTCACTTCACTGAAGGTGCTGTGTAACACACACACAAATTTGTGCTCATGGAGTAAGTGAGGCTCCAGTGCCCAAGATCACACAGAAGGTAGAAATATAAATAACAACATACATATAAGAGTGGGAAAAAAGGCTCACACTCTTACCAGATGAAAAAAATAAATCCTAGAAATCCAGCAAAGCTGCTGTGGGACTCTTTAGGAAAGGGAAATCAACCATTGATGAGAATTCTCTCTAACTGTGTTTTGACATGCAGATGATTTAATGTCCTTATCAGCATTTGAGGACTTCACAATGTGACTGTTTGATGAACAGACTCTGCGGATCTTATCTTGCAAAACGTATTTTTAATTCATTGTTTATTGTGTCCCAATTGCAACGTTTTGCTGTAAACCATAAGCAATTAAATAAATAAATACAATAAATAATTCATTTTTGGGTGATTTGAATTACAATGAGGCTTACATTTTAGTTGTATATTGGGATGCATATCCTTTCAACCCCCACACTTAGCGAGCATATATTAAGTAGCCGAGCAGCTGGAAACATAGGGTAGAATAGACACTCTCGCACGCTTGTGCTGTGATCCGTGCACCTAAAAACAAATGTATATAATTCTTGCTGCGATTCAGTCAATTACATCTTGTCATAAGCCAGTTTACCTTCCGTTTGAAATTACGGTGTTTCGTTTCCCGACTAGCCGAATCACACTCCTGTCTAAAGCGGAAACTGCCTCTTTTACTATGAGTTATTATGATTTACGTGTGGTGTGTTTTTGATAAGAACCTATTCTCACGAGGGACCGAGCTGAGTTAGGAAAAATGCATTTAATTTACAGCTGCTGGTACTTGGTGAGTGTGATTGATGTAGTCCACTGTCTGTTTGATATGAGCCGAGACCACCGAGCACATTTTATTTCTGATGTGGACGGAATGTGAATGAGGGTCTTGCAGTTGGCTGGTGCTCCTGGCAGTGTTACAGAACGGTGCACCTGCATGTCAGTGTGTGCATGTGGAAGCCATGCACATGTATGTGAAATGCATCAATGGATCGCGCCTGCCTGTCAGTGTGTGCATGTGGAAGCCCTGCACCTGTATCAATGGATAGCGCCTGCATGTCAGTGTGTGCATGTCGAAGCCCTGCACATGTATCAATGGATAGCGCCTTCATGTCAGTGTGTGCATGTGGAAGCCCTGCACCTGTATCAATGGATAGCGCCTGCACGTCAGTGTGTGCATGTGGAAGCCCTGCTTGTATTAATGGATAGCGCTTGCATGTCAGTGTGTGCATGTGGAAGCCCTGCACTCGTATGTGAAATGCATCAATGGATCGCGCCTGCCTCTCAGTGTGTGCATGTGGAAGCCCTGCACCTGTATCAATGGATAGTGCCTGCCTCTCAGTGTGTGCAAGTGGAAGCCCTGCACATGTATCAATGGATAGCGCGTGCCTCTCAGTGTGTGCAAGTGGAAGCCCTGCACATGTATCAATGGATAGCGCCTGCCTCTCAGTGTGTGCAAGTGGAAGCCCTGCACATGTATCAATGGATAGCGCCTGCCTCTCAGTGTGTGCAAGTGGAAGCCCTGCACATGTATCAATGGATAGCGCCTGCCTCTCAGTGTGTGCAAGTGGAAGCCCTGCACATGTATCAATGGATAGCGCCTGCCTCTCAGTGTGTGCAAGTGGAAGCCCTGCACATGTATCAATGGATAGCGCCTGCCTCTCAGTGTGTGCAAGTGGAAGCCCTGCACATGTATCAATGGATAGCGCCAGCCTGTCAGTGTGTGCATGGGGAAGCCCTGCTTGTATCAATGGATAGCGCCTGCCTGTCAGTGTGTGCATGTGGAAGCCCTGCTTGTATCAATGGATAGCGCTTGCATGTCAGTGTGTGCATGTGGAAGCCCTGCTTGTATCAATGGATAGCGCTTGCATGTCAGTGTGTGCATGTGGAAGCCCTGCACATGTATCAATGGATAGCGCCTGCCTCTCAGTGTGTGCAAGTGGAAGCCCTGCACATGTATCAATGGATAGCGCCTGCCTCTCAGTGTGTGCAAGTGGAAGCCCTGCACACGTATCAATGGATAGCGCCTGCCTCTCAGTGTGTGCAAGTGGAAGCCCTGCACACGTATCAATGGATAGCGCCAGCCTCTCAGTGTGTGCAAGTGGAAGCCCTGCACACGTATCAATGGATAGCGCCTGCCTCTCAGTGTGTGCAAGTGGAAGCCCTGCACATGTATCAATGGATAGCGCCTGCATGTCAGTGTGTGCATGTGGAAACCCTGATTGTATCAATGGATAGCGCCTACCTCTCAGTGTGTGCAAGTGGAAGCCCTGCACATGTATCAATGGATAGCGCCTGCCTCTCAGTGTGTGCAAGTGGAAGCCCTGCACATGTATCAATGGATAGCGCCTGCCTCTCAGTGTGTGCAAGTGGAAGCCCTGCACATGTATCAATGGATAGCGCCAGCCTGTCAGTGTGTGCATGGGGAAGCCCTGCTTGTATCAATGGATAGCGCCTGCCTGTCAGTGTGTGCATGTGGAAGCCCTGCTTGTATCAATGGATAGCGCTTGCATGTCAGTGTGTGCATGTGGAAGCCCTGCTTGTATCAATGGATAGCGCTTGCATGTCAGTGTGTGCATGTGGAAGCCCTGCACATGTATCAATGGATAGCGCCTGCCTCTCAGTGTGTGCAAGTGGAAGCCCTGCACATGTATCAATGGATAGCGCCTGCCTCTCAGTGTGTGCAAGTGGAAGCCCTGCACACGTATCAATGGATAGCGCCTGCCTCTCAGTGTGTGCAAGTGGAAGCCCTGCACACGTATCAATGGATAGCGCCAGCCTCTCAGTGTGTGCAAGTGGAAGCCCTGCACACGTATCAATGGATAGCGCCTGCCTCTCAGTGTGTGCAAGTGGAAGCCCTGCACATGTATCAATGGATAGCGCCTGCATGTCAGTGTGTGCATGTGGAAACCCTGATTGTATCAATGGATAGTGCCTGCCTCTCAGTGTGTGCAAGTGGAAGCCCTGCACATGTATTAATGGATAGCGCCTGCCTCTCAGTGTGTGCAAGTGGAAGCCCTGCACATGTATCAATGGATAGCGCCTGCCTCTCAGTGTGTGCAAGTGGAAGCCCTGCACATGTATCAATGGATAGCGCCTGCATGTCAGTGTGTGCATGGGGAAGCCCTGCTTGTATCAATGGATAGCGCCTGCCTGTCAGTGTGTGCAAGTGGAAGCCCTGCACATGTATCAATGGATAGCGCCTGCCTCTCAGTGTGTGCAAGTGGAAGCCCTGCACATGTATCAATGGATAGCGCCTGCCTCTCAGTGTGTGCAAGTGGAAGCCCTGCACATGTATCAATGGATAGCGCCTGCATGTCAGTGTGTGCATGTGGAAACCCTGCTTGTATCAATGGATAGCGCCTGCCTCTCAGTGTGTGCAAGTGGAAGCCCTGCACATCTATCAATGGATAGCGCCTGCCTCTCAGTGTGTGCAAGTGGAAGCCCTGCACATGTATCAATGGATAGCGCCTGCCTCTCAGTGTGTGCAAGTGGAAGCCCTGCACATGTATCAATGGATAGCGCCTGCCTCTCAGTGTGTGCAAGTGGAAGCCCTGCACATGTATCAATGGATAGCGCCTGCATGTCAGTGTGTGCATGGGGAAGCCCTGCTTGTATCAATGGATAGCGCCTGCCTCTCAGTGTGTGCAAGTGGAAGCCCTGCACATGTATCAATGGATAGCGCCTGCCTCTCAGTGTGTGCAAGTGGAAGCCCTGCACATGTATCAATGGATAGCGCCAGCCTCTCAGTGTGTGCAAGTGGAAGCCCTGCACATGTATCAATGGATAGCGCCTGCCTCTCAGTGTGTGCAAGTGGAAGCCCTGCACATGTATCAATGGATAGCGCCAGCCTCTCAGTGTGTGCAAGTGGAAGCCCTGCACATGTATCAATGGATAGCGCCTGCCTCTCAGTGTGTG
Source organism: Ambystoma mexicanum (assembly GCF_040938575.1). Classification (NCBI taxonomy): domain Eukaryota; kingdom Metazoa; phylum Chordata; class Amphibia; order Caudata; family Ambystomatidae; genus Ambystoma; species Ambystoma mexicanum. The sequence continues at coordinate 291,747,548 of NC_090933.1, read as the reverse complement.
CAAGTGGAAGCCCTGCACATGTATCAATGGATAGCGCCTGCCTCTCAGTGTGTGCAAGTGGAAGCCCTGCACATGTATCAATGGATAGCGCCTGCCTCTCAGTGTGTGCAAGTGGAAGCCCTGCACATGTATCAATGGATAGCGCCTGCCTCTCAGTGTGTGCAAGTGGAAGCCCTGCACATGTATCAATGGATAGCGCCTGCATGTCAGTGTGTGCATGTGGAAACCCTGCTTGTATCAATGGATAGCGCCTGCCTCTCAGTGTGTGCATGTGGAAGCCCTGCACCTGTATCAATGGATAGCGCCTGCCTCTCAGTGTGTGCATGTGGAAGCCCTGCACATGTATCAATGGATAGCGCCTGCCTCTCAGTGTGTGCAAGTGGAAGCCCTGCACATGTATCAATGGATAGCGCCTGCCTCTCAGTGTGTGCAAGTGGAAGCCCTGCACATGTATCAATGGATAGCGCCTGCCTCTCAGTGTGTGCAAGTGGAAGCCCTGCACATGTATCAATGGATAGCGCCTGCCTCTCACTGTGTGCAAGTGGAAGCCCTGCACATGTATCAATGGATAGCGCCTGCCTCTCAGTGTGTGCAAGTGGAAGCCCTGCACATGTATCAATGGATAGCGCCTGCCTCTCAGTGTGTGCAAGTGGAAGCCCTGCACATGTATCAATGGATAGCGCCTGCATGTCAGTGTGTGCATGTGGAAACCCTGCTTGTATCAATGGATAGCGCCTGCCTCTCAGTGTGTGCATGTGGAAGCCCTGCACCTGTATCAATGGATAGCGCCTGCCTCTCAGTGTGTGCATGTGGAAGCCCTGCACATGTATCAATGGATAGCGCCTGCCTCTCAGTGTGTGCAAGTGGAAGCCCTGCTTGTATTAATGGATAGCGCTTGCATGTCAGTGCGTGCAAGTGGAAGCCCTGCACATGTATCAATGGATAGTGCCAGCCTCTCAGTGTGTGCAAGTGGAAGCCCTGCACATGTATCAATGGATAGTGCCTGCCTCTCAGTGTGTGCAAGTGGAAGCCCTGCACATGTATCAATGGATAGCGCCTGCCTCTCAGTGTGTGGAAGTGGAAGCCCTGCACATGTATCAATGGATAGCGCCTGCATGTCAGTGTGTGCATGTGGGAGCCCTGCACATGTATGTGAAATGCATCAATGGATCGCAGTTAATGTGTGATTCTGCTTGAGCGGAAGAGACATTGAGTACAAAACAGAATTCTTTGTACATAAGCAAATATGTTAGAGGCAATTTTGGCATAATTAACTTGCGAGTGTTATTTGGTCAAATCACTATTTTTGATCAGCTGGAATGGCCATCTTAGTAACACATTCTGCTATTTTCACCACCATTTATATCCGGTACATGCAAGTTAGGCGTATGATATGATGTTTGCCATTTTGCCACTGTGTGTCTCTTTGTCATTAAAAGGTGATTGAAGCACATGATGCTTGATAATCTGTCCAAAACACACACCACATTCACATTGAGAAGGACTGTCTGTGATATAAAATTCCTTTGAAACACATGTCATTCACCTGACATCATTGAAGATGAACACTTGCATGGTGTTCCATCAATCATTTGTGAACTAGGAAGCCCTCAAGCAAGTGGACGAGCCCCCCTGTAAAACGAGAACCAGATTTTGAACCCCTCCATCAATATTACTTGGTATACGTGTATAATCGACACTACTGAGTGTATAATATTATGGGTTGTAAGTCATGCTGTATAGTATTTCACCTAAAAATACACTCAACTCACGCAATATAACAGGTAATGAATCATGACATAGGTTTCTATAAAGGAAATGTGTTCAGTATATTGCACATTTTACAGTAGCATGTTTTAACCTACAGTACCTTAGTGCTTGCAACCTCTGCTTCATGAACTGGTGCCCGTCATTCTGTCACGCATGTAACCCCATGGATGGGACGCATGCCTGGCAAACCCACAATCAACCGAGACCTGATCACAGTTGCATTTCCCCCACACTACCATTGCGCGTTCCTTGCTGTTTTCACATAAAGGTGTGGACTTTTTTATTCTAAATGTTTTTTGTTCTTTTCCAGGCGGGTATAAACACGGGCCTCTATTCCCTGTGAATGTGTCAGCAGTAACCTGGGCCGTTGAGTTGGGCAGGGCTTCGGATGTCGCTCTAGAACTTGTTCTAAAGTGTGTGCATGGGACTGCGATATAAAACCATGCCCTGCTAGGGTCACTGGAAAACTGGATTTTGGCCACAGCTGCTGAGAATTCGGGATGATGAATGGCAAGCGTACCTGTCGTTGGTGGTTATATGTGAGTACAACGAACCTCACAAAAATGAATGCAATACTGCTGTGGAAAAAGAAAGAGCGATTTGTTTATTGGCGGGATGGCGCCCCCTCAAGCACCCTGCTTGCCAACGCTTTTAACCCCACCCAGAACCACCGCACACTTTATAACCCCTTATCCCCACCCACCATATACATATTTTTAGTTATTTTTTCGGTATGATTGCATTCGTTTTTTCTTTTCGGTGTAATCACTGCATACCGTCTTGTTGCTGCCCTTTTCAGTGCACCGCCTCCCCTACAACAGACCGTGCTCCATAAACCCCCCTCCGCTATTCATTTTCAACTGGCGGACTGCCAACAGCTACATTATGCAGGCCATCTATCAAGGGTACGGTGTGCTGCCCCCAAAACCCATGCCCCGTTTAATTTTCAGTGTACTGTGCAGCCAGAGGTGAGATTTGTAACATCTAAAAACAGCAGGTTCTGTCTGTTTTGTGTCACACAGACACACTATAAAATGCACTGAACTGCTGCAACCTAATAGGGTATAAAGAGGGGGCTCCTTTGCAGTGACGCATATACACACTGTGCAGCAGGAGCCAGGTGACAGCTTCGCTTCTTTAGTCTGTCTGATCATCTGAAATGACCCTCTCCATTCGTTCACATCAGACTCCGTGAAAAGAGCTACCATTTTCAGAGCACCACAACAAGGCCGCTTAGCACTGCGTTGTGCTGAATCCGGTGACCCACTGCAGTAGCATGGTGGCCATTCAAACATCACAAAAGTTATTAAAAATGCACATGATGGACCTCTGCTGCTCTGACAAAGCTGGGGTACCGGTTAAAACTGAGGGAAAGATTGGCACGTTTTTGCCCAGACGGTATCCGTGAATGGCACTGATTTCTGAACGGAGACCAAACACCTTAGGATTAATATTCCCTCAAAGGACAGTGACCATTTTGCTGAGGGTACGTTGCTCTGCTTAACGGTGTGTCTAGTTCCATATTACAGTGCATAGTTAACTAATAACTGTAGCTACTACATTTGCTGTAGCTACTAGACAGTATATATTCTGTTTCATTTTAGCAATTGAAGGTTTTATTTTATTTGGGGCTGCAGTATTGACTGCTGTATTCTTCCCATGTTCAAGGCTTTCTTTCCATGTGTGTGGGCATTGGAAGGCTCTGATATGTGGTTGTAGTCCTATGTGCAGTTCTGAGTTCTTCTGACATCCCAAAAGCGATGGCCCATGACATTAATCAGTTTTATTGTGTTCCTTTAGTACCAAAACTGTGGTGCAGGAATCAATGGTACCCTCAAAAAGGCAGGCTACTTGCCAGGACATGGCCTGATCAACCAAAGCGGTATATGCACCCAGGGGCGGACTGGGCCATAAAATGGTCTCTGGCACCAATGAAAAAGTGTCCCACATTTGCAAATGGCTATTCATTCCTTCTGTTACAGTGCTTGACTAATAACCACTGGGCAGTTTTTTTGATAAAGTGTGATCAAAGTGTGCATTTTAAAGAATATTTATTCAGCCACACTGGTCAAAACTACTAGCCGCAGAGTGAATTAACTCATCAAAGTGGCCCAAATTGACCCAAAAACTGGCGTGCTTTCACCAGAAAAACTGGCCCATTTTGTGTTTTTGGTTCGGATATGGGCCTATTGCCCTGTAGCACAGTCCGAGCCTGTATGCACCTCTTAAGAAACAAGCAGCTGCTTGAGAAGGATTATTAGGAGTACGACCGGCACTGTTGGTACCTGCACACATTTACCATCAACCCAGTTCCTACAGGCCTCTGCTTAACACAACTCCCATGACTTCCACTCTACATCAACATTCCATTCCTCCCATCCCTTCACTCTCAGCATGCTCAAATGTCAATGCTGACTTTCATTTTTTAGAAATGTAATTGTAAAAAAATATATATTTGAACAAAACATAACAAATAATAATACACTGTGTGTGCCTAACTTATGTACTGTGCCCGTGTCATTGCATAATTATTTGGGCTGTTTGATTCATGAAGTATTGGTTAGAATTATTTTTAAAATTGCCATTGTTTCTGTTTCTGAAATGTTCAAGAGCAATTCGTCCTCTGTTCTATCCCCTCCAACCCCTGTGATACTATGACCATTAATAGGATTTTCCAGAACCCAATCTGGTTAGGGTTTATGGGAAGCCAACTTAGTGATATATCTAGGTTAACACTGTGTACAATAGTCGCTTGTTTTGTTCCTCCCCTCCCTTTCTGCACCCCTCTCCCTCACCTTTTGTTTTTTCTCCCGCTCTACCAGAAAAGTTATCAGGCCTAGTAAAGTAGTCGCCTGTCTGTTTCCATTTCCTTCCCACTCCCCACCCTCCCTTCCTAATCTGTGTCTTAGCTCTTGTACTATCTGAAATGTCGTCAGGCCAAATACGATAGTTAATTTCACATCCTTACTGTCCACAGCCTGTAAGAATGCCATTGTATTTTCCCTTGTTCCCTCCCTTCCATTGAAGCGCTTTGAACCACATTGTGTATAGGCGCTGTATAAATAAACTATCATATCATAACATTTAAGTCTAGCCCTATGCCGAATGGCAGTATGGCTGAGGAGAAAGTTAGACTCTGGAGGAGGCAGGCGTGGTGTGGCTGCAGCTAGCACCAGAAAAGACTAGTAAGTAACAGAGGTTCAAACAGGTTATTACAAAATACTATACTTATCACAGAATAAATGGCTCAAAGTTAAACCAACCATTCAGGTAAGTAGACACTACACGCTTGTACATGCGCTTACAGTTGGAAACAAAAAATAGGTTACAACCCACTGGAGCTGTTAACAGAGTTAGCAAAGGTAGCCACCCTGCAGGTCGTACAGTGGGGAAACAGTGATGCTGCGCTTACACGTAACACTTCTTAACAAGTCCAGCCTATTTTTCCTAATGTCCAAATTTGCTAAATGTGAGAATACCTAGTCAAACAGGCTGCTATGGATATTCAAACACACGCATTTCTATGGCTTGACTTATTCCACCATAGGAAACAATTGGTTAGAAATGGTGGTACAAGAGCAGATTTTGAAGCAGCAAAACTGCCCTTACAGTTTTCATGCTAAGGATTATGTAGCTACCAGTGCTCAAGTGCAAGAAAGGATGGAAAAGACTGCTGAACAGGACTCCTCGCATTTGGACCAGTAAATTAGCTAATTTTAGAGTAAAGACTTTATACCCAATGTATTCCTATGGAGAGCACGGTGGTTCATTGATTATTGCACACTTGGCCTACAGACACTAAAGGAAGTGCAGACGGATCCCAGACAATAAGAAATCCATTGGGACAACAAGCCTCATCATTGGTATGGCTCCAGAGAGTTCCTGGTTTTCAGGTTCAAGGCATCATCTGATGGCTAGTTTACGCTTTTAGTGACGGCCCCAAAACCATTGAAGATGACTCGAATTCAGGTTTCACTCCACGGAAGAAGCCCTCAGGGGCAACACATGAGAGTAGACACTATGAGGTCCCCGGACACGCTCAGCAGGCAGGCTTGTGGCGCCTTAAAACACCATGTGATGTATAGTTACATTATAAATACCCAATAAATAAATAAAAGTAAATACATTAGGAACAGTTCAGCGTTGACCTTAGATTCTCAGAGAACCTTCATTGTAGTGGGGAATGAAAGCAGCCTCTTGGTGAGGTCCTAGCAATGCAGAGAGGGAGCATACAGCATTTTCACAACCACGGCTAGAAGGTTGCCATGCATCAGTGCGGTTTGTTCTCTGATGTTCCTGGGGGCTTGCATTCAAAAATGACAACATTTTGCGCTTTTTAACTGGTTTTGCAATATCGGACATTTACCAAAATTTACACACATGTGCGCAAGGAGTATGGACATGAATTGATGAAGTTTCAGATTTTTAACATGCAGACATTTGGAGTGAGACCCTATTTTCCGCCAGCAACCCCCCAGAATACCCCACAGGGTCCTAACGCATCTCAAAATGTTCACAGAAAAATCACAAAAATAATGATATTACTTATATAATTCTGACAAGTCCGCACTATGAGTTATCTATCTTTTTAAAATTATGCTCTGGCCCAGATGGGTGTGGTTTAGGTTCCAAAGCACATGGGGGAAGCTTCTGCCTGTCCCCGCCTCCAGCTCGGGTGGCTCCCAGAGGCACTTCTCCTCCCACTTCTCCCAAGAGGAAGCCACTTTTACGACGCCCCCAATATAACATTTGCCTGAGTCCAGGACAGGCCTTTGTTCACCTCCCTGTGGTCCCCAGCTGCTCCACCCCTAATCTAATCAGAGAGGTGACAACTCCTTTTGGCAAGGGGAAGAGTGGCTGAGCAGGTTTTAAGTCCTGTGGGGGTAGATGTCAGGCAGAATTCAGTTTCATTAAGCCAGGTTTCAGCTAAAATGTCACTTTTTGTTCCCCAGTTTAAGTCAATACAATTTTTACATATGCAGCTAGAATGCTAATTCTAAGTTCAAAACTATGACATCTTAACAGTTACAAACTATGTGACAGTCAAAAGTAGGTCACTCAGTTAATTTAAACATTTCGATTTTGGTGGTTTTAATCCAGTTTCAGTTAGGCTGCTGACATGCATAGCTCAGCCAGTATTGTTATGAACATTGTTTTGGGCTCTTCATCTTCCCAGATTTTATATGCACAGATACTTCATTCTGCCAGATGTCCGCTGGTGTTCAGTGAGATTTTTGGATGTGTTGCAATGTTTGAAAATAGGCATTTTGAGCTGGCATTCAGAGAAACAAAAGGTAATTTTAAAGCGTTTTTGAGCTAACAGGCGCTGCTGTTTTACCTTTGGCACCCATTCCACTCAAGGCACCCTGGCCCATCATGCTCGCACTGGTGGGTGGCAAGTTAGGCAGCCATTTTGGTGTACGCACAAACTGCGTGGTTCTCCTGGATTCTGGCGCACATGTGGGCTTTTTGGCCATCTGGGATTTTCTAAGCCCACAGCACCAAATGTTGCAGCATGATAGCTCAAACGTGGGTCAGGACACCCAACAAGCCCCACCCCATGTGACTGCACTTTGAATTTGAGTCGATGGGGAGTCGAGTGCACAGAAGGTTTTGACCCATGCACTGGTATGTCCGCATAATCTTCTTCCAATTCTGCAAATGGCACAGTTCAGCATCTTTTCCTCCATCCGGTACTGATCGATCGGTTTTCCTCGCCGGTCCTGATGGGAATATTGGGCGGTACCCCGGGCCCCTCGGGTCTCTGCTCCCGGTCTCCGGATCGTCCTCCTTGGCCAGTCTCGAGGTTTTCTTTCTCCTAGGACGACAAAGGAAAAGCGGCAATACCTATTCATGGACATTTCTCCCCCACCATTGATATAGTGGGGTGGCATATATATTTTAGAACTCAACAGATATGAACATGCACATTTTTTTAAATGAAGCGACAGGAACACATAAACTTGAGAAACACAGAATTTGATAGGCTATATGTAGGATATTTTAGGGTTGGAATTGAATTACTCTGGAGCGGTACCCTCTGGGATTACAGAGGACTCCTCCAGTTGCTGCAAAGTATGCCTGGGATGGCAACACTTCAACTGGTTTATGTGGACCCACTTGTCTTCCCCCTCTGCCAAACCGCCTTTGGGGATACGGCTCTTGTAGGCCACAGGGGAGATCTTGTCTATAATTTCAAAGGGTCCCTTCCATGTAGGCAAAAATTTGCGCTGTGTTGCCTGGTTTCTTTGGAAGTTGTATAAATAGACCTGGTCCCCCACCTGATATTCCTTCCTGGAAGTTTTCAGGTCATAGCGGGTCTTCATACTCTCGGCTGATCTTTCTAGATTCCGCTGAGCATAGGCAAAAGCATGTTGAAGGTGTTCCTTAAATTCTCCACATAATCATGAGTTGTGGAGGCATTTATCAACGTTTGCTCTTGCATTCTGTAGAGCAAATGCTGGGGAAGCACCATCTTGCGTCCAGTCATCAACTCAAATGGTGACATTTTGGTTGCAGATGAAGGGGTAGATCAGATGGCCATTAGGACCAGAGGTAATCGGATATCCCAACTTGGCCCAGAATCTGCCACAAACTTCTTTAATATGCTCACAATGGTTCGGTTGTATCTCTCTACTGCTCCAGAAGAAGCTGGCCTGTAAGCAATGTGTAGCTTCCTTTTAACTTCCAGTATCTCCCACATCTTTGCCATTACTTCACTGGTGAAGTGGCTACCTCTGTCTGACTCAATCCTTTGAGGTAGACCAAAACGGGAAAAGATGTGGTTAATCATCAGGGCAGCTGCAGTTTCTGCCTTGCAATTTGGGGCTGGGAGACATTCCACCCACTTGGTAAACAAGCATTTAACGGTCAACATGTACTTGTTTCCTCTAGACGAACGAATCACGGGGCCTACAAAGTCAATTTGCAAATCTGACCATGGGAGTGTCATTCCCCTCTTTTGGAGAGGTGCCTGGTGTGTGAGGGATGTTGGCTGAAATTGTGCACACATAAGACAACCCTTCAAATATTGGTTGAGGTCCTGGCCCATGTGTGGCCAGTATGCAACCTCTTTTAAGATTTCCAGTGTTGTGTGAAACCCCCTATGACCGGCGGTGGCCACATCATGGGTGTGACTTAACATCAGGCTTCGGAATGAGGTAGGAACCACCCACTGATCCTGGCCAGCTTGGGATTTCCTTACCAACAAACCGTCTTGGATTCGGAACATTTTTGGACATTTCATCAACACTCTTAGGTCCTCTTTCCCAAATAATCGGTATCCGTCAGGGGAAAGTTCTCAGGGTCCTCAAGGTGTTGGTAAAACTTACCAATAATTGGATCCCCCTTCTGAGCTGTAATCAAATCAGCATCAGGGGTCTCCTTGCTCCATTGGGCAGTTGAGAGATCATTGTGAGCATTTGTCTGGGACCTAGTGATAGCAGTGACCTGGATTTCCCCCAACAGGGACTCTATTTCGATTAGATCCCCTTGGATGGCCCCGGTTTTGGCCAGCTGATCAGCTAAATCATTTCCAGTTTTGTCTGGTCCCTCTACTTTGGAATGACCCTTGATCTTTTTCCAGTAGATGGTCATCCCATTCGATGTGACCAGATCATCAATGTTTTGGATTAACTTCCCATGTTTCAAGGGTTTGTTATTAGCACATAACATACCTCTGGTTTTCCAGTTAAACAGGTGCTCCACGAACCCGTTCTGTACATAATCCGAATCTGTGATTATGACCAGTTCGTGGAGTTGATGCTGGACAGCAGTGAGGATGGCCTGATGCACAGCCATCAATTCTGCCACCTGACTACTTCGGTGACCAATTTTGTATCCAGCGGAGGGTTCTGGGAACTCCTTCACCCATGCATTCCCTACGCCAGCCACCAGTTCTTTCTCCCCGTCGTTGTCAACATGGTAAGAGCATCCATCCACATAGACAGTGGGCATTCCCTCACACTTGTCTTCTTCAAAGACTTTGTGTGGGGAATTAAGGTATGCCTCCATGTTGTCCTTGATTTTTAGACTTTCGTCCTCGAGACAGTTTTCTCTGGCACAATCATGCAAGTCAGCCAGACCTTGCGTGAGGGGATTCTTCTTGTTTTGGCCATATCTGACCTCCACAGGAAAGCCTTGCATTGACAGAATCCAGGAAGTAATTCGGGAATTACTCACATTTCCGGCCCGGATTCTGTCACTTTGGAGATATTGCAGAGGCTGGTGTGGAATCTCCACTATGATGTGTTCCCCCTGGATAAACGGGCGGTAATTCTTCAATGCCCACACTGTTGCCAGGAGTGCCTTCTCACAATCGTTGAATTTTTCCTCCACAGAGGATAAAGTTTTGCTCGCATAGGAGATTACTTTATTGACTTTGTCATGCTTTTGGTATAATACTGCCGTCAAGCACGTATTAGAGAACCCCGTCTCCAGGAAGAACTCCTTGTTTCTGACAGGGTAAGCTAGGCAAGGCGCTTATCAGAGGCTTCTTTTGAGTTGTCTTACTGCCTCGGATTATTCTGGACCCCATTCCCACTTGACCCCCCCTTTCAGGAGATGAATCAGGGGTCTAGTGATCTCTGCGTAGCCCTCAATGAACTTTCTGCTGTAATTAGTCAGTCCAAGTAGGCTCCTTAGTTCCCGCAGAGTTGTGGGGTCTTTCAGTTTCTGGAGTGCTTCCACTTTCTTTTCTTGGGGACAGAGACCCTGAGGAGTAATCTCATGCCCCAAGAAATTAACGCGGGTTCTACACCACTGTGCTTTCTGAAAGGAACGTTTTGCTCCGGCGGCCCTCAACTGTGTCAGAACATAATGGATCTCCGCTATGTGTTCCTCCACAGATGAACTGTTGATGAGGACATCATCTACATAAGCCAGGTTACCCCTCGCACCCAGGTCGGGCATGGCCTTATGTAGGAAAATGTTGAATTCATTGCCGGAGTTGAGGTATCCGAAGGGAGTCCGGGTCCATGTGTACTGCTGGCCCCCAAATGTAAAAGCCAGTTTGTATTGGTCCTCCCTACTGACAGGCACGGTCCAGTATCCATTGGTCAGGTCTATTGCTGTGAGTACCTGTGACCCCTGAATCTGGGCCAGCCCTTGGTCAATGTAGGGCAGAGGCCATCGGGAAGTATGGACCCGTTTGTTGAGCTCCCTGAGGTCGGCGCAGAGTCTCCACTGGCCGTTTGGCTTCAATATTCCCAGCACCGGGTTATTGAAGGTGCTGTGAACTGGTCGGATTATTCCCCGGGACTCAAGGTTCTTAATTATTTCAGTAAGGGACTCCATGGATGCAAGAGGCAAGCGTTATTGCTTCACAAACACTGGAGTCATTCCAGGGTCCGTGGGGATTGTTGTTGTGTGGATGTCGGTGTGGCCACAGTCATATGAGTCTACCGCAAAGAGATCTTGGAAATCCAAGAAAACTTGTTTCAACTTTTGCTTTTGTTCCAGAGTCACACAGGCATCAGCTAGGTTGACTCTCTCTTCCACCATCTGCCTGAAGCCTGGAAAGACTTCTGGTTTGGCTATCTCAGCGGCCTCCTCCAGCTGGGTGGAGAAGTCCCTGGTCAGAGTGCTGATTTGGACTGGAGGCCTCAGGTGGGAAAGGCAACCCTCTTGGACCTGGAAAATCACCTCATCCCTCCTGAAGTCACAAGTCACATCTACCTTACCATAGGGGCAGGAATTTTACATCAGGAAGTTCCCCCCATGCCGGGTAAAAATCCTGTCTGGTGTTGTATTGTCATCACTGTCACTGTCAAAGCAGTCCTTGGGGATTGGTCCTAACAGTTCATTTCCTTAATCGATGGAAAAATGTCAGTCATCAACCGCCATTCCAATAATGGTGCCTGCGGCTAGAGTAATACTCTTTAAGTCGCTGTTATCCACCTCTATTAGAATGGTGTCATGTTCTATGTTGACTAATGGAGTTGGGTTTACCCCCAACCCTTGCTGCTGGAGAGAAGCGTTTACATGTATGTAAGCATCAGGGTTTTTCAAATGTTGTCCTCTTTTGACTTTCACTTCCAGGGAGAATTGTCGGGTCCTTTCTGGGATGGTGACTTCCTCTTTGATCTGAATTTCAACTGCATAAGGTAGCAATTGAGCTGACCTAAATGCTTTTTCTGGATCATCAAAGCCCATGGGATTATCCGATAATCGGGACCAAGCTTTGAAGTTTATTAGGTCCAAATTAATGGCAAAGCGATGGAGAATGTCAATGCCTAAGTAAAAGGCGGCAGTGACGTCTCGCACGACCCAAGAATTATGGACTATGCTCTTGTTGCCAATGGAGATTTTGAGCATACACCTGCTTGGCAGGAGATGTTTGGAATTAGGTGCTTCCAGGTCCATTTCCCATTTGTCTATCAGTTTGAATGTGGGAATGGCTGGATCCTTTGGGAGTTGGCGGAACATGGCTTCGCTGATGAAGCTCTTACCGTTGTTCACGCACACTCGAGCGAGAACAGAGTCCTTCCCATCATTTAACTGAACAGGGATGAACAACTGCTCTCCAATTTGCTGAATATCAGCCAGGCTCTGAGCTGATTTCACATCTTTCTGGACTATAGGAGTGGGAGTTTCTGATTGTGGATTAGTAAAGAATTTCGGGGTGTTTCCTTCCAGTGTGGAATACCACCTTAAACTGGAAGGAAGGTTGATTTTCATAAATAGAGAGGACCCCCCCTCACCAGTCTGTTGTCCTACTGCTATTACTGTCACGTCTGGAGTTTGGTTGTTCTGGAAGTGAAATTCTACTTAGTCAGATTTTTGTTCAACCATGTGGCAGGTGCCGTTTAAACTAACATGGTTGACACTCTGTTTTAATTTTTTTGGTCGGCTAGTCTGGGTCCAGAGGACCTTGTTTACACAATCTATTAGGGGTGACAACCTTCTCAGGAGGTCATTCCCTAGTAAACAAGGGGTGCCCTCTGGAGTCACTACTATGACCGGGTGTTTCACCTTGTGTCACCCAATTTTAATGTCCAAGTCTGCAGTCCCCTCAACGGGAATCTCCTTTCCGTCAAAGTTCTGCAGTTGTCCAGGAAGAGAGGTGAGAGTAATACGGTAATTCTCCCAACTTCCTGCATTTAGTTCCTCAAAGGCCCTTTTGGACAGAAGGGTAGCTTGGGATCCAGTGTCCACCAGTGCCAAAATTGTACCCTGCCCCTGTACTTGTACCGGGGCATAGTATCTTCCCTCCTTCTCCTCAAGGGGGCACAGATAATGCATATTTTTGGACAACTGGTGGGCTAACTTTCTGGTTTTGGACATTGCTAGCGAAGAGATTTGGGCAGAATTCTGTGGAGAGCCTGGGGAATCTGAAAGAAAAAGTTGGCAACTGGAGATCAGAGCCATTGTGGGTTCCCCTGGTTCCGGTTCTGGGCCGCTCCCCCCCCTTTTTGGAGGCAGTCACCAGGATGGGTTTGAACCAGGGGATTTTGGTATTGTGGGTTCTGGGATGAGATGATGGGCGGCGGTAGCTCAGTTTCCATATCTCCCCAGTCTGGATTGGAATCCCTTGGGACCCATTTTTCTTTGGGAGGAGTTCCCCCATCTCTGAAGGAGAAGATCCTTTTCCCAGGATCTTCTGAGGATTCCTCTCCCTCAAATTGGAACACCTGTACCCCCTCCACAAAGTGGGTCTGTTTGGGTCCTTTGTTTCTCCTACCCCCCCCTCTGCTCCTTGGGAGGCAGGCTTTCAGGGGCAGGAGATTTTGTTTCCGGTTCCTGGTTTTCCAGGGGCTGTTTACGAGTTGGGAAGGAAGCTTCCTCCAAGGCTTTACACCCCCCTTCCCCTTGTGCCTCCTCCCTGGGAACCGGTGGGTTATCGGGGTGCTGCCCCCATCATTGTTCTGGAGCACCAGGTCCCGAGTTTGGGACATTCTTCGGTGGCATGCTCATCTGAGGGTTCTGTTGAGCCCTCAGTATGTGACCCAGATCTCGTGCCATATTTTGGACCTGGTGCTCAAGTTGTGAAACCCGCTCAGGCCTGATACGGGGCTCTATTTTCTCCCCTGGGCTGAACCCGGGAAGGGTAGCTATCCCTTCTCTGGTAGTACCCCTGGTTGGGAAGATTATGGTACCATTCCACCCTTGGCCTCCCCTCTCCCGGATTAGGTTGTCTGGTCTCAGGGAATTGGGGAAAGAAGGATGGATGATTTTGGGGCTGGAAATTGGGTGGATACCTGGGGAAAAAGTTCTGCCCAGGATTTGGAGAATTTCTGCCCTCCTGGGGGAAGTTAGGAGGGAAGTTCCCCGGGTAAGGTGCTTGGCTGGACCCCCCCCTTGGGCTGGAGGAGTCCACACATAACCCAGGATTGGTCGGTTTCCCTTGTAGCTGGGACTTACATAGTAAGGGGAGCAGGGGACCCCATTTGTGTGACTACCTCCTCGACTCCCTGTCTGTGACTGGCTCGAGGGCCTTCTGGGCTGTGAATTATTTGGTGCAGGCAGGTTTTTAGGCCCCCCCATCTCCAAATCTAAAACGGGGGCAACCTTTACCTCTGCCACCTTGGCAGCAGCCAGGGTGCTGTTGGTTTTGGGGTTTTTCGGCACGTTATTTTTATTTTCGATAGGCTTCTATAGGATTCTGAAAATCTCTCACGAGCTGGGTCATTATGTATTTGGGTAAGGCATGGAAAAACGTATTGATAAATTCTCTGCTATCCGTGCGCACCCTTCTGGTGGTCTGCGCAAAAGCATGTTTTAACTATTGCACAAACTCTTGTGGGGCCTGATCCTCCCCACATTGTAAATTGTAGGCTGCCTTGCGAGCCTCTTGGGGATTTCTGTGAACAGAAACATGTTTCAAGATGGCTGCCCTGTAGGTGGACCATCTTGAATGGTTTTGGTCCTCCAGCCCCGCAAAGAAACTGGAGTACTCTGGTGAGAAGGTCCACTTTACATATTGAATACAGCTTTGGCTGTCCTTCAAATGAAAAGTCTCCATCATTTGCTCAAACAGCTCTAAGTGCTCCCAAACGGAATACTTGGCTTTCTTATGATAAGGCGTGATGACACTCCTTATTGCCTTTATTTGCTTCAATGGGTCCTTAAGCAAGGCCCTTTTTGCCTGATTGGCCTTTTTGGTTCGGGTAACCCTGGTCCATTCATCCTCTGACTCAGAGGCACTGCTCCCAGAGGTTCCTGTATGATCTTCCAGGTTTTCCCGGATTCTGCGAGCCTGGGATGGCTGCGAGCCTGGGAATGGCTGGCAGAATGTGGGGACCTGGTCTCCTGTGTCCTGCGCCGTTCAGAGTAGTCTTCAGATTCCTCCTTGCTGCCAGGATTTGATGGGTACCCCCCCACTGACCTAACTGGGCAGAAGTTTTCAGGATGCCCTTAATGGGCCTACTCTCCTGGGGTTACCCACTAAATTGCACTGTGCTTGGGTGCCCATACCCGGATGCCCGCCCATCCATTCCTGGGAGGTACTGGCCTATGAGCCCTATACTTCTAGCTGGATAGTAATCTGCCATCCCCGTGGCCCTGGGCTCATGTGCGTGACGGGACATGGGGGTGGCAGAGTCCAGGGACTGGGAGAGATGAAGGCCTCTGGTACTAGGGCTCCTGAGGTTATGCTCAGGAGTTTCTCTTTCCCAGCGAACCTCATCTCTATCCGCCCCTGCTTCCTGTTGCAATGCAAGAGCCTGCGCTTTCAGTTCCTCAGTTAAGGCCTTACTCGACTCTATCAGTCTCTCCTGCATCGCTACCTGTTGGTGGATCCTATCATTGTGCTGACAGAGAGCCTCATTTTCTCTCTGTGCCTCCTGATTGGTCCTGGAGTACTGGGCCAATCTCTGCTGCAG
Source organism: Ambystoma mexicanum (assembly GCF_040938575.1). Classification (NCBI taxonomy): domain Eukaryota; kingdom Metazoa; phylum Chordata; class Amphibia; order Caudata; family Ambystomatidae; genus Ambystoma; species Ambystoma mexicanum. The sequence goes on along the minus strand of NC_090933.1, from coordinate 291,731,958 downwards.
GAGGGTTACCTCCTGAGCTGTGTCCCTATTGGCCTGCTCCTTTCTTGCCAGAGCATCCTCCACCCTCCTGGTGTGCTCTAACAAGTTCTGGTGTTCTTTTTGGAGGTCACCCAGTCCCTGGAGGGCCAGGTGATTTTCTTCCATTTTCCTTTTTAAGTGGCAGACTTCCTGGCCTAAGGTGTCCCTTTCCTGACTAAGAGCCTGCATCTGTGCCGCCAGGTCGTCCCTTTGCCTTTGGAATCCACGAGCTTTCTGGCGCTCCTGGTCAAACTCTGCCTGGGTATTCAGGTCTTTCAGAATCAATTTATTGCTTTCCTCTTTCTCTCTGTCTAATCGAATTTGCAGGGTGGCTACCTGTTCTGTGCATGCCCTGTTGAAGTCCAGTTGTTGCTCCAGCTTTTTCTGGCTCTGCAGAAGGGAGTCCAAACCTTCTTGGTACTCCTTCTGCAAGGCCAGAAATCTGGTATCCTGGTCAGCCTTCTCCTGTTGCAGTCTATCCATGTCCTCTTTTATTTTAATGATATACTGCCTACTATCATTTTCTGACTCCTGGCTCCTCTGCAGCCTCTGCTCAGAAGAGACCAGGTCAGATTGGGCCTTTTCTAACGCCAGGTGTTGCCTATTTGCCAGATCTTGGCCTTCAGCACATTTGTCCTGCATGGCTCCCATATATAGATACAAATATGCTGCTATCCTGGCAATCTTATTATGTTCATCTTTGGCTTTAGGGGCCATATATAGTTCACTCAGGGCCACATGTAGGGGACCGTGATCTCCCCATATATCTGACCCTGTTTCAGTGACCTGTTGCGCGATTGCCTGCAACCAGACCGTTTGGTCCTGATGAGTCCACTCACCTCTCACAAATAGCTTATGTAAGAAGTGCTCTCTGGCTATTTTGATATCTACCAGTGTCGTCATTCTGGAATTTGAGTTCCTTCCTGACTTACAGAAGTTTGTATTTTATTTTTGCAAAACAGACCGTTTCCTTAGAGCGTTCCTTTGAGGAGTGCTTTACAGCGTAACACAGCGTAGTGATCCGACCGGATATGTGTATCTGGTCAGCTGGCACACTGTATTAATCTGCACAAATGGTAAATCTAACCCAGAATATCCCGGCTCGAGCCCCCACTTTGTAAGAAGATTCAATTCAACACTACAGCTAAGTCAATGCCTAGTCTGGGATACTGAATAGAAACCCTTATTGATATATCTTTATGTCCAGTTCATGAATTCTGGATGACTACCCCTATATAACACCCCTTTCTTAGAATCCCTCTGACCCCACTGAGCCAAGAAGTAGTTCTGTTTTGCAAGTTTAAAAGGTTTATTTGAGAATTTAAACAATATATATATATATTTATATAAATATACATATATATATATATATATATATATATATATCACACCTTATAATAAATTAATAATCAATATCGCCCTTATAAATATAATGTTCATCAACAATGGGTAATCTGACACTAGCACACTTCTTTATAATCAATGAGGAGTTAGTATAGGATGGATCAAGTAGCAAAAATACTTTTATGATTTCAAGGGAAAAGCAATGAGGAATAAAATGCAGTACAGAAATACTTGAGATGATTTTAGCAAAAGATAATATAATCACTTTTTCTCTGGCAATTCACCCCCCTCCCCTATGCAATGTAAGACATGGAAGTAGATGGAAAGAGGAGCACACAGTTCTCAGGAATGCAATCAAATACAATACGAAATTCAGTTCCCCCCCAGCAAGCTTAGCGGAAACCAGTATGAGTTTTAAAACACAGGCCCAAGTGCTTTGAATGTGGTGGCAATGAAGTGAGAAATATGCTGAAAATGCTTTTAATTCCCTTTAGGAGGTCCAGGGTGAGTGAGAGATACTTGGGATGAGTGTAGGCTCACTTGAGCAATGATTCAGAGATGGTGATTAAGAGGCAAACAATTTTTTTGCAAGTAAAGAAATGACTGCTGATGGTTACACGTGGCTGGATTTTTAACCAAATCGCAAATCGCAGTAAAATTTGCGAGTGTGTGAATCGTGATTGCAGACAAAAGTATAAGGAGTAGGAAGTCGGTTCTAGGCTTGTTGGAAAGCTTAGATTCTAAGCTTTCAGAGAAAAGTTAAACCAAGTTTGTAGCCCAAACGGATCTGGTCTCTGGGTCTGCGGTTCTGCACGGTCTAGTCTGGTCGGGTCTGGCACTGGTCTGGTCTGTCCGGATACAGCGGTCTCTGCACGGCTCCTGGATCTCTGCACTGGTCCTGGCAAAAGTTCTTGGCAAGGGATTCAAGCAGCTCGCCCGGCTGTGAGTAGCTTGCAATGATTTGAGGCCTGCTGCAGAGAACTCAGCTTGTGGTTTTAGGCCTCTGATTTGGGTTCTAAAGTATAAGTTCTAGGTTCTGGAGTATGTAGCTGGAGTCAATCTGGAACTGGTATCTTCTGGATGTTGTGTGGTCCGGCAAAACGCTCCGCAGCAACTGGTTTTGAATCTCCTCTCTAGCTTCCAGTGGCTCTTTTTATGTCTTTTGAAAGTGGGTGTGTGCGCACCATCACTAAGCCAGCCCCTCTCTCAACTGATCATTGGTCAAGCTTTTCTCTCTTCCTTGATAGGGGAAAGGAAATGTGAGTCATGGTGATGCTGTTTTATGGCCTGCAGAAAGGACACTCCCCTGTCAAATTCCACACAAATCTATATTTGACCCAAATACATCCTTCCCAGATATACAATTTGTTGAAATTATATGTGCACATTATATATTCCTTATGGTCCATGCTTGTCCGCCTCTGATCTTCCTGGGGGCTTGCATTCAAAAATGACAACATGTTGCGCTTTTTAACTGGTTTTGCAATATCGGACATTTACCCAAATGTACACACATGTGCACAAGGAGTATGGACATGAATTGATGAAGTGTCAGATTTTTAACATGCAGACATTTGGAGTGAGACCCTATTTTCCACTAGCAACCCCCCAGAATACCCCACAGGGTCCTAACGCATCTCAAAATGATCACAGAAAAATCACAAAAATAATGATATTACTTATATAATTCTGACAAGTCCGCACTATGAGTTATCTATCTTTTTAAAATTATGCTCTGGCCCAGAGGGTGTGGTTTAGGTTCCAAAGCACATGGGGGAAGCTTCTGCCTGTCCCCGCCTCCAGCTCCAGTGGCTCACAGAGGCACTTCTCCTCCCACTTCTCCCAAGAGGAAGCCACTTTTATGACGCCCCCAATATAACATTTGCCTGAGTCCAGGACAGGCCTTTGTTCACCTCCCTGTGGTCCCCAGCTGCTCCACCCCTAATCTAATCAGAGAGGTGACAACTTCTTTTGGCAAGGGGAAGAGTGGCTGAGCAGGTTTTAACTCCTGTGGGGGTAGATGTCAGGCAGAATTCAGTTTCATTAAGCCAGGTTTCAGCTAAAATGTCACTTTTTGTTCCCCAGTTTAAGTCAATACAATTTTTACATATGCAGCTAGAATGCTGATTCTAAGTTCAAAACTATGACATCTTAACAATTACAAACTATGTGACACTCAAAAGTAGGTCACTCAGTTAATTTAAACATTTAGATTTTGGTGGTTTTAATCCCGTTTCAGTTAGGCTGCTGACATGCATAGCTCAGCCAGTTTTGTTATGAACATTGTTTTGGGCTCTTCATCATCCCAGAATTTATATGCACACATACTTCATTCTGCCAGATGTCCGCTGGTGTTCAGTGAGATTTTTGGATGTGTTGCAATATTTGAAAATAGGCATTTTGAGCTGGCATTCAGAGAAACCAAAGGTAATTTAAAAATGTTTTTGAGCTAACAGGCGCTGCTGTTTTACCTTTGGCACCCATTCCACTCAAGGCACCCTGGCCCATCATGCTCGCACTGGTGGGTGGCAAGTTAGGCAGCCATTTTGGTGTACGCACAAACTGCGTGGTTCTCCTGGATTCTGGCGCACATGTGGGCTTTTTGGCCATCTTGGATTTTCTAAGCCCACAGCACCAAATGTTGCAGCATGATAGCTCAAACGTGGGTCAGGACACCCAACACATGTTCAGAGCATTTGCTTGGAGAACAAAGGTTTGAAGGGTAGCAGCAGCTTAGCATTCCCAACAGCCAGTGAGACGTCTGACAATTGGTTCCCCCTTTTATCAGGTGCAACTGTGTTAGGCCCAGTGGAACGCTATCAAGTGTGTGCAACTCTCACAATCACCCCTGAGAGACGTCACTTCCTTATTCTGCGTTCCTCGATATGCCTGTGTGTGGGTTTTCAACATATAGTGGGCCCACTGTTGTTTGGATGTAGGATGCCTATTTGAGAGAAACATGGCAGATCAGAAAGGATGAAGAAGTACTGCAGTCTTGGTTCTCCAAGCAGTCTGTTTGGCCAACAGCACACATCAATGTTGTCTTCAACACCCAAAACTGCCCCCTGCAAAAGTGTACTTGGAAACATGTTTTCATTGCTGCTGGTGCAATTGTTCCTGACAGAGAGATGATTGTCTTTCTACCTCATGTTTAAAAACAAATGGTGTTCATCAACATTAATGGTCCCCATATCACAGCATGCTATAGCCAGATCCTGATGATTGTGCAAGTACAAGCAATAGTCTCCACAAAGTCAGCAGCTGCTAATAGTTGAGTCAGACTCAGAGATTGACCTTTGTCCGAGTAAAAGGCAGGTCAGTTGGGGAGGGAGGGCCTGTGGCTACTGTCATGTATACTACTAGCTCAGGATCTGAGGATTTAATGATGCTGTGGTGGCCGTGATTCAAGGCAACTAAGGTGGTGATGAGAATTACCATTTGTATTAATGCCCTAAGTGTGCAGTAGTAATCCAAATATGTTGTGTATGCCTCTAATAGGAATGCAACACAGCGGCTGAGACACATTTCCCCACTTGTATATTCCACAATGCCGAGTGACCCGAGTCACTCACACATCTAATGGTTGCTGCTCCCCTACAGGGAAGTTGGCAAACATATTATTTTTGACACAGTCGCACATGGAAGGACAACACAGCATTGTGTACCACACTCCTGCAGGCAGGAGTGCACACCCACGCTTCTTGTTGCACTTACATAGGGAAGGGGATGTACACAATGTTTGCTGCACTCCAAGCGGGAAGAGGATATACACACAGACACACACACGCACACACATTTGGTGCTGCACTCCAACAGGATAGGAGGCACACACACCTAACATCTGTTGCAATTCTGCAGTGAAGCTGTACACACACACACGTCGGCTGTACTTCCATAGATCAGGTTGCATAAACAATATATTTGCTTCACTCCAGCTGTTAAGGGGTGCACTGACAAATTCTGTAAGTTATGAGTGCATCCATTGGAGATGGTGGTCCACTGACATTATCTTTGTGCACTTTCACAAGGGAGGGGCACACAGACAATATTTGACACATTCCAGCAGAGTAGGCTGCATAGGCACAATATATTCTGCACTTCATCTGGTAATGTACATCCTCACAATGTTTGCTGGACTCACACAGAGAGATTGAATTCACACCTAATGTGTGCTGCACTCCATCAAGGATCGGTTGCACACACCTAATCATTGCAATTCTCTTGCAGGGAATGGGCACACAGACCGAATGAATGTTTGCTGTATTCCCACAGAGAAGATGGTCCACACACAGAATTGTGTTGCTGCTATCCTGAGGGAAGTGGTGTACACACCAACGGGGTCTGCACTCCTGCAGGAAGAGGGTTTGCAGTCCTAATTTGTGTTATTCCCCTCAGGTAAAGGGGAACACACCCACCCACAAACAAACATCTTACGTTTCCTGCACTTCCTCAGGGAAGGTTCACTCACAGACCTAGTTGTTATCACACTCCTCTAGGGAAGCGGGCATACACACTATTGTTGCTGCACTTCACAGAAGGGGGCCTGCACATGGCCTAATTATTGTTGCAATCCCACAGTGAAAAAGATGCAAAAACAATGCTTTTCTTCTTTCCTACATGCTAGGGAGAGCACACACATGTTGCTGCACTCATGCACGAAAGGGGTAGTCTAATGAAACATAAGTTCACGTGGAGGGATGAGTTTCTTGATGAATCCACTTTCAAGTCAAATCTGAGTACCATCATGTGGCGGGTCTCATTGCAAAAAGTTAACATAAAATATCAACAAGGAATAATATAATGTTTCTGGAAGTAAATGTCATATGCATAATTTCAACAACACTTAAAAAAGTTGCTCTTCTTTCCCACCATCTCTAGTCAGTATTGCGTAGACTGATGAGAGACTGTTGTCACTGTCATTTCTCTCTATTGCAGGAAGAATACAGCTTAATAAAAATGCGTTCCGCAGGCAGCTACCAGATTTAACTCATAGTAAGATGGTCATAGGGTTTCGCATTATCCTTCCAGATCTCTGCAGACACAGTCTGCTCATTTGCCCTGGCACTGGTAGTGAGACATAAAATGTAGGGCTTGGGGAGTGGAAAGCATCATGGTTCTGTGATAGATTACTTGCCAGACATATAATGGGTGGCTGAGATCTCACCCCTCATTCGCCGGGCACAAAATTCAGATAACCCACACCTGCCAGGACTAGTTAGATGTCTTGATATTTGTCCAGGCACATCTAGATGGTGGAATTGGAGTGGAACTTGAAGGTGTTGTACGTCTGTGCACAATTGTGGGTGGCTCGAGGGGGAGAACTTGATGGAATAATTCAGTAGATGGGTGACAGATAGTTGGCATGGCTGCACTGGCTCTTGCAGTTGTCTGCATGCCACTGCCACAAAAAGAATCACATCTGATATTTATCATTCTTTTTTGCATTTTTAAAGATAACTTTCTCTATTTGTATGGTCTCTCCCTAAGCATGCACATTATGCCCTGCATACCTCAAAGTCGAGATAGAGAGAACACCTGGCTACCCTCTCTTGTTTCTTCAACATCTAAAACATCACACCAAACCAAGCTGCATTGAAGGTTTAACATGCCTTTTTATTGACTATTTCTGTTTTACAATATCGTGTATATTTTGATCTTTTGAATATTGTTGGTTATTTATGTATTTTTTTCTTTTAAGGTAGAAGCAAAGGAGACAATGAAACAGCACCTTGAGACACTTGTGTATAGGCGCGTTATAAACGCCATATCATATCATAACATGAACAGAACCAACACGTGAAATAATAGCAGGTGCCATTACAGTTAATGCCACAACCACAACTCCAACAACACTCTCAGCATTTCCAAATGTGGTTGTGGTGGTGCTTCGAAAAATGTTGAACCTCACTATCAAATCTAGCCTCCTCAACCAAGTCTGGCTAAGTATCGGCCCACACAATAGGCAGCAAGTCACAAGCTTCCGTCAATTATGCAAGTCTCCCCACTCACTGCAATAGGGACTTTAAAACCTAGATTGTATTGATTGCTGCCTGGAATGGGTGTGTGCCTTTTCTGAGTGGGTACCACACCATTACTGCTGGTACAGGACTCTCTTCTTGTGACATTGTTTTCCACTGTCCTGTGAGTGGTCAGACTACTGCTCTTCTCGTGTTTTGGGGGGGACAGACTTCATTTCACTTCATTGTGGCAGTGGTGCAGGTCATTCAGGAGGATTGCTGTACCAAGTTAATGTTTGGAAAAGGTCTTACCCCTACTGAGTGACAATTGCACAAGGTGCACATAACAGTTTCAGTCTCCAAACGGAAACAGCTCTCAAGCACCTTAAAGTAATATTGGGCCTTAGAGGAGGATGGCAAAGTTTAGTCCCTGCTTCTAAGTGCCTCCAGAGGCCTACTTTGCATGTATATTAATCTCATGGCCTTCTCCTTCTGACCCACAGACTACTGCCTGTGCCACATTCTCTCTCACCAACATGTCGCCTGCCTTTTCCCCTTCTTCTCCTTCTCCAATACCCATGCATGGCTCTCCTACCTCTCCTCCTCCACCATGCTTGCCAGTTCCTCCACTCGTTCCTCCTCCACCAGGCTCTTACCGGCATGCTTCTCTTCACTCCTTCCTTCCCTCCTACTGCCGATCATCATCAACATTCCTGGCATCCATCTCAGCCTAATCATAAACACCAGAGCTATCACCAGTCCTTCACCCCTGATCACTGTAACTCACGGATGGACAGTACAGCAGTCCATCCTCCCACCACGCCATGTTCTTCAATTTAAAAAAAGACAAAAGAAAATGTGCCTAACAAATAGGAAAACAATAACAGATATTCTATACCAAATTTGCTTCACAAATGTAAATGGCTTCCTAAACTAAGGTGTCCCTACACGAATAGGAAAGGTTTCCCATAACATACACAACACAGAATCCTTCTCACTGGTAATGGTTCCAATGTTATGTCTTATCATAACCTGCCTTACCATATCATGCCTAAGGAGGCCCAAATGCTCCCCAGCACTTCTCCTCTGTGCCGTACACCAATCCTGCCCACTGTGCTGCAGCCAAACTCAACACACAGAAGAAGCAGGAATTTGCACACCGAAATCCTTCTGCAAGTATCCAAATTCTACATAAAAATCACAATCTCACCCCAAAGCTAATCCTCTCGTGGGTTATTGCAGATGCACATAAAAAAAACAGTGGTTAAACCAGGAGAACTTCACAGATAAGTTCTAGCAAGATTCACAAAGGCTCACACTGAAATATGGCACAATCTCACATGTAGCGTTTCATTGCAAATTACCAGAGAAATCTGCTGCAACGCAGTCACAGCCCCACATTGAGCAACAGCATCTACTTCAGGCACACCAGTCAGGGTCCTGCCTTTTATGTACCATTGTAGCAGATGGCATTCAGGAGATTATGTTCTTTGGCTCCCTGACCAATGAGATGCATGTCTCCTGGGCGTTTTAGAATGATTGACACACTTAGTACCAACATGTATATCAATTATGTTCTGTAATGTTATAGAGTGCCCAGGCTTGTCTGTAGAGCAGAGTGGAGTGCTGCCCCCGCCCCAAACAAAGGGATTCAGCCCCTTAGTCTCTTACAGAAAGAAAATGAGTGAGTCAAAGTTAAGCTAAAGAAAGACATATCTGCTACGAACACAGGTGCTCAAACCACACTGTCCGACTTTGCTGCAGTGATGATCCCTAAGAAGAGTGAAATTTGTATGCAGTTGTCTGCAGCCTTGATAAATGTCTGTCTAGGTTGCAGTTGTTCTGTGTCAAATATCACTGCCCTGCAAGACAAAGACAATGTTATGGAGCTAAAACCTTATATATGCGAAAATGTCCATACTCGCAATGCTTTGCTCCTGAGGCTCTGAACTGGACGTGAACTTCAAGTGATGGCTACTGGGTGGCGCTGTGGAATGTGTGAATTGCTAAAGTGGCTTATTCTGCTTTCAAATTTCATGTGGCAGATTCTCAAGCCTTTTTAACCCCACCATAACTGTTGCTGCTGTTAGCTTCACATGAACAAAAGGAAAGGGGCAGCTGACAAGGAAGTAAAATAGATTATCTAGCAAAGCAGAAAGAGAGCACCGTCCAGCACACGAGAATAACACTTACCACCCGTGTCCACAGAAGGCACAATTCAGCTTAACCAAGACATTTTTTAATAGAGCATTGCACTACTATGTAGCAAAACCCTTAATATTGTAATTATGCACCGCTGAACTGCATTTCAAACGTCCAAAAATGTAGTAATTGTTGGGCAAGCAGGGCTATTTCCTGAGCAATATAACTGCAATGCCCGGCATAGCAGTTCACCTCCAGTTCATTCAATATAACTGCATACTATAGGAGACCCACCATCTCCTTTCTTTATACCCGACCAACTAGAGACTAAACAACTCGCATTAAGGACTCGATGAAGGTTGTGAAGTTCAACCATGCGTCACTTCTAGATAGAGCTGTGAAGATTAACCATGCTTCATACTTAGAGAGAATTATGAAGTTTAGTAATGTGCCAGACTTAGAAAGAATTGTGAAGATTAGCCACACCTCCAATTCAGAGAGAATTGAGAAGATTAACCATGCATCACACGTAGATAGAATTGTGAAGTTTAGCCATGGGTTGCATTTAGATGAATTTGAGAACATTAACCATGTGTCACACTTATATAGTATTATGAAGTTTAGCGATGCACCAGACTTAGAATTGTGATGATTAGCCACACGTCCCATTCAGGGAGAATTGAGAAGATTAACCATCCTTCACACTTAGATAGAATTGTGAAGATTAGCCAATTGGTCACATTTAGATGGAATTGAGAAGATTAATCACGTGTCACACTTAGATAGAATTATGATGTTTAGCCATGCGCCAGACTTAGATAGAATTGTGAAGATTAACCACACATCCCATTCAGATAGAATTGTGAAGTTTCGCCATGGGTCACATTTAGATGGAATTGAGAAGATTAACCATGCGTCACACTTCGATAGAATGATGGAGATTAGTCACTTGTCACAACAGATAGGATGTGTAGATTAGTCACATGTTAGACCTTAGTGAGTAGCCAAATCACTAACCACCCTGCTTCTACTTCCTCAAACACACCACCCAAACACTGTACATGCCCACTGGGTTAGCCATCCTATACCCTAACACACACCCAGCATAGGCAACACGCACTTACATCAAATAAAGCTGGACACTTGACCTTACCTGTATGGACACAACAAGCCAGTGCTCACAACCTTAAACACCTGTCAATCCACACAAAAAACACACGTAAACATGCCAATATAACATACAGTCGCATAGAAACATCCCAGGCATTGGACCTTACCCATACAGATTCAAAGATCTGTTGCACGCCACCCTAAATACCAGCAATCTACACATAAAACACACAGACACACCCCAAAACAACAAACAGCTACACAGAAAACATACCAGGCATTGGACCTAAGAATATAACAATGGTATCTACTTGTGAGAAGAAGCCAGCAAATAAACCACAGTCGAGGAGAAGTGTATTTTTACTAGGCAATTAGTCTGGTAAAAGGGGAATATTGGCGACAAACTGCTTTCATAGAGGCTATAAGACATTTTACATTCTAGAACAATAGTGATTGGTGGACAGCAATAATCCTCTATGAACTATGGCACATGTGAGGACTTCTAGGCATTCTACTAAGAGCTGTACTTAGAGATGATGATACCTGCCCTACCAGAGATGAACTCTCTCTTAGCGATATATGAGGGTACCAGACCCCCTTCACCCCTTCAAACTGAACACAGATAACATGATAGGTTGATCAATGGTTCTATTATTGCAAAAACCTGAATTGTAGTGTTTTTTTAAAGGGTGCATGTGGGGTGACATATATTTTGGGGTCAGAATGACTCAGGAGGTGAAGGGTGCCTCGGGTATTACACACATATCATGAATATGTAAGAATATATTCTGGAAACGGGATAGAACATGAGTTATGCTCAAAAGTACATTTACTTACCGTTTGGTAGCGAGGCTGAACGGGCTGAGATAGATTCTAAAATGGATGCCAAATACAAAATTGCATCTTGATACCAGGTGTGCAAAGCCATTACTCATGCAGATAGCAGATATTCTTTGACAGCAGTTTAGTGTAGATATGCATGTCTGGGATGGTGTATTTAGAAATGTTGTCAAGGAAAGCAGACATGAGTGATCTTAAATCAGATAAAGGCATGGGAAAGCTACCATTTAGATAGAACAGCTGCTTATTTGGCAACAATTAAAATGAGCTCATGAAGTTTTTCACAGTATGAGGTGCCAATCAAACTTGGCAGGACCTCGAGAAGCAGATAAGGATTGGTTCTTGGCAGGAATTAATTGTCAAAAACCGTAAGGGATAATAGGGGATCGACCCCCTCTCCCGAACCACTGAAGCCGAATGAATCAACCCTCTCACCGTGGTTGGCACGGGCGTCTGAATATAATATCACAGCGAACCACGTGGCAGCCAATGGGGGAAGAAGGAATTAGGGAAAGGGGGTGGATAGACAAAGGAAAGAAGGGGACATAACATACAATTCACAATTGTTCCACGTAACAACCTACGAATACCATGAATTCTGAATACCTACTCCTGATCCTACACCTATTTCAGAATTATGCATAGTATACCTAAAACTCCTCCTGAAACCTGATTTTGCATATTACACCAAACATGAAGGATGGCCACAAATAACAATGACATGACCCCACAGTAATAGCAAGCGGAATGACACAAACAAGAAAGCTGCTTCCATGATGAATAAACGTGAACACATGGCCCATTGGGCTAGCATGGCCCATTGGGCTAGCAAAGCAGTAGACAAACATGAAACTAACCCTGCCCTTAGTTAAGCAGGCACATGAACTTCACAGAGACTGTGACAAGACTCTGCCCTCTGTATGCAGGCAACATGAACATTACAGAGAGTGTGACAAAACTATGCCCACACTGAATGGACGTAAATGAAAAGTGTGCTCTTGTACTTCAAGGAGTTTCAGTTCCTAAGAAAGGACTGCGGAACACATAGCGGAATACATATTAACAAAAATGTCCAGGGAAATTAATAGCGTTGCTCGTGGACATAACAGACCAGATTCAATGCAGCCAGCCGCTAAATAAATCACAGATACTCCCGTGTCATTTAACCATAAGAAGAAAAACACTTATCTGTGTGTCCGGGCGGCTCACAAGTGCACCCGGACCTCTTGAAATATTGCAGTCAGCTGCCGTGAACTGGAAACTCTCACCGCCGTGGCATGAAACAGAATGCAATGTTCTTGTTTCTCATAACCGAGAGTTCGAACGGCACCACAGCTTTCTCCCTATTCAATGAGTACACATGAAGATAAGCATGCCATATTTTCTCCTGCTGCACCGACACGTTTAATAGCTGTCTCAATTACCCCCAGCTGCTGTCTCAATTATCCCCAGCTGACGAATGGTGCAAGGAGGGAAGAACTAATCCAGCCCCCTCAGCCTACTGGGAAATGTAGTTTCTTCAGCTTTCACAGCTAATTCCTATGGTACGGTCGCCAAGGCTTGCCCCAATTCCATTTCCTGACATTAATGGATGTGTAATTATTTCATGCTGGGCCTAAAATGAGCTTATCAGTCTATATGTCAGTCAGCCGGTGCTTGCCAAAGTGAGCTAATGTGGGCTTTGTGAGTGACAGTTAAGCCAAACAATTAAAGATAAGGAGGGCTTTTATTCTGGCTAAGAGAACCAATCAGAGATGCATTCTGATATTACATGAATGTATTGCGTCATTGAAAAACACCTATACAAGCATGCTGATTGTAGGAGCTCTGTGTGCCTTCCAGTATGTCTTTTTGAATCTGTATGAAAGATGACTATGAACTTGTACCCAGGCGTCTGTTCCTTTATTCTGTCCCAGTGCCAGAGTTCACAGATATCCATGGCTGATGAGGTGCAGAGAGTCCCCTTTTACAAAGAAATTCCAGCTTAATGCATAACTACGGAGGCTACTGTGAGCCTGGAGGAACAGATAATCCTCGAGAAGATAGTTGCTCACTGGGCATTGGGACATTAGCTGGGACATACCAGATATTTTCAGGTCACCTTTCCCAAGTCCCGCACTAGATGTTTACCTAACTCCTATAGCAATTGTAACATTACCCACCCATGATGGAGTTATTGATGATGGCAATCCTTAAGCCTGATAAGGATCACAACACGTTCAAGAAACATTGCTCTGCATCTTTGCTTAATGTGGATGTGACAATACTTGTTAAAGTATTTGCTAGAAAATAGGAAGGCTAAATATGCATGATAATTCAAACAGGTTTCAATGTGCAAATATGTGGTTATTACATGATTGATGTATTAGGAATGATTGGAAAGACTATGCCCACTGCAGCACTGATCGTTTTTGCACCGAGAAGGGATTTTTCAGAGTCAACTGTAGGTTTAAAGACTTTACTCTGTGTAGATTGGGAATTCGGAATTGCTTCAATAGAATGGTCCATTTTCTGTTTGGGAGTGCTTTGAGGATGGGTCTGGACAAATACAGTAATGTCAGATGCACTCCATTTAGACCGAGGCACTAGACAAGGATGCCAACTTTCTGCATTTCTATTCAATATTCCTTCGGAACAAATGGCAGTCTACATAAGATAGCATTGTGATTGGAAGGGAGTTGTGCTGGGGAAGTAGGATACAATATCATGACATATGTGGATGACACCATCATCCTGACATTTGATACTCACATGTGCTGTTCATCCCACAAATACCTCCTTGGTGAGGTCAGGAGGCTAACTGGCAAAGGCAAAGTGGTTTAAAACTGAGATCCACCCACTGACAACCAAGATGTTTTAATAACCAATGTGAGGTGTGGGATTTTAAGTATACACAATGGGAATCAATTACTCCGGTGTGGACCTGATTCCAGACACAATCAAGATAGCAGAGTTACATGTGAGGAAGGTAGTTGAATCTATGGAGAAATGTTGTGAGGTGGAATAAACTATACTGGGAATCTGGGCTAGGAAAATGCAACACACATTTTACACTTTTACCAAAAGCGCTCTGTATTTCATTAACTGACAAGTGACATTTGGTAGTTACTTATGTAAAAGATCCCACACAGTCTGAATATACATAATGTCAATCAAATTGGGCTTGGATACCATGATCTTGAAATATATTTTAAATGTTTGATACTTAAAAAAATGTTTTGTAGTGGGTGTGTCCAACAGTTATGAACACACCACATTATGTGGATCTTTAAGCTCAATTGGTTCAAGCACACAATGAATAACTTGTATTTGCTAGGTAAGCTATCCTGCACCAGGTCGATTTCAACCCCCTTGTTCCATGGCTAGAGAACTATGGTACAAACGCGTCCAACAGGAAGAAAATACATGCTATACTGCATAAAGTTGGTCTTCTGGAATGTGATGAACATCAGGGATGTTTTAGTGGAAGGACAGCTTATCCAGTTATCTGGGCAATAATTGATTACAAAACATATTTTATAGGATCTAATCATCACCGGATTGGGAATGATTAGTATTGGTATAGAAAAGAAACCTGATCTCTCTAAACTGTTACACCCCCATACAAAATGGTTTCTTCTTTTTTTAATCTTTTCCCTGGAAAAAGAAGTCAATTGTGATATGAAGGACCGGTTACTAGAGAAGCGGGAAAATGGCCTAAACCATGGTATACACACAAAGCAGTGGGAGAGCTTGGGCACAGATTTGTTTTACTAAAAAATGGACATTAATTTATTTGAGCGTTACCCAACCAATATAATCTGTTTATGCTGGGCTCCTGCAAGAACCTAAGTGCACATAACACAGACCTATGTACAGGATCAGTGGCCTGGGACATATGCTCTGGGTCTGTGGTAGAGTTAAAGAGTTGTGGGTAGGGTCAGGCTTTCCATTAAGCAATGTGAATCCACAATGGCTTTACTGTGAAATATCACATCATTAATGTGAAACATAAGAAGACCATATGTTGTACCAAAAAACAAATGAGTTAATGCACAGGAGATGCTATCTTTAAGTTGAAATGTAAAGAGGGGCATAATAAACTGTGCAAATTGTACGTTAGTAATTTAAAGCAATGATGGCTGAAGCGGTTATTGCAAATCATGTGCAAGGTTTTATATAGTTATGAACAGAACAGTTTACTATTAAAGTGTTCTCCTTGATACTGACAGGGTAAATAGCACATTTTTGTTACATGGGACACAATATATTTCTTGTAGCTTTTATGTATTGTGACCCAAGCTGTACATTTTGTCTCACATAAACTGTATGTTTATGCAAGGACCAGCATACTTTATGAGATGTTCCATTATCCATCACTGTGAACAAGGACTTAAAAAGGATAATGGGACAGTTGTTTTTCCCAGGTCAAAGCCCTGTTTTGAAAATATAAAAACAGCCAAAACCCATTCCAAATTCAGGATTTCCATTGTTGTATTTTTGTAAGCTTATCTAAAAGGGCACCATTGAAAGAGACTGATGAAAGCATGGTCAGTCAGTAATAGAGACTTCAAATAAGCAGATGTTTACACTATCTCTGACACAGTACCTGGCAGAGCAATGAGGCTGTGGGCATAATGTGCCTCCTCGAATAAAAGCACCCTATTTAAAGTGACATTTTTCATGGCAGCAGATAGTTCTATTCATCAACAACCGTAGCATGTAATTCAATCTAAAATGTGTTGTGCTGTAAAGATACATTTGTGTCTATAACCTTAGAACATTTGCCTGATTTGAAAGATAAAAGTAGATCTGAACAAAGCAAAACAGGGAGAACAATATGAACATCTGATATATTAACCTACTAACATGAAATAATGATTAATACATTAATACATGTTTTGTAATGATTGATTTAGCAGGGCACTAGGTCTGTCACTGCCTCTCTTGTCTAGAAGAAGCATTTTCTATCCCTATTCTCCAGATTAGTATATTGAGAATATTGACCCCTAATGTCTATTCTCTAGGCTAGCTGATTGGGATAACCTAAAGGCTATGGTCTTCTCATTCTAGACCACTATAGGGACTTTCTGAAAAAAGCCATACACTACCACTTTTGCTAGTTGCTAACAGAGGTTTTAAGTATGTACCTTTCTGACACTCTGAATGACTCAGTCTTCTTGCTCTCACACCCAGAGGTTCCTCTTCCTGCATACTATTCACCTTCCCTACTCTCCTACTCCCAACTCCATCTACCTTCACTCCTACTTCCTGTTTCAGCCTCCACTGTTGCACTGATGTTTCTCACTCCTTCTACTAATGCCTCCACCCTTTGATGTTGCTAATCCATCTTTCACAATATTACCACTATCATTACTCCCCACCTTCTCCCCAATCACACTCATTTCACTCACAACCTCTTCCCACTCAGTCCATTTATTTATTTATTCACATTTGTTAAGCGCACAGCAGCCCGTGGGCATTGTGGCACTGGTTACAGTGGATATTCATATCTTAGTTACAGTAGTCACGTAAATACATACAGCATGAAGATGGCATTGTGGCTTGTAGCGCATATGTACAGATATCATAGTAGTGCGCAAGTATATACAGTGAGTTAGCAGCTAGTTGAAGAGTGTAGTTTTTAGGTTTTTTCGGAAGGCCTGGAGAGAGGTTTCCGCTCTGAGGGCTGTGGGTAACGTGTTCCAGTGTTTAGGTGCCAGATAGGGGAATCCTAGACCTCCTGCTTTGGCCCTGGTGATTCGTGGCACTGTGAGTTGGTTGGTGTACTCTAGTCTAGTGGGTCTAGTGGATTGTGTTCTGACTAGAGAGTCCGATAAGTAAGAGGGTGCTGTAAGGTTGATGCATTTGTGTGCGGTGGAGAGAATCTTGAAGGAGATTCGGGCTTTATCTGGTAGCCAGTAAGCATTTTTTTCTTGCTTGGGAGATGTGTTCTCTTTTGGGAATACTTAGAGCTGCTCTGAGAGCGTTGTTTTGAGTGGTTTGGAGTCTGGCTAAGTTTTTTTTTTTATGTCCCCGCTAGGAGGGAATTGCAGTAATCCAATTTAGCTCCTATTGTAGCTCTTGCAATGGAGAGGCAATTGTCTTTTGTTAGAAACAGCTTTATGGCATTGATTAGTTTGGTACTCAGAGCGGAGGCTGATACAATGGCGCTAACTTGCTTATCCATAGATAGTGTAGCATCAATGTGGACTCTGAGCGTTTTAACTGACGAAAGGACTGGGATGATACAGTTGTCAATGCAGAAGTTTTGATAGGTTGGACTCAATTTGGCTAGCATGGATTTTTGACCGAGAATGAGGATTTCAGTTTTATCCCCGTTGAGGCATAATCCATTGGTGGCCATCTAGGCTTGGATTGTGGAGTAAATTTGTTGGAGGGTAGAAGCGTCTTTGATATAGCTCCCCGTGAGGGGAAGGAGCACCTGGGTATCATCAGCATAGTTTGTGTATGTGATCCCAAGTGCATCCAATTTAATCGAAGAGTGGCTTTGTAAATAGATTATATAGCGTAGGGGCAGTACAGGATCCCTGGGGAACACCACAGTGTATGATAGTGGGTTCAGTGTTTGCTATATTGGAGAACACTTTCATGGCTCTGCCTTGTAGGAAGGACGTGATCCAAGTTGCTGCGTGATTGGAGAAGTGCGCGGCATGTGTGAGGTGGTTGGTGAGGGTATTATGGTCAACGAGATCAAACGCTGCTGAGAGGTCTAGGAGCAGGAGTAATGCAGGCTTACCCATGTCAAGGATGGAAGTGATTTGGTTTTTCAGATCTAGTAATGCGGTTTCCATTCCGTGTCCTTTGCGGAACCCTGATTGTCTCTTACCAAGGATAGAGTTACTTTCGAGGTACAGTCAGATTTGCCTGTGGGCAGCCTTATCTAGTATTTTAAGAAGAAATGGGACGGTTGTAATTGGTCTATAATTATTTGGTTGGGAGGGGTCTAATGTAGGTTTTTTTAGCAGAGGACGTACCCACGCCTCTTTGAGGCAGTTGGGGACTATATCTGTTTTGAATGAGGCGTTTATGAAGGCGGTGATTAGTGGAGCGAGCTGCTCCGCGCATTCTTTGATAATTTTAGGGGGGCATACATCGCCTTTGCATAGCGATGGCTTGAGATGTTTTAGTATGTCTAAGACATCTGTCTCAGATATTTCAGAGAAGGAGAAGTTGGGATGGATGTTGCCTGACCGCTTGTGGTGGGTTTGCTTCTGGTTCTTCTGTTTAGGTAATGCTTTGTAATGGTCAGAGATTTTGTTCTGGAGGAGGTCTATTTTTTTTAGCATGGAAGCTTGTATGCTGGAGCACCAGGCTGCATCTTTAACGATTTCGTCCGTGCAAGTGGGAGGTACTGTTAATTGTTTAAAGATGGTAAATAGCTCTTTGGAATGTGAGTTGGCCGAGGAGATTCTGTTGTTGTAGGATTCTGATTTGGCTTTGAATATAGATTCTTTGTATTTTTTAGCGATGGTTCGGAAGATATCTTTAGTGTTGTCACAGGGGTTAGCCTGCCAGGTTTTTAGCGCCTGCCGTTTGGAGTTGCGCAGGTTAAGGAGCTCTTCTGTGAACCACGAGTTGGAGTGGAAGGATTTCCTTTCTTTTTTGTTTTCTAGCGGGGCGGCTGTGTTGATGGCGTTAGCAATGTGTCTCTGAACAATTCCGCTAGTATGACAGGGTCGGGTGAGAATGGTGGTGCTAGGCATGGGAGGTTGAGATAGGCACTGTCCATGCACTCCCTCAATCTCAATCACTATTATTGCACATATACTCACCACTTGCTCTCACCAACCAATACACCACCAATTGCAAACATCATCTCCAAACGCCAAACCACTGTCCTTCCTCCTGCTGGTCTCTTGGTCTGCTACCCCATTCTCCTCTTATCTCACCTGACCAACACACAACTTCCAGATTCCTGTTGCCTCTCTTATCATCCTCCAACCCTGTAATTGGTTGGCTGACCCTCGGCAATCTGGCCGTGTCTTTCCCTCCGGGAGAGGTTACAGTCACAGAAAGTTACAAAGATAGATAGCCTGGCCCCCTTTCCCACATGGGGAGGTAGTGCTGCAACAATGGTGGTCTATACTCCAAAATGTTTAAGTTTGTGTTAGGGAGCCAAGCTATATGCAGTTCTGTTGATGATTGCCACTCCACTTCAAGTCCCTGGTAGTCTAGGTTAGTCAAAGCGGTTTGACTCTTTCATGCACTGGGGCGGTGGAGC
Organism: Ambystoma mexicanum; assembly: GCF_040938575.1. NCBI lineage: Eukaryota > Metazoa > Chordata > Amphibia > Caudata > Ambystomatidae > Ambystoma > Ambystoma mexicanum. The sequence continues at coordinate 291,712,323 of NC_090933.1, read as the reverse complement.
ACTGCATGACAGTTGGAAAAGCCACATTGAAGCCATGGCACCCTTAATTTCCAGGTTTGATCTGTAAGGGGATCATGTGGGGCACTGATGCGTTTCTGTCTTGTGGTTGGTCTCTCTGCATGGTTCGTGGTTCTCTGACAGTTCTAGAACTCCTCTACCTTGGAGGATAGCTCAGGGACATGGTGTTTGTCTTGGAAGCAAGACAATGCAGAGAAACACATGTTTGAATCACAGCCCCGTGCTTAGAGACTGGCCTCTGGAATTAAGCATGACATACAAGATTAACACTTCATTAATTAGAAAAGAAGGAGTGGGGGGCGCACATAAACTGATGACCAATTTGGCAGCTGAACTTTCAGTTTCTTATGAGGACGTGAAAAGGAGGAGCTGTAGTTTGCTTTTGCCAGCCCTGTTGTGAGCTGTTTTATGGGTGAGGTTGTGTGATACTGGTTAGACTGCAGGGCAGAAATCCTGGGCAGATATGTCACCTGCATTTAGCTGATGGCTGCTGCCTACAAGACCATTGGGAGGCCTGGCTGACAGCTGTGTGAGCTTGTGGCCCAGCGACTGCCTTCCTGTCTTGATATGACTCTGAATGCAGCCTGCATTCTATATGCTGTGGCATGGTGTTGGCCTGACACTGTGCTCCAGCTGCTTGTTGTGGTGAGTAGTGCAAGACTGTTTCATGGGTGGTGTGTTGCTTAGCTGAGGAAGACCGCTGAGCGTGGTGCCTGCGGGATGCACCCATCCCATGTCACTTGATGCTGTCGTTTCCGTTCCTGAGAATCCTGACATTCGCAAGGATATGTTTTTTGAGATCTGAGGGCATTCCGGCCCCACTAGTGATTGCAGCGCAGTTTAGTGCTTTAGGTGGGTCTGCTTGGGGTGTGCATTGATGTGTTGGCATGCTAGAAGTGGTGGCAGTTGGAGATGCTGCATGAAGCTTGCTGGATACCCTCGAGGCACCTGGAGCCTGGCCACTATTTTGGAGGTTAAGGATAATTTCAAGCACCTTTGTATCTGTCTTTTTATTCTATGGATGGTCTTTGTGTGCTGTGCTTGGGGGGTTCACAGTACTGGTAGTCTTCTCTATTGAAGGCCGGCTGGGATGAATGTGCTGTGGATTCCAGCTTCTGTCTTCATTTGCCTGGGACAGGTTCCCTGTCTAGCTGTTTGGGACAATCGTGCCCTATTGTGCTGAGTGGGTTGCACTGGAGTCTGATGGCTCTTCATGGCCATAAAGAGAACCCTGCCATTCTTAAAGATCTGGCTGTGGCCCCCAGGTCAGTGGCTGCTGCAGTGGAGATGGAGTGGGGGAGCCCAAGAAGGAAGCAGATTTGAGCCTGGCATCCATCAGCTCCTCCCCAGATTTGACCATTGTGTTGGCCCACATCAGGATTGGTTTTGCGTCTTTAAACTAAAAGGTGATGGCTTGGTGAACAAAGTTGACTGTATGCAGAAGCGAATTGTCAAGGAAAGTGGGCGCATTTCTAAACCAGAACACCGGTTTGGGACTATTGAGGACACAAGCACGGAGGTGTGTAAAGCCATACGAACTTTGCAGAAGGAATTTAAGTCTATCAAGGACAAGAATGACGATTTAGATGCACGGTCACTTAGGAATAACATTTTATAAAGCAACTACATGCTGCTTGTGAGCAGGCTGGCCCAGAGTACATGACTAGGTATATGTGGCACACGTTGTTGCCTAGGCTTGACCACGCTGCTTTGGAGTCCTTAAAACCCGCTAAAGATCTGCTTGATTGCACTTCGTATAGGCCAATTTCACTGCTGAAGTTAGACATTAAAATGTTTTTGAAGGTGTTGGCTGATCGTCTCATTCCTCATCTCACCACCATCATCCACCCAAATCAATCAGTGCCTAGACAGTCTACTTACTTAGATTTGCACAGTTTCTTTGCTGTAATGTCTCAAGAAGACCCGAATGAGCAGGCCGCATGCACCCCACTTGAGGATGAAAAGGCATTTGATTTGGTTGCTTGGGATAATTTATTTGCGCTCCTCGAGGAGGTGGAATAGCCTACTTCCTGAGGGCGGTTAAGCTGTTATATGCGGGAGCTAGTGCTTATATTGGGCTGTTTGGTACATGGTTGGCTTCCTTTTTATTGGGCTGTGGCATGCATCAGCATTGCCCCCGTCATTGCTGATTTTTGCGTTAGCAATAGAATCTTTAGCTGTACGTATATGTAGGCTCAATCGTGACAGGGGACTTGCTCTTGGGGGAGCACGTGAGGTGATCTCACTTTACGCTGACCATATCCTCCATTATTTTAAGGAGCCCAATATTAATTTGCTCCCTTTGACGGGTGAGGTGGAAGGGTTTGGAGACCTTTCGGGTCTTTGAATAAATTGGGATAAATGAGTTGTTTCCCCTCAATGATAATACAAAAGGCCCACTTGATAGGAGAGCGTATCTCTGGGAAGGGCCAGCCATGGATCTTTTCCTGGAGAAATGGATCAGAGAAAAATTGTGACTGAATGGCCTCACATATGTGTTCTCAATAGAAAAAGCATAGAATCCCGGCACCACCAGAAGCACCTCCAAGGCCAGTGTTCCAAACTCTTTAACTTCAGAGACAGGGATGTAATACTACAGGCGGCAAGAGTCAGAGGCCCCATCTAGATGTGCAACGCCAGTGTCATGATATTCCCGGACTACACCCTGCAAATGCAAAGGATGAGGAAGTCATTTAAGGAGGTCAAAAGACAGCTGCGCAACAATGATATCAAGTATATGTTGTTTTTCCCAGCAAAGCTTCGGGTTATGATGGGGAAAAGATTGTGGATGTGACATGGGAATGGCTGGAAAACGCAGGAATACAACTGGAAGGTACTTCAGGGAGAGCAAAAAAAACGGGAACCCCGGACCCACCGAAAGTTGGGATGCAGACATGGGAAGAATCCAAATTGATCCTTGACAGGAGCCGAAAGAAGGTGACCCCAAAGAATACATGTTCAAGGTCCGATTGAATGGCATGATTAGCAGGCTGGAAATGGAGCCGGCGGAAGAGAATGAGGTCCAGAGGACCCTCAAGATGCTAGGGTCAGACTGAAGGAAAGTGTGAGAGCAGAAAGTCCACACAGGAGCCTGGGGTTGCTGGCGGGGACACTGGGATGGGGGGAGAAGAACTGAGAGATGCACCTGAAATTTTCCAAGCAAAGACGGGAGGTTATAGTGAAATAACAAACCAAGACCTGAGCACACAATATGTCCGAATAAGAGGGTGGGGAAAGGTGATAAAGGGTCAGGGGGGGCAGTTGGGATTTGTTTTAAAGGGGCAACAGATACTTTAAATTGGGGAGCAAGTATGGGGTCTCGGAGAGCAGGGAGGGGGAGATAATTAGAGAGTATAGGTTGGAGTGGGGGGAAATTGGAGTTTATGTTCGCAGAGGCAGGACACTGGCAGTAGGGGATGGTGGGATCAAGGTGAACATAGATATAGACAAGTTATGCGCTACTCTCTAGGGAGTTATTGGTGTGGCTAATAGAGGCACAATACAATGGTCCTCATTAGGACCCTGGTGTTAAGGGGTTAACGGCGCCGTAAAAGGTTGCGGCGCTGTCAACCCCTTAACGCCTTACTACGAGGTCCCTTTGCGGCTCCCGACCTTAACGGCTGGTCTGGACCAGCCGTTAAAGTAGGGACCCGCAAAGGGACTTTGAAGGTAATTATGGTACCGCAATTTGCAGTACCGTAATTACTGCCTTCCCCATTCCCATTGAGCCCTTTGGGGCAAAAATGGGAATGCGGAAGGGCCAATGGTAAACGGGGAATTACCGCCCCGCCAAGCTTGGAATGGGGTGGTAATTCCCCATTTAACCATGGCGGAGTTAGTAAGTTACCGGCGTTAACCATTGGTTAACGCTGGGGTCCTAATGAGGGCCAATGTATGTCTTGGAACGAAAATGGGCTGAATGACAAGATCAAGAGGAGTGAAATGTTCCAGTATTTGAATAGATATAAGCCAGATGTGGTGTTCTTCAGGAAACACACCTGTGGGGGCACAGATGTGGCATACTGGGAAGAAGTTTAAATAAGAATGTGATCCATACAGAGTTCACTAAAGGATCCAGAAGAGTGGGGTTCCTAGTTAAAATTTCCCTGGTCTTGCAAATCACAAACATGTTCCAGGACAGGGGAGGCCCAGGGGTGGAGTTTCTGGGTACTTGTGTAGGGAAAATATCACCTTCATAAATTTGTATGCACCCCCTATGCTGCTGAACAGAAACACTGGAGGAAGTTCAACAGGGGATTCTTAGAGGTCAGTCTGGAATAATAATAACCGCGGGGGATTTCAGTGCATTGATTAAGCCAGACATGGATAAGTAGAATCAAAGCTCTGGAGTGGACAATAGAGACATAAAGCTGGGTAGATTTATGGATGCTACCAGGCTACTGGACCTATGGCGGGAGTCACACCCAAGCTGGCGGGAGTTCTCATTTTCTCAGCGGAAATGTCCTTCTCCAGAATAGATCACGTATTCTCACCACAGGCTGACAACGTCATGGTGGAGGCGGTGGGATATCTACTATGGGGCATTTCAGACCACACACCTCTCACATGAAGAGTCAGGGTACAGGCTCCGCCCCCAGGGGGAATTTGAAGGTTGGGACTTACCCATATTGGACAAAGGAATTGTGGCAGATCTCAAGGAGGAAAGGGTGCAATTCCTCCAGCTTAATTCAGGCACATTTTAATCAAAACAAACACTGTCAGAAGCGTACAAAATGGTGTTGAGGGCAAAGGTAATGGAAGTGATCTCTCCAAAAGTGAGAGAGCAGCAATATGCAGCAAAGGAGGAGAAGATAATAAAACCAGAGGGATAATGTAGAGAAAGACCATATGGGGATGTGTGGTGGTAGCTAAAGAGAGCAAAAGAAGAGGTTAGAATCAGGGCTCTGGAAAGGGCCATGGTGGGATGGTGGCACAAGGGGATGCAGATATTGAGTGGGGTGAAGAAATGGGGAAGCTGCTGGCATGGTTGGTGCAAAGAGAAGAGACAAGTTGGTTGATATGTGAAATAGGGACTGGCTGGATGGGTCCATCACATGGGACCCACAGGAAATAGCACAGGCCTTCATGGCATGCTACCAGCAGTTGTATGTAACATGGTTGGGGAAGTCAGGATATTCGTATTTAGTGCTTTTTGGAGCAACTACTGATATCATGCCTTTCAGTTAAAAAAGGCACTGGCCAGAGAATGACAGGTAAAGGAAATGAATGCCACAATGTCTTAGTTGGTGAAAGGGAAGTCGACGGGACTAAAAAGTTTGCCCTTGGAACTATGGTTAAAACTTAAAGCGGAGACAGTGAGACCAATTAGTGACATATTGTTAGAAATTAAGATGAAGGGTTGTTCACTGCCAGACTTGAGGAAAGAGACCATTGTGGTGATATCAAAGGAGGGAAAGCCAAGAAAGATTGTCAGGTCATTTAGACAGATCTCGCTAATAAATATTATGACCAAAATATTGGCCAAGGTGCTAGCGAACAGGCTGCAGAAGGTGGTAACTGAACTACTGAAGAAGGATCAGTGTGGCTTTATGCAAAAGATGCACCAGGATGAACATAAGATGCCTGAACCTGGTGCTGGGTATGGCAAAAGACAAACAGCAGTCATTAGACATACTGGCGCTTGACACTCATAAACGGTTTGACTCAATTGAATGTTTATGGTGAATGGTGGGTCCCTATCCTCTCAAACCTTTTTGAAGCAATTGAGGGAGTTGGGAGAATTCCAAGCATGTTGGGGGCGGGATTATTGTCCCGATCTTTAAGAAAGGCAACATAGATTACCCCAACTGCTACCTCCTTATTACTCTAGAGGACATCACAGCAAAGATGTATGCTAAATGCTTTTTGGGTAGATTAGAAGAATGGGTAGCGGAGAATAACACCAGGGGTCACCTCCAGGTGTCTTTTATGAGTGTTTTTTCCACCGTGGACCACTGTTTTATCCTGTCACTAAGCACTGACGAATACTGTAGGCTCCGTGGAGGGATTGTTTATGCTGCCGTTTTTTATCTAGAAAAGCATTTTTTAGGATCGACAGGGTACACTGTGGAAGAAACTAGTAGTACTGGGAATACCAGAAAATGTGCTGAGACTTAAGCAATTATGCTATGACCAAACCATGGGGTAAAACAAGGCTCCCCCCTGGAATGCTGCTTTTTATTCTTATTATGACAGATTTTGACCCTGTGAACATAACAGCAGGGTGTGCCCACCAAGGCTGGGAAGTAATGGAAGGCACATTTTAATACATGGTCTGGGACTGCCCGGTATTAAAGAAATGTTATGGGAAGGTGCAACGGGAGGTGGGTATATGGCCGGAGGGAGATGGATGCAGGCAGATAGTCCACAATATTTGTAAAAATAATGTGTATTTTGGCCAACACATACATAGCGGGACGATGGATGGGAACTGACGACCCAACTACAGCGGCCTGACAGACGTTTTTGGATGCCAGAAGGTGATGGTACCTGCTGGTGTACAGGAGCAGGGGATGCCAACTTAAGTATGAGAAGATATGGGGGGGAATGGGACTGAGGGGGAAGAGTGGCAGAGGGGGTGGGTGAGCCGAGTGGAGGGCAAAGTTGGGGAGATAATTAGGGTAGGTAGGGCACATGGGGGAAGATACACCAGACAGAAAAACAGGGGGGTTATGGTGGAAAGGGAAGGATGTGGAGGGGGAGAGAAAGGAAGAACACTGTATTGTAGTGTAATTTAACTTGCTTGTCTGCATTGCCTGGCTGTGGGAAAGTCCCTGCTATTAAAAAAATAAAAAATAAAAAAGAGTTAGGTATTCAGCCTATATTTGGCTGAAAAACAACTAATCAGATCCGGACAAACAATGTCTTGCAAATTCACCTTCCTGTATTCCCACGTTGATAAATGCAATAAGTAAGAAAGTAAACGTTGCCTAGCATCATGCTTGATTGAATACCAGAATAAAATG